>NC_086380.1:10828767-11183133 GCF_036588685.1 Mytilus trossulus
TTTTTTTTATGCAAATAAAATACATGCACAGTCATTTTAACTTGATCGCACATTGCAGTAATTTAAAAGATTATAATGAAATAACATATCATTTATTAGAGAAGAGTTAATCCTGGTATCTATGATGAGTTTATTTATTCATGAAATAATGGTGAATAGCTCATACTTATAATTTATAGAGCTAATATTTAATAAACTATCAAATAAAACATTTTTTTTCTTCGCAGTGATTGTTTCTCAGTTATATATGTACCAATCTCAGTTTACAGTTCACATTTCCAAAAGAAATGAGGTTTGAAACGAGAAAATCTTTAACGGTATCCTGAACACATACACCTATCTTTCGTAACACTGTATTAAATTAAATTATCAAGTAGTAGTTAACAGATAACAACACCGATCTTTTACTCATGATAGTAGTATATACAAAAATCTAAGCATTCTTATTTCTACTGTACTAAATTTACCTCTTGGTCAAAGGGTGCCATTTTTGAAGATCCACGCCATGGGTTATCCATTCCTGGTGCGTTCTTATCAAAGTCGCCTAACTCCCAGAAACCGCCTTGTGGAGGAACAGTTTTAAGAATTTCTTCTCCATCAATTGTAAATCTAAATTCAGTAATAATGTGTATAAACACCTGATCATACGATCTAAGTAATTGAATAGCAAAGGACTTTTGTATGTAAACATAAACATTAATTGAAATTATTGAATATATTTTTTAAATGTGTAAGAATGTTCAAATGAATAACTTAAAATGAAAATGATTTTTCATCATCTTTGTATGTTAACTAGATATCTTTCTTCTAGTTAATAAGGAAAGGGTTCTCCGAGTAATTAAAAGATGAAACGGGAAAAAAAACCTTGCTAAATCTAGAACTGTCTAAACGAATTATAATTAATTTTTTGTAGGCGATTCCTTCACGTTGTGCTTGTATCGAACTGCCTATCTAGATTACAAAGTAGTCTATTATGGTTGAAAATATCAAAGACTTGTCATTTAAAAAAATCAACGACCTTATTGTGATTAAAATGTAAAACAGTTTGTTATCATATTTAGTAAATAAAAATGTATGTACTTTACCTTATCATTGTTTCATCCCATTCTACTGCAAACTTGTGGAAGCTATCTGAAAAGGTTCCAGTTGTCAAGTGTCTAAATGAGATACAGGCAGTGATTTAAGGTAAACGGTATGATAAACATTTTAGTAAAGCAACTCTTACACAAAACAACATGATATACTCCCAGTATCTGATATTCGCTCAGTATTAATATGTTTATGTACGGAAATACAATGTTTTTAAAAAAGGCTAAATACAATTACTACAATGTTAGTACTTGAAAGCCAAACTATCCTGTGATTGTCATACTTAAATACCACACTGGTTACTAAGATGGAAGTTTTGCTAAGTCTTTATTTTTCACGTTATGTTCTGTATACCTTTATATGTCTTTTCGTCGTGTTTTGGTTTTTGCCATGATGTTGTGATTTTTTGTCGATTAATCAGTTGAATGTGTACCCTATCTTCTGCTTTTTTTTCCCGTGTGCTACACATGTAGCGCCACTTTTTGTTTTCTAAACATGGTACTAGTTATTTCTGTTCTTAATGTGTGCTTTACGTCTTTCAGTGTGAAATACTTTTCTGTGTATATTAGTTGCTGGCTAACTTTCTTGTACTTACTTTTCCTATAACCTATTTTACTCCGTTTGGTTCTTACATAATGTTTATTCTTTCATGTGTTTAATCCTGTATTCAATACTTTTATCATATGGTACTTACTTTTCTCCATGTGCTTTTTCATATGGGTCGAATGGATATCCTGGACCGAAATGAAGTGTACTACCAACGGAATCGTGACCCTGGCTCACGCCTTTATCATCATGGTAATTGATATTACCTAGAACAAAGATTAAAACTCTAGTATTCAGAAATTATTTGTCATGTCTGTATGTAATTCTTTAAAGAAATACTATATGACAATATTTAGTTAATATTATAAGTTTAATAGTGTGCTAGTAATACGATATAAACGGGTTCAGTCCTATCCATAAGGGGCTGGAGCCAGCGAAATATTAGTTCTATTAAACAGTGTAACAAATATATCGTACCGGCTATTTTGTTAGTTTTTAGGAAATCTCGGTGTCGACCTTAATGATTCTTGATATCACATAATAAACACTTTATTTTCCGAACTTTCATATATTTTCAGTAAGAAAGTCCGCGTCTCTATGTCACGTCTGTGTAGAAAAGCACAATTTAAATATTGTTAATTGTGTCCAGCATGTATGTTTATTATAGAACAAGAACGTCTGTTGTTCTTATAAATTTAAAGAGACATAACTACCAGTAACTGTGAAAAGTACACCCACTGACCTTATGTTAATAATATGCTGCGCCGTAGGGTAAACCATTTTGTAAAACCTGATAAGATATTAAGATAACTAAAAGAAAAGCTTCATTCGATGCTTTCTTAACGCTTTCATTTTGCATAAAGGTGCAAACGCCGCAATTTATTTATCGCTTGTTTAGAATACAAGAGACGAAAATCAACATTAATTGAATATTTCTGAAGTTTTTTTTCACTGTCTTTCACACAATTTGTTCTACTTATAAATCCATACCAACTTACTTATTTTCCAGTGTAAAATAAGTAATAACTATACAAGATTGTCTGTCGACAAGATAAGGCACATATCACCCAAACGTTACAAATTATTGTTTGTCCACTCGCAAACACACAAACTAAATGGGATTTCTTGTTTAACATCATTTCGTATGACATATCGACATTGTACCTCTTGATTCCATAATGTCAATTTCTCCAGATGCAGGCCACTGACCATAAGCATTCCATACTGGTAACATCCAAATAGCTGCAAATTAAAATGTGATCATATAGGAGAGTATACATCATATTACAGCTATCGTAAAATAATGATATTACCACAGTTTTACCTACGATAAAGTTATACCAATGTAAGAACAATTGTAACCCTCTTTAAATGTTCCTCTCCGTCACTTCTCTCGGTCCACGTTTTTTTTTAACAACAAACACATTTATTTTTAATAAAGAATGATTGAAATCAACATTTTCTATTTTGCTACAACGCTCAATTGTATTTTGTACACTATTTGTAAGTTTGTTAATGACATTTTTTTTTTTAAAGTAATGATTTGAAATTCCTCTTGAGGTCTCATGAGTTTCTACATCGTTGTGGGATTGACTCACTAGTATAAAAACGAATATTTATTCATTCTTATATGGTATTTATATTCATTTGAACTCTCTATGCCATTCTATCAGTAAGAATGACAGTTATATGGATACGATTACAAAAATGGCATATGCATTTCATTTTCTGGAGATATCTAGCTTTTTATTATTGAAATAATCTGAGGTTTTATTATTATTTAAAAAAAAATAGACCCCAGTTTTTGGTGGGGTTCGTGTTGTTTATTCTTTAGTTTTCTATGTTGTGTCATGTGTACTATTGTTTTTCTGTTTGTCTTTTTCATTTTTAGCCATGGCGTTGTCAGTTTGTTTTGGATTTACGAGTTTGACTGTCCCTTTGGTGTCTTTCGTCCCTCTTTTAGATCAATGTTTTTTTTTATTTCAATACAAAAACTTACCAGGCCATATCCAATCTCCTGTAGGTATTTTAGCCTCGACTTCAACTTTTCCATATTTCATGGTAAAACCCCTGGTACTACGTAATCTGGCAGATTGAATCGGGTTTATTGGATGGTCGGCTGTTCCGTCTCTCTTACATCCCCACCACATATTGCTAGTACACATATCGCCGCTAGAACCACCTAAAGAATGAATAATATATTTGAGATAATGTAAGGAACATCTATTGCTACGTGTAATGACTGATATAAATAAGTAATTAAAATGTGGCAAATGCCATTATTAGTAGCTTTTGTTTGGTATTCTATCTTAAAAGACACTGCTGGCATAGCTATTAATCTATGCTAATTCCTATTTTATAATTCTAAAATTACAGAATAATATAAATAAATTGAGCAGTCTCAAATGACATATTTGATATTTTTTGAAAAGTGCAAAACACGTAAATTTATCAACAACAAATGCATATTTAATGCTCAAAATTTATATTACTAGATTATAAAAAATATATTCACCGATGTCGTTTTAACTATTTAAGGAACTGAATATTAGACACATGTTTAAATTATAAAAATGAGTCATCTCTGCTATGGACAAATAACGCAAATTTCTCTTCTTTCTCCGCTAATCAGTTTTCATAGATTGAGGAAAACTTGCATTTTCGTGAATTTATGATTTCGTGGTTTTGCGTAAAGTTTGCATACAATAAAGTTTTTGTAATTTGTTCAACATCCAATTTGTGGTTATTTATACCCATGAAATCCATGGAAATTTGTACTGAACGATAAAACATCGAATATACAATAAGTAAACTTTGTCTTACCCCATAGTTCCAAGCTACCACTGGTGAGAAATTTTTCCCCATAATGATCTGATGTTAGTGTCTGTTGAAGATACATTGTAATTAACATAACCTATTTGATATATCTTTATCATACTAAAAGCTCTGTTTCAAGTTTTGTTGGAAAAGAAGCAGCTTAGTAAAAGCTAATTCTTTACTTGTTATCTAATTTACGCTTACTTAAGTCTAGTATTAGTTTTAAATAATTTCATTCATTTTTCCTGAGAAGTTTCGTTATTCAAATAGTTTTCCTTCATTACATTAAAGGTGTCAGTTTCTCAATGTATACTAGTCAGAGAAGATGTTCCATTTATAAAAATAATCAAATTATGACTTTTTTAATTACCGGTTTGATAAACAGTGTCCCATCTTTAGTATAACTGTTGGATCTGTTATTTGTGTAGTATTGAAATTCCCAGTTCTACAACACAAAGATAAGTTTATAGATGATACCTATTAAAAAAGAATAAAAAGTCGCGTGATCGATGTCGCTGGTTTTGTTTTTCCCTCTTTAAGATAATCCAATCGTTGAACAGAACACAATTACAGAAATATGCACAGCATATGATATGTTCACACTGGGATAACATTTTTCGTTTTGTCTTATCCGTGACTTATATATTATATTAATAAACCGTTACTACAAGAAAATGTATATCATTTTGAATAAAGGAAAAAACTTATAAGGCTAAAGTTTCAATCGTCATTACCAATCATCCAACTCTAATTAGATTTTTAAAAAACAAGTCACTTAGTGAAGAAAATAGTATTCTTTATATTTCATGTTGTGAATTACCAAGCTCAAGCATAAACATATCCCCTAATTTTGAGTTGATACAAAATCATAAACAAAAACTCACGCCTCCTCCGCTTGCTGTGATCTCATGCTCCCATGTAGAGAAATCCAAAGTGTTGAAATCATCCTCAAATATCAAACATGGATACGATGTGCAATTAACTGTATTAGCTGAAATGTATAAGTAGGTAAAACATAGGTCTTATCTTTCTGTTCAACAGAATTATTTTGTTTAGAATCACAAAAAATGCCTAATGTCTACTTGTACGACCAGCAAAATCACAAATGTCCACGGCTTTCCTAGTTGTGTTGTATAGTCTTGTCAACCTATAAACATATTTCCTATACTATAGAATCCCTTATACTATTTGATAATTGTGTCAATTAATCCTTGTGCCTTTTATCGGGTTGTTTTTGAGATTTTTATGAAATCATAAAATTGTTTATAAAAGAAAAATGTCAAATATTTGTAGATTATAATCATGTTGAATCAATGAAACTCATATAGAATAAACTTAAAGAATAATTACGAACTTTCATTGTTGTGCCCTGATTTATAAAAATTCAAGCTATATATAGCTATTTCAGGATAAGCCTTACACAGATATATGTGTCAAATGCCACAACAATTTAAGATAACCTAACAATATTATGTAAATTTACAGAAGGATATAGTTTTATGTTGTCAAGAACATATGTATTATCATTTCTGTATGTTACTATGATTTGTAATATTGTTTTTGTTATTTCATTATTGTGTATATAATATGATCTGTATTACATTATCCGTTAGAGGAGTATGAACTGAACAATAACGGTTTACTTGTTGTGCCTGATGATTAATGTATGCTTACATTTACTAGGACCATGATATCTTGATCCGCCAACCATGAAACCAGATCCACTTCCTCCGCTTGAACCTCCAGAACTGCCGGTCTGACTTCCTTTGTGTATACTTCCGGCTGTTCCAACAGACGATGTCACTCCTGATGATAATCCAGCTGTTTGACCGTTGCTGTTTGAAGTTACAGCACCACTTCCGCTTTGGGTTGGAGAAGCTGTTCCAACTGGTTTGTTTGTAACAATCGGCTGAGGAGAAGTTGGTTTTGGTATAGGCTGTTGAGTAGTTGTGTGATCAGCTAAAATCGAGATAGTATTAAATAAGAAAGGCATAAGATAAACAGGGTACAATCGACATTCTTAAGTCGAAAAAGAGCTTACAAAGATATGGCAAAAGCTAACAACGACAAAAAAAAAGAGCAGGTCCACACAACAGTACATAAAAACTCAGGAAGGTATAAGTAGGTTAATGTTCATATTAACCACTATATGTCCTTCTTCACCTTAATTTAAATGCATATAATTCCAATATCATAACCGTCACCTGGGTTTGAGAAAAATATTTGATAAAGAAACACTGTTCGTGATAAAAAGAATCAAAGTTAACAATAAAAAGACAATTATGCTATACAAATGCATCATATCAAATAACTACTTTACTTACATACTACAACGCCGCTTAAATCTGTTTGTGTCTCTCCCTGTCCACCCTTTTCTCCCCATAACCAATAATGTATCTTATCTCCTTCTTTGGCCTGCGTAGTACTTTGCCATTCAAAGAAACCACCTATAATGATTTACAAATTGTTTTCTTTCAATCACTACCAGACATACGTGTATTTGGCACAACTTTTTGGACTTTTGGTTCCTAAATGCTTTTCAACTTTGTACGTGTTTGGCTATAAATATATTGATATGAGCATCACTGATGAGTCTTATGTAGACTAAACGTGCGTCTGGCGTACTAAATTATAATCCTGGTACCTTTGATAACTATTTATGAAATATATCTTTCAGGGGACTTTTAACTGAGTTTCATGAAACTATCTGTTAACATTTATTGTATTCATGATATCGTTTGTTTTAATGTATGCAAGGGTTAGTATTGATTTAAGAAGGAATGAAAATGAAGTTTCATGAAAAGTTTATAATAAGATAAAATATAAGGCACGGATCGAAATATGGGTAAGTAACACTTATAATTACCAAACAACTCAACTGAACACTGTCCTCTCATTTAAATTGATTTGATTGTTTTGTTATTAAAGGTTGAGATAATTAATCTAATACTCCCCCTGTTATTACTTACCATTCGGCGTGACTAAATCATGTCCAAATCTTGACCCAGTAACACCTGGTAATTCCTGATTAACGTTGTAATGTATGGCAACTTTTGAAAAACCATCCTCTGAAAAAAGTAAGTATTAATACGAAAACAAATTAAGAATTGTATCGTCTTGCAAAGATAGTTTAAAAACTTTGAATGAGAATTATGTTGTGTTCCAGTAATCATTATCAACATTAGATTTTAGAAACAAATATATAATTGCGTATATGTATTTATAGTTTATAATGTTCCAATTGATAGTTTTCATCAATCATGTTTCGTTAATTTTTTAATCAATAATCTTTCATACCAATAGTACAATTCGAGGACACGTTCATGATGAGCAATCTGAGTTTCCTTTTAAAGATATAATACTAGGATAACACCATTTTTTGGAATAAACATGATTATGTTTCATTCGAAGTTCATTTTGTAGCCGATTCTTTTATAAATGTGTAGATAAAACACATTCCTAGCACCAAAATAATGATTGTTAAAAATTCGTTTACGTCAAATTTCCTTCTAAATAAGCAAATTATACAGGAACAAGTAAAACACAGGTAGTATAAATAAGATATACATGTTGTTCACATGGTCTCCTCTGTCAACCTCCACGCGAACCCAGCCTCCGCGATCATGAAGAGAAAACAATCTATCTTTATAAATCAGACGACTTAACTGTTGGGTTTTTTTTTTATTTCAAACCACGAAAAATACGTCTCTCGTGAGGGTTGACTCACACAAGTCGTATAGATGAAACAATGCATGATGGTAACGGTAAAACTTGTTAAGTGCCAATTTTCCTCGTTCTCAAACATTTCCATGAACATAAAGCGAATACAATTAAAGAGTGCACTCGCGTCACCTGTTTTTATGATATAAATGCAACGCATTGGTATGAAGGTACTTTTCTTCTTAACAAATGGAAGACAAAGACAGTTCTACCGAATAAAAAATAAATTAATCAAAATTCCGAACTTCAACAAGATTTAATGCATTTCCTTATGTAGAAAATGGTGTATTGAATTTAGTTCCAAACTTGATTTTTTAAAACAAATACTCAACCGACAAAAATATGAATATCTATTTAAATTGAAAACTTTGAAGGAAAGGGTTCAATTTACACACAAGTAACTAGGAAAAAATAGTAGTACTCAATATTTACTTTGTTTAACGCTTGCAACCAACTGTAAAGAAATGTATTTCCAACAATTTAATCACTTAAAGAATATAATGTAAAAAAATGGTATATTCACGATCTACCTCAGACGCGCCCGATCTCTCTCTAGTATTTGCTATTTCCTTCGTTTTGTAATATCAAGATCATAAACCTCGGGGTTGTTAAAGAATACTTTTGACTGAAATCCTGATTATAAAGTGCAGTGCAAATTCAAATACAACTATTGATGTTCCACTTATTCATATATTAAAATATGGTACCTCTAATTATATAGTAAAATATAAGTGATACAATTTATTTATACTGACCAGGAATTTTCACTTTCATTTGTCCGGATGATGATAATGTAAACTCTGCAGGACCCAGTGCATGGCTGACTCCCAGCATGCAAAGGAGCAATAACTTCCACATGTTTGCCTATGGACATACCAAAATTATTAATCACAGAACATGTCATACGACAATTGTTATTGTGTTGTTGTTGGAAAAAAGTAAAAATAAAAAGTATTCCGAACTCCGTTGAAAATAAAAATCAGAAAATTCCTAATCAAATGAAAAATCAACAGCATGAATCAAACACATCAAACAAATGAATAACAAATGTCCTATCACACACTTGGTAAAAGCTTATTCATACAAAATGATGGAAGCTTCCCTGTTTTGTCGACATTTCTTTACTTTCATTCCATTCCCTGTCACAATGCTCTCTTATTATATCAATGGTTCTCTGTTTCTTCCACTTTCTATGTTTGTTGTTACCCAACTCATAGATGCCTTCAGCAAAATGTGCAAAACAAATATCAAATATATGGCATGGACATGTCGTCGCTATTGGTTTGCTCATCTGTTTGCTTAAATTCATAGCAACCGATGGGTCCTGTGTACTCCGTTTTGTGTTTATATCTGTTTTTAACTATGTAATTAACATGCCACATAGAGTTAAACATGGCACATGGAGTTACACCATTCACGGGTGTAACTATTTTTTTAAAGATCAGAGACGAAATTCACAATTATATTGGCGTTTGTTTTTGTTGCACTTCAGTGTTGCTGTTGTTCCTTTGTTTTCCTCTTATACTTTATTTAGTTTTTAAGCCGGACTAGTTATCTGATAAATGAGTTTTTGAACACCAATTTACTTCTGTTGCCTATTATACAAACCATACGAAAATGAAATAAATTGCCATATCTATCACAAAGGATGGAAACTAGCAGATGATTTCGAAACATTGTGCCAACACGACTTCGCAAGACTCATCATCGTCGCATGAATCAATTTAGCTGGATAGCTAAATCAAATGAAAGTTGAAGAGCAATTTAATAAAAACATTCCGAAAGTTGTGCAAATGCGACTGAGGTAATAAATTCTCGTGGATAGAAAAACCTAAGTGTTTGTAATATTTCTTACTCTGAAGGATTAATGCTTTAATACTGAATAAGTACATTGCTTATTAAAGCGACATGTCAAACTAAATAAGCAGGCTAAGCTTTATCAAAACTGAATGTTAAATTAATGTGCGGTCAAATCATATGTAAAGGCTAGTACTTACTCTATTTAAAAATCCGTTTGTAATGTACATACGTACGTATGTTATCTTTATATGTACTACCAGTCTTATCTTATATGGGAACTATTGACACGTCACTATAATAAACATCTTTAGGTATCAAGAACGTCTAGATCGAAATGCCCTTCAGCCGTACACAATCACATGCATGTATTGATTACTACATTTAACAATCCTTCCTTATACGTGCAAAGTAAATTTAATATTTCATATCAAACATCACATAACGATTCCGGATGTTGGATACACGTTTATGTTATTGTTTTCGGTAAAACAGATAGTGTAAGTCGTATCAACCTTAATTCAGTACACAGTCTCGACGTTCAACATCAGAAATATGAGCATAAAGCTTGAAGCCTACCTCATTTTGCATAACATGGAAAACATTATAAGTAAAACAAATAAACATTTCAAGTATTAAGTACTGAATTCTTTTGTTGCATTGTATTGGTTTTTTTTAACATGTTTTGCACAAATATTTCTTGTATTTAGAATGTTAGCATTTAGGTTTTATTATGCAAAATCAGATTTGAATAATGAAATGTGAAGATCATGTCAAAAGTTTAAGGTTAAAATATAACTTATTAACCTGTCATTTTGCCTAATAATGCACAAAAATTAAAGTCACAAAAATACAGAACTCAGAGGGAAATTCAAAACGGAAGGTGTCCCATTGAATGGCAAATTCATAAGCTCAAACACATCAAACAGATAACACTTAAGAATGAAACAATGCATTTTCGTAGATATGAAACTGTGCATGCCAAAATCATGTCCTGAGAGAGGATAAGTGTTAATCCAAGCTATAGAAAATCATTGGAAAGACTAATATAAATCATTTTAACGGTCAACAAATATTTAAAGGTTTATTTGTAATGTTTACCTTTTGTGTAGATATGTCATCTGTTTTCTTTAGATTTGGTTAGAAACTCGAACACCTGACTATTCGGTATGGGTTTTGCTCATTGTTGAGGGCCGTACGGTGACCTATAGTTGTTAATGGCTGTGTCATTTTTGTCTTTTGTGGATAGTTGTCTCATTGGCAATCATACCACATCTTCTTTTTTATATGTCCGTGTTTGCTATGTAGATTGATGTGTCGATCATTCATAATATATAAAGTTTATTATTTGTTTCGTTTGATGTGTTTGTTCTTTTTGTTTTGCCTTTTGAATACGGAGTTTCCGTTTTGAATTTTCCTTGCAGTTCGTTTTTCTTTTTGTTATTTTACTTTTTTCTATCAATTGTGGATTAAAAATAGTTGTAAAAATGCAAAAAATATACAAATCGTTGTCAGAGAACATTTACTCCTATAAGTTCATGAGGTAGTCGACAAGCAATTTCGGTCATACGATATTTAAGATGTTGTCATGCTTTTCTTACTATCAATAGGATGTTGTAACTAAGTAGAATCCATCAGCCATAATTGTCAGTCAAAATACGACATGTATAGGTAAACATTCCTAATTTTGTGCGATCTCATATATCGTATGTAACTGTCATAAGGTTATTAATAATGCTTTCTAAGTTTGTTTTACGATTATGTGGTTGTATCCCATACAATATTATAATGTAAGCGAGGAGTATTTGGGGTTCATCCACTTACATAAAGCAAGGTTACGTAATCAACCAAAACGAAGGATATACATATATAAGCTTGGCAATAAAGTTGAGTATGGAAATCGGGAATGTGTCAAAGAGACATCAACCTGAAAAAAAAAGCAAAAAACAACAGACAGCCATCAATGGATCTTTATTACCGCGTGAAAATTCCGAACCCGGAGGCGGGTCTCATCTTGCCCTAGCCACAAATGGATACTACTACAGTGAAACCGGACGTCATATATAAATTATTATGAACCTCTCTGGACTAATGATTGCATTTGAAGCTTAAAACCGTTTTGAATTGCATGCACCCTTAGCGCTTTTCTGGAACCTTCAGAATATTTACCCAGTCAGGAATATGACAGTTCTTGAACATTCGTTTTTGATGTGTTTTGTTATTTGATTTTGCCATATGATTATGATTTTCCTCTAAGTTCAGTATTTTTGTGATTTAACTTTTTTGATAGCCATGGATGTATAATTACTGACAACTTAGAGAAGCTATTTACAAAACAAAGTACATAAAGAAGATATAAGTTAAACTTTGAACCTTAGTTTCTGTAAGATTTCAAACTGTATAAACGTGCAATTTTAGATAGTTTTTTTATCTATCATGATTTCAATACCAAATAACTGACTATTAAGCTGACGATAGTCAGTCAAAGCTGTACCTATAGTACTGGCACTGTGTCCTTGTTTAAAACCGTCGGATAACATGAGAATGTTTATTTGAAAAGAGATTACAATTGTCCTTGGTTTCCCAATGACGAAGGAACTGGTTGGTACCGGACACTTCCTGCTAAGATAGCTGAGCTATTGGATATAATTGAACTTTTATGATTAAGTTATATCATGTCGTCTTGGAAACCAGGTGACTATACATTTACAAATGCGATGTACGTCACTGGTTATAAATAACATAACAGTTTAAATGATAAATATGCATAACTTACACCGAAAATACTAAAGATAAACAAAAGGCAACAGAAGTATACCGGTGTTCAAAAGTCATAAATCGATTAAGTGCGACAAAAAACAACCCGCCAATATACATAGAAACAAAATGTTTGATAACAACTTTCATATCCCTGGCTAGATGACATTTTGATACCAGACTAATAACCTAGTACACAAGTAAAGCCTTTAGTCTACACGTGACCAACACAATAATAATGCTAACTAATAATCTAGTCTACATGTACCGTAAAGAAAATCCAAGATAAACTATGTCATATGTCGGCATCGCAAATCATCACATATACCGGATTGATGATATATAAAACAAATCTACAACAAATCTATAACCAGTGGCGCTCAAATCAAAGAATTTGAAAGAAAAAAAGTCAATTCTGCGGTTTGTAAACCATCTGCGCAGACACTGCTGACGTTTAACGAAGTTTGAGTTAGCGCTGCAAGCTAGCTCTTGAATTCCGAATAAGTATGTCAAATTCGAGGTATAAGTCTAAATCTGAAGCGGACGAAGCCGTGTCTTTTGTTTTTTTAATTTCTAGTAATAAGGATATATCTATAAAACTCAATCAGAAAGGTTCAGATTATTAATAGAAAGAACATCATCAATATATCTTAATGTGTAATTAAATAACCTGGCTTCTTTGATCTTCTTGTCTTTGACATGTGTCTGAAGTAATTCTGATTCATATGAAATAAGAAGAGGTCACAAGGAGAGGCACCATAGCATTGCCGACAATTTCTTGAAAAAAGTCTACCTCCAAATCAACAAATATATTGTCAATAAGAAACTCCAGCATACTGATAATTTATTCCTTTGTGAAGCATGCTTTAACTTTTTATTCACCATTACAAACAAATGCCGTTTTGTATCTCAAAGTAATAAATGTATATCCATAAACAACTGTAATACAAGTAAGTTGAGCTATTTATAAAATCAGATTTAATTCACCATTTTCAAAAGAAAATGCCTGTGCCAGGTCAGGAAAAGGGCAGGATTTTTTTTCTCTGTTATTGGTTGGTGACGTTTGATTTTGTTAGTTATTATAGACTGCACCTGTTTAGTTTATCTTGGAGCTCGGTTTGTATGTTAACGGCTAAATTTAATAAAATATAGTATAAATAATTATTATTTTAATGTATATCCATGTATCATAACATTTAATGTCCGTATAGTTCCCTTAATATCTGAATAATAATTATATATATATTGTTTGTCAATGCTTTTTTTTATTCGTTTGTCATCAACTTTAGGCTTTTCATCTCCCAATTCTCTGTGACAAACCTAGTTTCTTTGTTGTTCCAAAATAAGTCCAATATGTACTTGTACAAAGCTACTTTGGCATAGGTACTATTTCTGTACTAAAAATCTGTAGTACTGGATTTTTACTTTTAACATTCAGTACTATTTTGTTACTTTAAGATTATAGTAATATTTAGGTACCTGTATTTTATAGTACTTAATTTGTACTTGAAATTTAGGTACTTCAAACTACCGTTACATTTTCAGCATTTTGAAAGTTTTTATATTTCAAACCTCTTTAAATTATGATTTTCAAACATGGAATATTGTATTATTTCTGTACCAAAATATTTAGTACAAATCAAGTATTGTAAAATACAAGTACCTAAATATTACAATGATTTTAAAGTAAAGAAATAGTATCAAATATTAAAAGTAAATTTCCAGTACTACGTTTTTTTAGTACAAAAATAGTACCTATGCAAAAGTAGCTGTGTAGTTTTATCTATAATTCATAAAAAAGAGTAGTAAACAATGACATTTGATTTTTTTTTCAACTCTTCAGAACTAAAGACATTGAGGGCTGAGAATGAATATTGTGTTATGTTCTTATAGTGTTTTAAAGTTTTGTAAAGATATGAAGAGGCTAATTGAGGCGACGAAAATTGAAATATTGATTTTACCATTTTTGTCAGTTTAAATGATACTCGTCAAATAAAGCGGCATAACTCAAATAAGTATTGGGTTAAAAAATGTATGTGTCTTACAAGTTGTTCTCTTTGTTGCAGCTACCGAAATCAAAACATTCAAAACTAAATTGAAAATTTCGATTCCTGTATGGTATTCAAAATCTATGTAAAGGACCAGAATGACAAAATTTGATTGTAATACAATCAAATTTTACCTATAATTTGTAGTTAATTGGTTATGGTGTAAAATGCTTCTAAATCACACTATCGACTTTTTGTTGTTGGACGGTTGGAGTACATATATTGTACCTTTCAATGAAGCAAGAAATCAAAATTAGTTTTGTTAGTGCAAAATACTACTAACTAGAAATTATTTTTATTTTACTTCCACTAAAACAAAATTATTAATTACTATACACCTTATCGCTATTTGTCCACCATAACTGGACATCATAAAGGTTCCTGTAAAAGTTTGACGTGATAATATAAAATTTTAAATACCACGATTGAGAAGGTTTTTTTTGTATGACGTCAATACTTCAAGAGGTGGAAATTCTAAAATAGCTATAAGGTCTTTTCGATAGGTTGTGCTCTCCTTCATAATGTACACTTAATATTCAATGCTACAAAGGCACAAGCGAAATAAAACTCACGTTTTTATCAGGCATTATTGACCGTAGATGGATTTGGCTATTAGATGTAAGTTTCATTTGTCCAATAGCACTTCAACTATTGTAGGGATATAACGAAAGCTCTTAATTATAGTTTTGAGGTTTTCAAAAAAAATATCTTTATCTTGATTATCGAATATTGTCATGTGGAATGATAAATATATAATTTTCTCTCATTTTTACACGATTTATCCTTTTCCTGATTTGTTGATTTTTTTTTATCGACGAGTGGTTCGTTTAATCTCAGTTTATTGGTAAAAATTGGAATATAGTAACGTCGAATTTTCTTGATTTCCTCTGCATTTCTTATTGCGACGGCATGAAAAAGGTGACCATGTCCGATGACGTCACATAGAAAGAACACATATTTTTGCAGATCATTTAAAAAGAAAGAAAAATTTGCCTGCACATTGTTTAAAATCATTACACAATAAGATTTTACCAAAAAATCTCGTGTAAAACGATATTTATCCACTCTCGACAGTTATAATTTAGATATTTAAAACACTTGGCAAGCTTCGTGTTTTAAATTTGAAAATTTAACTGTCTCGAATAGATAAATTTCGTTAATTTGCGAGATTAATATAATGCCTTGAATCTGTGTATTGTAAAACATTTTACATATATATTTACTATGCGTCTAGATTGATGCGTACGAGTTTGTCCCTGGAATTAACACATGAAGAACTGAACAATATAACTAATTCATTTTCCCTACGAAAAGCAAAACCATCTGACATTAATGTGTTTATAATCCTGGTACCTTTGATAATTAATTACGACTTTACTTTTTAAATACTTAATACCAACGACAAAGGCCACAACTTAATGGACAGTGTCCTCTCAGGTGCGCAATGGCACATACATTGACATCATTGCAATGTACTGCCGTATTATCCTTGCATGTGTTTCCTGGAATGGTAATTTAATATGTAATAATATATTCAACAGCACTTATAATGGTGCAAATATTTGTAGAAATAGAAAGGGAAGAAAGCATGGTACAAAATTAATAAAAACGTTAAAATCTATCTAACACAAATTAAAAAGAACTGGTAAGAATTCTTTTGACATATGTAGCTGTAGTAAAGAAATAATGCGATGAATCATAATAGTTGTGTTTATATATATATATATCATAAACATCGTTGCAAATTAACTAATATGTTTGAAACAATTTCAAGAAATAATGTGTAATGAATGCTTACCCCATAATCCACATGTACGAGGACACAGTAGTTTCAGTGTTGGTACAAAACAAACGGTTTGTTTGTCGCAGTTCACAAATTGACTGTCATTACAAGATTTGCCTAACCGACAAAATAATAAAAATAACAATGATCAATAAACTTAGAAGTACCCTTGTATAATTTATGATGATATAGAGGTTCAATTTATTCTTATTTATTATTTTCAACATTTTTTGTCCTTTCTGTTTAACAACTTGTACGGAGTTTTATCCTGTTTTATTGTTCAGCATGTTGCATTATTTTGTATATTTATTTGTCATATTAAGTAATTGAACTTCGAATGTAGCTGGCACATGTATAGCCAAAATAGTCTGAAAAAACGAAATCATAAAAATAACTAAATAAAACCGTAAGATCCCTTATAAAATGGCTAAATTAAATGCTTAAATACATCTGACACATACCAAGAAATAGTCTTACTTAATAATTAATTTAGTCTCTTTGTACCAGACAATTCAATTAAGGCAGAGAAGGACACTGTAGGCCAAAAATATCTAGCCAAGGAATTATTTTTCCATATATCGTTTATTGGAGTGTACCTAAAAAAAATATCAAAATTTGAGAATAGGTTTCAGATTATTTTAAGAAATATTCTTCGAAAAAGTAACCTCCCTTCGCAGTCCTGAAAGTGTCATTTTTTGTCTTTCTAAGCTATAAAGGTGACCGCCAAAAAAGGCATATATAAATTTTTTTTTAACTCTATGATAAATGAATATTTTAAAATATTTTAAACAATATTTAAGAAAAAATCAAAATGGCTGCCCCCTTTTGCGATATGCCTGTAACCGGCTTTTGTAAAATTTTGCTAAAAACTATTGTTTTATAATTTCTATTAATAGTATAAGCTAACATCGACGTTTTATTTGTGTGTTATTGTAACAGGTAAAAAATATTAACAAACCGACTTTTATTATCGAAATCCGGATCTGGTGTACTAAAAGATATTGACACCTTTTGTGTGTGGCATACCATCGTGGCCACAAGTAATTGTTTTTCTGTTTAGTATTAAATTTATATTAAGATCCATTTTGTATAAGGAAATAGAAACCGAAAAAGGAAATGAATATTGAAAAAGGAAAAAGAAACCGAATAAGGAAATGAAAGTTGAATAAGGAAATGGAAATCGAATAAGGAAATGAAAATCCAATATGGAAATAGAAACCGAATAAGGAAATAGAAACCGAATAAGATAAAAAAGAAACCGAAAAAGGAAATGAATATTGAAAAAGGAAAAAGAAACCGAATAAGGAAATGA
Organism: Mytilus trossulus; assembly: GCF_036588685.1. NCBI lineage: Eukaryota > Metazoa > Mollusca > Bivalvia > Mytilida > Mytilidae > Mytilus > Mytilus trossulus. The sequence continues at coordinate 10,846,637 of NC_086380.1, forward strand.
AAATCGAATAAGGAAATGGAAATCGAATAAGGAAATGAAAATCCAATAAGGAAATAGAAACCGAATAAGGAAATAGAAACCGAAAAAGGAAATGAATATTGAAAAAGGAAAAAGAAACCGAATAAGGAAATGAAAATCGAATAAGGAAACGGAAATCGAATAAGGAAATGAAAATCCAATAAGGAAATAGAAACTGAATAAGGAAAGAGAAACCGAATAAGGAAAAAGAAACCGAATAAGGAAATGATAATCGAAAAAGGAAAAAGAAAACGACTAAGGAAACGAAGAAAAAAAATTGAAGAAAAACTTTTTGAGGAAAAAACATTTTGAGGAAAAAAAAATTTTGAGGAAAAACAATTTGAGGAAAAAAAAAAATCAGGAAAAAAATTTTGAGGATAAAAAATTTGAGGAAAAAAAATTTTTAGGGAAAAAAAATTTGAAGGAAAAAAAAAATTCAGTTTGGACTTAGAATTAGAATTAGAATATCGAAAAAGGAAAAGGAAAAAGGAAAAAGGAACCAACTTGTGTCTGGTAAATTAAGAATCTACATACACAGTTAGATTCGGCATATCAAAGAACCCCAATTATTTAATTTTAGATGAAATCAAACAAAGTTCAACTTTGGACCCTTTGGGCCCCTAATTTCTAAACTGTTCGAACCTCAACTCGCAAAATCAATCCGAACCTTTCTTTTGTGATCACAAACCTTGTGTTTAAATGTCATTGGTTTCTATTTATTTATATTTAAGTTATTGTGCAAAAACCAAGAATAATGCTTATTTGGCCTCTTTTTTTGGCCCCTAATTCCTAAACTGTTGGAACCAAAACTCCCAAAATCAATCCCAACCTTTCTTTTGTGGTCATAAACCTTATGTCAAAATTTCATAGATTTCTATTAATTTAAACTAAAGTTATAGTGCGAAAACCAAGAAATTGCTTATTTGGGTCCTTTTTGGCCCCTGATTCCTAAAATGTTGGGACCAAAACTCCCAAAACCAATCCCAACCTACCTTCCTTTTGTGGTCACAAACCTTGTGTTAAAATTTCATAGATTTCTATTTACTTTTACTAAAGTTAGACTGCGATAACTAAAAGTATTCGGACGACACAGACGACGACGACTTAGACGACGACGCCAACGTGATTCCAATATACGACCAAAAAAAATTCAAAATTTTGCGGTCGAATAAAAACATAGAGAAAAATAGAGAAAAACAAAATAGAAGCTTGACTTTACTGCTGATGTTACCTTTACATTGTTATCTTAAAATCTAATTGATTTTGTTTTAACTATGACAGCGATGAAATATTTAGCATTCGCGCTTGCGTATTCATACCAAATGTACTTTGGTTTAAACTATTACAAAGCAATACTTATTGTTGATGTTTTTAACATTATGTTAGGTATTTCTTTGTTATATCATAATAAAAAGTTTATTATGTTGTTGGTGAAGGGAACACAGTTCACTAAGAGAACCACTGAGGTTTAGAACATACTAGAAATATGATATAAAACATTCAAAAAAACAGAGTCTTACTTATAACTGTCGTCTCCGCTACTCGTAATGACTCTAAAACCATTGGTAGTATTTTCCCTTTTCTTTTCACATGATGTTTCTTTTGGAAATCGAACAGTGCTTGGTGTCAGTGTGATTCCAACGTGTATATTTTTAATTAATGCCAACTTTAAATACAAATGCAGATAAAAATTGATAGCATGTTAAAAATGCAAATGTTCAGATAAAGATATGACATGAATAATTGTCTGCATATGTGAGATATTCAATTTTCAAATTTGCAGGGTAACCAGATTGGCATCTTTACTATATATCATAATAGATAAAAGCTATATTACAAAACGACATTCATGAATTTATACTTATGGAGTTGATAAAACATTTTTCATGCTTGGAATTTATCATATTCAGAGTGATTCTTAGTCAGACTCTTTATAATTCTGCTAATATTAACCTTTAATCAAAACATAAAACATAGTTTTAAAGACAAACTGTAATATTTTCCTTTGAAATAACAAAATTAAATATGATTGTTTTTTTGTTTTGTTTTTTGTATTAACTCAGAGAGAATTTCTAGAGAGAAATACTAATGTGACGTGGAACATTGACAAAATTGGAAACCAACGAATATGCCAATACATCATCATCTCTATAAAGAAAAATATATATAATATATAATATGAATGCAAACGTGATTACCACAACAGATTGATCTGAACGCTTAATATTATTCAAAATAATTGAACCAGTATTTAAATTAATGTGTAATTGAAGCTAGTAGTAGGACAAGGAATACACAAAGGCTAAGTTTTGGGTAAAGGATAGTGTTACAAGTATAATGCTGAAAGGTTTGGGACCCTTGAACTAAAATAAGGTTCGTGCCATATAAACAGATTTGTGTATTTTTTTAATTTATATTATATACTCTTTGTGTCAGTATAATATGTTTACAAGCAATAACAAATATATACAAGTATATGATAATTTTAGCAAATTTTGCTCTCAGCATCCAAATGATTTTAAAATCATTCAATATTTCCTAACTGTAGCTATTTTAAGTCATACACAAAAATAATCGTTCACTTGACTTTTTGATGTGAGGTCCTTTCAGCATGATCTAGCACCTGTTATGATCATTAGTATATATTTTGTTTTAAATCCACGTGTATCTCCTTTGCGACACTAAACAAGATATTCTTTCTTAATTGTATACGAAACGGAGAATTCTTACTGAAGGTAATTTCCATGAACTGCTTATTTATGTATTTAAAATACGATTTCATGTAACGACAAAAGGGTACACATATTTCCGAATTATCAAAAAAAGGTTAGTGCCGTTTTTGAAAATAAAAAATGACTTAAAAATTGGTTTTAAACTTTTTACCAGATTTTAAAACCTTTAACTTTTTAATTTTGAAAGACGTTGCCTGCAGGATATTTCTTCGTTTTAAAACTCAGTTAAGACAGCTTTGGTTATATTAACAACAACACATTAAAAGTAAGTACCTCTACAAAACTAGAATACGTAAAGTTGCTTCCAGAAACAGCTGTCAAGTAAGTGAGGTCCGCGTCAAAATCAAAAGGGTATAAACAATTTGGAGGCAAACTTCCAGAACATAACGAGTTCTGTAATGAGAACACTGTGTAGTGCATAGCTCACAAGAATTAAATGGCTTATGAACTGCACATCTGTTGTGGGAGGGAAATTTGAAAGCAGCTCGATGTAAACTTTTGTTTAACGCTCTGTTTTCCTTTCACTACAAACAGTTCAGAGTTTAAAAAGACCATATTGTGCGATCAACCAGTAAGGTCGAGAACATAATCGACATAATCTCGACAGTACTTAACTGTGCCTCACTGTACTTAGTTTTACCTAATACGTCTGATTAAGTACTTGATAATCAATTAAAATATATGCTAGTTATTAGTGCTTGAAGATAAAGTATTGTCTTCTCAGAATCTCAGCAGATTGTAGTGTTGGGATTTTTCTTTCTCAGTAAGGACAGCGGAAAGAGGCGAAGGATAAATACACCAGGAAAAAGCTGGCTTAGACTATAGAAGTTCATGTATTTGCGAAAGCAAATTTACAGATCTAACATTGTTTGAATGATGTTTAGACTAGTTGTAAGGTCATGTATTCCTACAGTCATTGTATTGTATGTCTTTATCATAGAAACCTTTCGTTTATGTATACGGATATACTATATGTATAGTACTATTGACTTAACGAAATTTTGTTTGATTGTGCAAATTATGATTCACTGTGCAATTGGTGTCAACTATTCAAACTTACTTGTTATAACAAATCTGAAGATATTTATCCTTACAACTGCGGTCCCCATCTGTCTTGCAATTTGACTTCAAAACTTTTACAAGTATATTCTTTACTTTTTCTTGAGTGTGTATTCCACATACCTAAAATGTTTGACTCTTCATTAAGTAGGAACATTTTCACAAATCAAATGAAACTTTTGTTATAAAAAAGTCGTTATCAGAAATGAGTGTGAATTTTGTTATAAAAATTTTCGTGTTTTGAAAATTTTATAAAACTACAATTATTTTATTTTTTTGTTGTCCGTTTTGAAATTAATAAAACTAGACATGATCACAAACTTATAACCTATATAAACATTCATGACCTTCTGCTGTTATTTTATCTATGGTCGGGTTGTTGTCTCTTTGACACGTTCCCCATTTCCATTCTCAATTTTATGATCTCACAAACCTGTAAGGTGTTAATTTTGCCATTAAAACCCATATTTAAACAATATAAACATTTTACCTATTTGCATTATCCATACAGTGACAAAAATATAAGAACGATAATTGGAATTACGAGACTATGCAGGATAATCAACAGAACATAAACAAATGAAGATACGCTGTTTACTGCAAAGCAAACCATATTTCCCTCTCAAACATACAATTTGACGATCTTCAATAGCAATTGGAACTGTGTAGAAACATAAACAAAGAGAATACGTTTAAATTCTTTACAAAAAGTCCATAAGCATATTGCAAATTCAGAAGCTGAAACAAATCGAAAATTTGGATAACAACTGTAATATTCCAGATTTTGTAGAGGATTTTTTTATTATAAAATGTTTTAATTGGGCGTACTTCATTGTTTAGTTATCGGATGTTTAAGTTCATATTCAATACAAATGCAATAAAATGTATAATATATTCAAACAATTCCAAATCTCTCTATATATATATTTATATAAAGTCGTCTCCATTCAGGGACAAATAAATTGTAAAACCGTAGGCGTGATATATGCGATTAATTGTACACAATGTGAAAAAGTTATGTATGTAGGACAAACGGGTGATACACTATATCAACGAATGCTATTGAACTTTTCAAAAATACGAACAAAGAAAACAGAAGATCCAGTAGCCAACCATTTCATTCAGAACAATCATTCAATAACAAATTTAAAAGTTACCGCCATAGAAAGAGTATTTGGGACAGAAACTTACAGAAAAACTAAAGAAGCCTTTTGGATAAAAAAATTAAAAACTCTAGAACCTGAAGGACTCAACACAATGTATGAACGATGATAAATATATTTATATTGAAAAAGCGAAAAACGCGGCAAATGAACGTCATAAAAGTTATTATAACGTAATGTATCCAAGTGCTGTAGTTGTTGTTTCAATGTTGTAATTTATTCCAATGAAGAAGGCCGTAATGGCCGAAACGTATGGGAATTTGTTTTATAGTTTTTATCATATATATATATATATATATATTAAAGTGCGATTTTTATATATGACAATGTGTGTTGTAATTTCGTTTTATTCTATCTTTCTAGGTCTCATGTTTATGTTTGAAATGTTTAACAAAGTAAAAATCGCTAAAATACTGAACTCCAAGGAAAATTCAAAACGTAAAGTCCCTAATCAAATGGTAAAATCAAAAGTTGAAACACATCAAACACATCAAACGAATGGATAACAACTGTCATATTCCTAACTTGGTTTCAGACATTTTCTTTTTTAGAAATTGTTTGATTAAACATGGTTTTAGAGTTAGCTTCACCTCTCACTTGTATGGCAATAACATTAAATTCCGTTAGATTGACAACTATGTATGTTTGTATTTCAATTCAATAGGAACACTCAGCTTCAAACATACCAAATCAAATGACTATGTAGAAATTGGGAGATGTATCATCAAAGGTACCTGAAATGGAAATTAGTATGATTGTATAATAAACAGACAAACAATACGCCAGTCATATCAAGCGAAAATAAACAAGAAAAATAGGTTGAAATGACATTTACAATATTAAAAATACTGATGTAGCTTCTTAATACATATTGAATTCTAAACTTGAGTCTTCTTAAAACAAAAATCGTTGGATGATAAAATCTTACGAGATGAGGTGTTCGTTAGAAGTTAGCTTAAGTATGAGTGAGGTATTGGTGATTACACTTGTGCTAGAGCACTTCCCTCGGCTTTTTTCGTGCCATGACAGAAATCCTGTGCTATCAATATACAGATTGGCCATTATGAAAACACCCATTAATTAATACTATAGTATCAAACTTGATACACATTTGTTTCATTCAATTTTGAGTTCATTATCAAAACTGTTGCCAGTTAAATCGACTTTTTAAATCAACACTATGTGATCTTTTCTCCTTTGCCTCGTGCCATGATATACTGTCATTCTATACTAACATACCATACATATAACAGGGTCGTTATGAAAACGACCATTAAGTAAAACTACAGTAGCAATAGATATCAGAAGATGTGGTACGAGTGCCAATGAGACACATCTCTATCCAAGTTACAATATTTAAACGTAAAAAGGTCAAAATACGGTCTTCAACACAGAGCCTTGGCTCACACCGAGAATTAAACTATTGCGTGGGCTAAAAAATGACGGGTGTAATACCATTTAAACAAGAAAACCAACAAACTATTCCATATAAAAAAAAGAGTAACGAAAAAAAATTATAAAACATATCCACAAACGACAACCACGGAACATTAGGTTCTTAACTTAGGAAAGATGCCAACAAATGCAGCAGGTTTAAACGTTTAAATAGGTACCAACATTCACTCCTTCATGAAACAATAGTGTAACATTACAATAAAGAATGACACACTATAAGTTGTAAATTGAAATAGGTTTACCCAATCAAAAGACATATTAACAAGTAAATATTCACTGAACGAATAAATTTGATTTATGACACAAAGCAAATGCAACCGGATATGATTTTTTTTTTGCTTTTAATTTTGCGTTCAGGTAAAACAAAATTGACAGTAAAATGTACGTTTTTAATAATCACTTGATGAAAAAAAAATCGCCTTTGACTCATGCTATTACAGACATACATTCTTTACTTCCATTGCAGACCTTGACAATATAGCAGGAACGTTATAAAAACACCCATTAACTAATACTATAGTTACAACCCAGGATATAAAATTTTACTTCATTTTAATTTTGAGTTCAGGGTTTCAATTTCTGACAGTAAATTTTTTGAACTAAGATCTTTCAATTTTTTAATGTAATATTTTTTTGTTATAATAAAACATGTAATAACATTTTTTTCAGTAATGTTTCTGTTGGTTTTTAGCTACATCTTTTGTAAGTCTCCATCAGCGAATTATCTCCCTACTATCTGTGATAGTCTAGGTTTCTTTGTTGTTCCGATATGTATCCAGCTTGTTGGCCTACTTATTTTGCCTACAAACCATATAAAAATATCTTTAGTTATCTTAATAAATTGTGAGATTCAGTAAAATCAGTCTTTCTTTCGATTCTGTCAGTTTTCATAGATCTTCCTCTTTTTGATTTACCTCCTTTAAGTTTACGTTTTGTAGAAAATATTAAAAATACCCTTGTTCAAACACGTTTTTTTTTCAATTTGAGGAGCTACCAGGTAACTTATTTTTATCAAAAATTTAGATAAATTGATTATTCTTTTGAAGAAATTGAATAATTAAAAGTTGTTATACTATGTATAATTTTCTCAATGATTCTACTTTTACAAAATATCATTGTACTTGCCACAAAGACCACAGGTTAGGGGACAGTGTTGTTTCAATGCTGAATCAGAACAAACTCCTGGAAAACCACAGTTTACCAATGTTTCATCTGTACATGGTGGTTTTGTTGCTTTAACTATTGTAAAAAAGAGATTCACAAGCAGTCAAAAGTAAGATCACAAAAATACTGAACTCCGAGGAATATTCAATCGGAAAGTCCCTTATCACATTGCAAATGAAAAAACACATCAAACGAATGGACAACAACTGTCATATTCCTGACTTCAAATGTAAAAAATTGATGATTGGACCTAGTTGTATAGCGTTAAACCTCACACTTTTGCAACAGTCTCATCAAATTCCGTTATATTTACAACGATGCGTGAACAAAACAAACGTAATAATTAAATAGTAAAAACATGAGTACAGCAGTCATCACTGTATAACAAACAATTTTACAAAAAAAGCACACAAGCATCTATCAAATCCAAAAAAAACTTAAGTACTCTGAATATCTTTAATGTTGAAGATCAATGATGAATACTTGTAGGCGAACTGCTTACAACAGTTACTTAATATAGCTTCATCTGCATGATATACATGGGAATGAGCGCGTATGAGTTAAGTTACAGGCGTGTAACCTGTTTGAAGATATGGACCGTATTTGTTTATTGTTGACTTTCCTGGTTTTTACTTCTGTTAGATTGTTGGAGTCGAAAGATGACTGTTGTTTTGGTCTGTAGCCCTCACATGTTCATGAATTAAGTCCAAATTGGTAAATGTTCTTAACGTTATCTGAAAAGACTACACAGGAAATTGTTGGGTCAGTTAAATACCTTAACCAATATTCAGACTTTTTCACTGCAGTAAATTCAAGACGTTCAAACATTTTGTTTGCAGTCAATTGTTAGTTATTTAAGTTTTGCCTCCGAATGACATTAGATCTGCTCTAAATAACCTGTTGACGTCAAGCAACGATCACTTTTTAATATTTTTTTAAATAATGACGTTAATTTTTTTGAATTGTGATGTCAAAGGCTACGGGAACTAATGTGATTTCGTGTAATGGCGCACATATTTACTTTCAAGTGTTAATAAATGTTTCAGCATGGTGTTGAGGTGTATAGGAAAATAACCGCTACTGAATTGCCTAGATATATATTATACATTCTAGCGAATTGGCTGAACAGTTCAGAAAAAAACATATTGAATAATTCTGACAATTGATTAAAACTAAATCTAGGCCTAATTATTCTTTATTCAGGCATAAATGAGCTGTTTCATTTTTTTTTTTTTATGTTTGCTGTAAATTTTTTATGTGTTATCCTTTACTGTTAAATGAAGATAATGTTACATGTGTATATAACAAGTAAGCGTAAAATGTTTCACAATTAATGCTATTAAATTCAACACTTAATAAATCCTTAGTAATGCCATGCGAAAAGATAATATTTAAAGTCGAAATCTTAACGATTAATTCTTGTGTCTGCTACATTATTCTTAGAAACGTTTATATTTCAAATCACCGCCTTTGAAGTCTCAAATATGTAATACATAGATATTACCAATTTTGATTATTATCTAATATAAATAATAAGTCTTCTTGAGGTATTTGAAATCAGATTACAATTATTTGTGTTGATTGTATATTTGTATAATATTAATATTTCAAGAAAAGGTATGGATAAAAAGAAAAATAATTTTGGTGTATTTTCTTACAGCTATGTAGAGCTAATAATTTATTTATTTGTAATGGTTGAATCGGGAATGACAACGACAAAGGCCAATTTACATGTAAAAATGTCATTGTGGTAGATTATGTTATTGGCTCTGCAAATTTTCTTACACTTCTTCAAAACTTTTCTATTCTTGAAACTTCAAAATTATTTTCAGATGCTTACACTCCATTGTCACTTTCTATTTGTATATATGAAAATGAGAAAAGAAATAATTTGGAAAAAGGAAACTTCACACAAACCGAAGAGGTTGAAATATGGAACATCGAAAAGTTGGATACCTTTATTGAAAATATAGATGAAACTCATACTGAAATTATTCTAACTGAGCTTGAGTCTGTAAATATAGACGATTTTAATCATAACTGTGTAAATAATATTATTAAAAGAACTTGTGATGTACTTTTTCATGCTGCTAAGACTACTTTTGGTACTAATATGAAATATGATAAACAAAATAATGTTAAAATGAATACATCTAAGCCTTGGTTTGACAAAGATTGCAAGACTGCAAAAAAAAAAATGCAAAATATCTAAGAGAAAACTGAAACGTATTTTTTTACCAGATCTTTTGAATGAGACAACATCTCTTGAAAACCAATACAAAAGAACAATGGATAAAAGCATAAATAAACACCGCATGAAAATTAGAAACAAGATTAGTAATTTGAAATAAAAAAAAGTCCAAAGGAATACTGGAAAATTTTAAACAGCAACAACAAAATCCCAAACTCCAGATATCCCAATTACTATTTTGTTTGATTATTTCAAAGATTTGAATAGCGGTGAAAAAGAAGATAATGAAAATCCTTTTGTAACTCTCAAGAGATAGTTGATGAATTTCACTATATTCTAAACCGTACAGCTCTTACAGAAAGTAGAAGAGCTTTTAAGCCTTACTATGTAAGCCGAGTTAATGTTTTGAAATTTGGCACTTTATTCATTTCAAAAAGTATTCGAGTATTGAAAAATTTGTGTAAATTAATTAGAATTATTAATATAAAAGTATGTTCTCCAGGTTAATCACCAATCTCTCTTTCTTGTTGCTCGTTTTGTGCAAACTTGGCATGCACAATATCTGTATGTTATTATATGTATATCTTTTTATCAATAACTTGGTTTTATAAGAAATAAAGAATCTAAAATCTGCATGTGTTTCGGTTTTATCAGAAAACCACTTGTACAGCATACACTAATATAAAAAAGAACATGTGGTATGAATGCCAATGAGACAACTATCCACAAAAGACCAGAACGACACAAACATTAAGAACTATAGATCGCCGTACGGCCTTCAACAATGAGCAAAGCCCATACCGCATAGTCAGCGATAAAAGGCCCCGATAAGACACTGTAAAACAATTCAAACGAGAAAACTAACGGCCTTATTTATGTAAAAAAAAGGAACGAAAAACAAATATGTAACACATAAACAAACGACAACCACTGATTTACAGGCTCCTGACTTGGGACAGGCACATACATAAATAATGTGGCGGGGTTAAACATGTAAGCGGGATCCCAACCATCCCCTAACCTGGGACAGTGGTATAACAGTACAACATAAGAACAAACTATACAAATCAGTTGAAAAAGACTTAACTCATCAGATAGACAAAAATTAAAACAAATATTTTACTGAATGATGAGTTTGACGCATTAGCGTTATTGGAAGGAAAGATACCAGTAAAGTAAGTTTAGATGTAAGTTTAGAACAACTAGTTATAATTTATGAAATTGTCTTACCACAAAGACCACAGGTAAGTGGACAAAATGTTCTCAGATCGGAATATGAGCACACAGTATGTTGTTCACAATGTACTGCTGTACTATCCTCACAAACTGGAGGTGCTGAAAGTATAAGTGATATATATATATATAGTCTTTTTACTAGATTGCCTTCGACTTATGGGACAAAGGAGACGGGCGATCAATTGGTATTGAGAACGGAAGGGGGTAAGATCAATTTGCGGGATGACTTTACATTTCTATTTGTTGCTAAGCATGCGTATTTTTTCTGTGGTCTGCTACACGAAATTTGTTTCACCCTCGATTTTACACACATATGGTTCCTGAATTTATGTCGTAGAATATTCATTTTTGGATCATGTCATATGTAATGCGCTACTTATTGTGAGCTCTTACCTGTCCCGAATATTTTTTCCAAGTTAATCCTTCCATCTTTCCACTACCACTCCCGGAAATCAAATGATCGTCATCTAAACATGTAGAGAGTCTTCAATTTATATTTAAAAAAAGGAGTTTTGGTTTCATTTATCTTACCTCCTGTTAAAAACTACTTACAACAGAGACCACATGTCAAAGGACAATATCCTCTCAAATGATTAATGGAACAAACGTGTTGATCTTTACAATTAATCATATCATTATCCTTGCATGGTGTGCCTGAAACATTTTATCAAGTATGTATTAAAACCGGTATATAAAATCTAAGAGATAACTTAATTATATAAAATGAAATTGATAGGACACCAATCTGGAGTCTTCCGACTTTCGTCTTTATAATTGATAGGATTCGTGATAAGATAAAATGCAAATACAGGCGGGAAAGCAAAATAATTAATGAAATGCCGCATGTTCATTCGTTATTTACATACTATGACATACGAGGAAAACTTAAATTATTTACTGTTAGTTTATATGATGAATTATGGAGCATGAATTATTCACGTTTTTCTATATTCACAAACATATGATGTTAGGAGTCGTTCAATAGATAGGTCTGAAATATTATTCTTGGTTTTAAAGAGGGACGAAAGATACCAAAGGGACAGTCAAACTCATAAATCTAAAACAAACTGACAACGCCATGGCTAAAAATGAACTAGACAAACAGACAAACAATAGTACAAAAAAAAGTAAAAACACAAAAATACCGAACTCCGAGGAAAATTCAAAAAGGAAAATCAAAAATCAAATGGCAAAATCAAAAGTCCAAATGACACAACATAGAAAACTAAAGGATAAACAACACGAACTCCACCAAAAACTAGGGGTTATCTCAGGTTCTCCGGAAGGGTAAGCAGATCCTGCTTCACATGTGGCACCCGTCGTGTTGCTTATGTGATAACAAATCCGGTTAATAGTCTAATACGGTAAGTCACATTCATGAAACGGAGGGGGGTGGATTGTAGTTACGACGTACTAACATATCCGGTATCATTTGTGAAACTGTTATTCCATAACGGTCAACCAAATCGTGATGGCGTCCGTAAAATTTACGAAGGGTTGATTTCTATTTCACCATTTGGAACTCTTGGTTCAATAGCTTTCTTGGAGCAGCAACCCTCTATCAAGAAAAGCATGATAGGAAATACCTGTACGGGAATATCGTATTAATTGGGAGATATATAACCCGTATGCAGGTGCTGCTGGAATGTTGCTACTTATAAAAGATACTCACTTTGAGCGTCGCGTTATAATTCACTCAATATTGAGAGTGTTAAAAACGTGAACGACGTATTTCCGTTTAGGCGTAAAACGTTAGTTGTGTCGATTCCAGTTATTTTTCCTCGTAATTTTGTTACAGCAGTGTATGCAAAGGTATGATGATGATCTAGTTTTACCTTAAACATGCTTGATTTCATAATATCACTATGTAAAAGTCTGAAATATACTAGTCAAAAAACGTTTCTGAGAGAAAAGTTGAAATATTGGTTTCCCTAGAAATTAAAACTGCCTTTTTAACACTCTTCTAAAAAATGACAAATAAGATGTCAAAAAAATTCAAAATCTTAGAATTTTCATTTTGAACGAACCTCATAAAGTTGTTTTTATAAAATATTATTTGTCTAGATCTTAACCAAGATATATATATATACAGTCCGCCAAAAGTTAAGCACCACCTATTTTTATTGCATAGATTTTTTTTCAAATTAAAAAAATCAATTATTCCACGAAAAAAAGAAAGCAATCATATAGCAATTTTGCTAATGTATACCATGAACAAACCAGAAATGTAATTTTAGTCACTTATGGAGGTTCTATGCATGTAGGTTTTCCGTTCATAGAAATAGTGTAAATTTAACAATTCAGAAACAGAATTTAAGTTTCACTGTGATTTTATTTTTTTACAACAATTGATCACCCAATATTATTAAAATTTTCTACACATAAGCTTTGATATGTTCGACAAATTTAATGTCAATATTTGAGTCAATAGCATGTGTAACAACCTCACTTCCGGTAAAGTTTCATAACACGACGTATTATTCTCGGTGCAAGCCTTTAAGCTTTAGTTTAGGAAATCTGTTGCATTTAACAACAAATACCACTTTTAAATCGACAAAATATTGTGAAGGTTGATCTCAGACATGTTTGATAGGGCTTATGTATGGGGACATGGAAGGCTAAAAATAGTGAAAATGGCTTGTTGCCCTTTTGACTCGTTAAAAATCCTTGCCCTATGTGTTCCTGCGTTGTCGTCCATGTTCAAGGGTCTTGGCAATGAAGACGCAACTTTGGGATTATTAAAATGAGGGACTACAATGTTTTAATGCACCAAATCTCTGTATGTCTGTCCGTTTATGTTACCCTGCAGAATATGCATACCCAGCTCATAAGGGTATAAGATGCAACCCCGTACTGGAACACTACCAGCCCCTGTTCAAACATTGTTTTTGGTCATAGGCCGTTTTGTTTCCCCGCGAAATTCGTATTATGGCGTCTACTGGCAGTAAACGAAACTGACTACCATCTGAACAATGAGTGTTTTCTCAGCTTCTTATGTTCAAGCATAGATAGTCATTATCCCATTAAAACCTGACGGTAGAGTGCCTACCTGTAAGAACAGGTCTCTATACACCAAGACTTGCTCTTCGGTTGCCTCTGAGAAGTCGACTGACCAATGTACGAACACTAACACGACCACCTGGAGAAACAGTGAATTTGTAAACGCGCAGATGATCTTTGCTAAGAGGTTGCTTGACTGTTTTATCGGAGTTCAATCTTTTTCGTCATAGGGTATGTTGAAGGTAATTCATAACACCCAACATTAATATTTTTTTCGCAATAGTTATGAAAATATTGTTTCGGTGGTGCTTAACTTTTGGCGGACTGTATATATATATATATATGCCATATGCTTTTATGAATCAGTTTAGAGAGTTTGATGTGCTCCATTTTCTTTCATTAGAAACTATCAACGTTTTATTTTGTTATCTTAATCTAAATAAAAAGATTTTCATATTATACAGGTTGATACCTCAAATGACATTAATTCAGACTCTTTATGACTGTGTTCTATTCTGAATATTTCTCCTCAGCTTCGATGCTATCAAATATTCTCTGTATAAGACATCTAAATAGTACTGTTTATATTAGAGAAACACGTAAAACGAGACACATAATTTTAACAAGGAATATCTTAAATGTCTGGTTTCAAATTGTGCTACTATATTTTAAAAGAGGGACGAAAGATAGCAGAGGGACAATCAAACTCATTAATCGAAAATAAACTGACAACGCTATGGCTAAAAATGAAAGAAGACAAACAGACAAACAATAGAACACCTGACACAGTATAGAAAACTAAAGAATACACAAAATGAACCCCACCAAAACTAGGGATGATCTCATGTGCTCCAGGAAGGTAAGCAGATCCTTGTCTTCATGTGTTGCTTATGTTAAAACAAATCGATTAATAGTCTAATTCGGTAGGTCACCTTCATAAAAGGGAAGGGGATTCTAGTTACGACGTAATACTTTATATTTCATAGTTGTTTATAAGTTCAGTTTGGGTGATCTCTCCTTGTAGTAAACTCTTGACAAATGCAAACGAAAAACTTGTAATTGAATATAACCTTTTTCTCCGTTTCATATAGTTGTGCTAAAATGTCACAAAATGGTCAAATGGCACATTGGAGACAAAAATACTGGTAGCTTTAAGTTGGTCATAGTCATCAAATTCGAACTATAACAGTCTCGCATCTTCACATTATGTTGTTATTTCAAACGAAAAGGGGAATAAACATTCCTTATCAAGCAATAATCTTGAGTGTCAGGTATGTAAAAGGTAAATGTCAAAACGATTAAAATCAAATATGAACTGTAATTCATGGTGGATTATACTGTGTAGAAATTCAAGCGAGACTATTATTGTCATCTGGAAAACAAAATCCCACTGACATGTTTCACCCTAACCCATTCGTATGTAAGTGTCGTTCCCAAGTCTGGAGCCTGTAGTTCAGTAGTTGTCGTTTGGTGCTGTGTTGCATGTTGATTTTTAGTTCCTTTTTTTGACATAAATTAGTTTTTCCCGTTTTAATTGATTTACATTTGTCATTTGTCATTTCAAGGCATTTTACAGCTGACTATCCGTTATGGACTTTGGTCATTGTTGAAGGCCGTACAATTACCTATAGTTGTTTAACTTCTGTATTATTTGGTCTCTATTGGAGAGAAGTCTCATGGGCAATCATACAGCATGTTCTTTTTTACATTGTGACAACGAAAGAACGAAAAAATGGCTGAACGGACGGATGTATCGACTCTTTGAGTCATGTAATATATAGTTTATTAATTCTCCTCAAAATCGATTGAAATAGTACTATGAGGGTTTACTTAACTGTTTGTGTTATAAGAGTTATGTGGCAAAGGTGAACTGTTTTTTGTGATCAAAGGTACATGTGTTGTCGTTGAAGGAAGCGTTGTTGTCAATGGCACAGTTGTCGTTGAAGGAAGCGTTGTTGTCGATGGTACAGTTGTCGTTGTTTTTGTCTGTCCTACCATTGCTGTGAATGTATTACACATTTATTTGGTGATGCAACACTTCGTTTATTCTTAAAAGGTAATCGATAGTAAAACAGTTAGAGAGAACAATATATGTATATCTAGTTATAAATACATTCTATTTGCACATAATACAGAAAGTGAGAAAAAAAGTGTGATAAGTTTAAAATTTAAAAAATATTGTGATCGTACAAATTTTAAATTGACATTATGATCAATAGTTATTCAGTCCTATTGTTTTTTTGTTTTTTTTTTTTCATTTTGTAGTCTAAACAATATTTCCATAAAGTTTTATTGTGAAATATAGTCTCGTTGTTGATTTTTTGATACGAATAGGAAGTAAGCCGTTTCAAATATTTGTAAGTATTTACTTGTTTTTATTGAACATATTTAAAGTAATTATGTAATGCAAAAGTAGGTGTGTACATAGATTAGAGAATACTTTCAAATTCTGTTCAATCACATCAGAATTCTTCAATTCAAACTATAACTTATTTTCGCAATCAAATTTTAAAGTATTTCCAGTTTAAATCAACACATGTTTGTTTAGTGAACCGGATATACGATAGTGATTTTATAAAGTCATGCTTATCAGGTGTGAAAATCAATTGTATTGGTTATTTAAATATAATGTATGTAAAACTCTTGTATAAACTCATTTGATATTTTCCCTGGTCAAGTGAGGCTGTTAAAATACAGGGGCCCATAAGTATGCGACCTGGGCTACTTAGGTGTTTATATATCAGGAAACAATTGAATAAAATATTTGTAATCGTAAAAAAAAAGAAAAAATGGTAATCGAGTCATATTTTGCTAACAACAATAAGCACAATACATACGACCAAGGGTAATTGTTTGTTCTGTAAGTGTTTCTCCCTTGAAGTTTTTTACGTCCAATAACCAGTAGTTTATAATATATGTTTCTCCAGGTTGTGTTTTAATAGGAAAGGTCCATTCCAAATTATGACCTAAATGTGATCAATAAATGTACATTGTATTTGTAATCATTTTGCAACAACTGAAAAAATGTGTGTGAGATATGCATAGAAATAGCTCATAGTTTTAAATCTGATGGAGAGAATTCATTTAGTTTATTTTTTACTCCCTAATGTTATGAATAACCACGTTTGAACAGCGGTATACTTCTGTTGCCTTTATTTATGAATAACCACATGTTTTAAAACATGTTTATTAACTTTTTTTTTTATCTCAACCTAGCACAGAACACAGGGACCTATATATAACAAACACATACTAACCTCTCACGTGACTGATCCGCCGTTACCATGGAAAATGATGAAAGACGTGCGTAAATCAGAACATTATCGGTTTCCTTTTGTTACTTTTTGCATTGTTTTTCATTTCCTGATTCTTTTTAATAACGATAGGGTCAATAGATTCAAAAAAGGTGCTGCCTTGTAATTTCTTGTAAAGATAATAGTTCTACAACTAAGATATACTGACCTAAGCACAAACTGATACATGTAGCTAAGCAAATATTTCGAAGTCAATAAACCATGACTGAGGGGCAGAGACAAATCCTTTCCATGGAAATTGGATGTGCATATGCTTATACAACTGCATAACAAATATCATTTGTTCACATATAGTTGTTCACCATAAATAGAAATAGGCAAAATAAACCTTTTTTCAAATTGCATGCGTTATGTATATTATTCGGGATTAAGATACAAGAAGGAGTCAATAGTGATCAATGGTCCTTTGGCTTTCGTTTACTGCAAAAGTACTGCGCATTTGAGAAGTTACAGCTATTCATAGGGACTATTTCATTTGCGAAATGTACTACTTTCTTTTTTCTGCGTGACTTGATTCAAACTAGTGTTTGTTACCAGGTGAGTTTCTAATAGATTAAAGAGACGAAACGGTTCGGATAATGATTAAATGGTCGTTACATTTCTTACATTCGCTGATAGCAACAAGTGAAATCAGCAGGTAACTGACAATAACTTGGCATTCGTCGGAAACTAGATAAGGAATTAGGATCATTTTTTTTTCGAAAAGCAAACTTAATCGTCTGCTTACTGATTGTCAGAAATTAGAGGATCAAGATCATAGGTTAATTTCAAGATAGGTTGACAATTCCATGGACGGTCGAAGTTTTATCATACATAATTGTACATTTGTACATGGAACGATTTAAATATGTTCAGTTAATACTTATACCCAGTTGGATTTCATGTTGATAGAAGTGTTTTGAATAATCTCCTGTGTGTGCACCAGGTAGTGGTTTGTTGATGTTGAAATTTACTGAAAATCTCTGATATCCATCATCTGAATGTAGACGATAAGCATGACAATATTATCAAAGGAAAATATTCTTGTTATTTAATTGACATAATATTATCTTGTGGGAATACAGTTATTCACAGAAGAGATTTCAAATAGACATGAAAATATGATATATATATCAAAGTGATAAATCAAAAATTAGAGTTACGCTATCAATCAAGAATTCTCAATTGAATCATATATTCATGATATTCGACATGTCCACATTCAATCTAACATTATGACTGGAATCTGTATATTTCCCATTTTTTAGGAACTTGCTACTCGATTTGTTTTTGGAATCGAAATACAAGTAATTAATAAAACTGAAAAAAAGGTTTTTAAAAAAAAATATTGACCAATAAAACAAACTACATCACAAAAATAAATGCACACACAACAAAAAACAACACATAGTGTAGAAAGCACCCAAATTCTGTATGTGTTTTTCTCAAGTCTAGTGTTTGTCGTTCAATTGTTGTCGCAAGTTGTTGTCTGTCATAATTTTAAGTATGCGTATGACTGTTGGTTTTCTCTTATGGATTGCTTCATAGTTAGTCACTTGTAAAGCTGACTATACGGTATGAGTTTTGTTTATAGGCGTTCTAGTGTACAGGGCCTCAAAATAGCTGTAATGTTACTTTTTAGAAACACCGTTGATTATTGTAAGTAGCTCGTATCAATATAACTTAATCACAAAACTACACATTGGACGTTGCTTAATATTTCAAAGTCACTGAACCATGTCCTAGGGTACAGGGCCTAAGATTAGTCGTCAAACTGACATGTACTGATAGTAATGCGACTTATCATTGACATTGATCTATCACAAGTAAAACTATCAATCTTAACTTTGAAATGTGCTAATTAATTCAAATCCACTAGACCGTGTCATAGTGAGCAGGGCCTCTTGATAAGCATCAAACTGATAGTAAATCAAATTTATGTTAAACATCAGTAATATCAATGATCTATCACAAATAAATCACACTAACTCAAACAGAACACTTGACCATTGTTGACGCCGTGCGACGAACTTCGTATCAGACAATAATGTAAGAGCAGTGGTTTTTTCTCGACCTTGTTACAGTATATAATGAATCTATTTTCGACGCATTGCTTATGTCAAATTCAAGATTTACACCACCACAAATGAAGGATATTTACAATTAAAACCATAGAAACAGTAAACGTTTCCATACGTTTATAGATATGTGTGGCTGTCGGTGTAAATTATATCTATCAATAAACTCATCATAGATACCAGGATTAAAATTTTATATTTACACCAGACACGTATTTTGTCCACCAAAGACTCATCAGTGACGCTCGAAAAAATGTTTAAAAGGCTCAGTAACGCATGAAGTTGAAGAGCACTGAGGACCAAAAGTTCCTGAAATACAGCTTTGTTAATATATATCTGAGGTAGGAAAAGCCTTAGTATTTCAAAATTTCAAAGTTTTGTGAACAGTTAATTCATATTTAAAAATGTTTTAGAAATATATACATGGGATCGTAAGTGGATGTTCAAGTTTGGGATAGCCTTGATATATCTGAAATCTGACACAAACAATGTATCGTTTCCTTTTTATCTGTGTCAAGTATGCATGGCTTAGATTGGCATAAACCCTGTTTCACATTCCTAATATGGGAGATCTTCGTGTTGAATATGAGTATAGAATATGAGTCACTAAACAATCATGACAATACCTGCTATTGAAAACAGAATTCCGTTCGGGACTAGTTGAAATGTTGGTGAACCAATTCCTCCAGTTAGATGTATGATTATAGAAAAACAAACAAGCACTCGTACATTTACCACCATCTAAAGAAAAAGAAAAAGAAAACCAAAAGGGTACTAAAATATATACCTATAGTTAGTTAAGCGTTCAATATTATTATATACATACTGATTATGCCAATATCAAGGTAAACATAGCTAGAAGTCATTGATCTGCATTGTGTCTTGAATTGACTGATTAAGTACTGATCACAATCATCGTAGACCTGAAACTGTTAAGGTTTATGACCCCTTCTGTAGCCATGTAATAGTACAAAAACAGTAAAAATAACAGAGATGGGCCATTGTGTACATATGTGGGGATCGTGTTGTTTATTCTTTAGTTTACTATGTTGTTTCATGTGTACTATTAGAAGTCTGTTTGTCCTTTTCGTTTTTAGCCATGTCGTTGTCAGCTTATTTTCGATTTATGAGTTTGACTGTCCATCTGGTACCTTTCGTCCCTCTTTTAAGGGGAAACTTCGTATGAAGCATTACTATTCATTGTGTCATTGCATTTAATAGAAAAGGCGAATTTTTTGACAAAATTTTGTACAAAATCCACAGATTTAAAACAGAAAAAAAAATGTTATAAATTTCATAACATCGATTACTTAATTGTTTTTGTAAGAATTGCTAGCGTTTATTGTTTACAAAAATTGCTAAACAATCTTTCAATTCCAAAATACCTCGTGCTGAGTCACGAAAGTCGAGCGCACCCTTAAAGATGTACTTGAATTGGATCATGTTTATATTTGATTTCACCAATATCTAAATTTATAAACTTGTTAAAAGAAAACCATTGCAAGCACTGCATGCAATAATCCTCTATATATGAAGCACCGAATTAGCAAACATATGAGTACATGTACAAGGGGAAAGGCTATCGATTTTCTATAAAATTTCGATATGTTTAGCATTGAGGTAACACAAGGAAACATAATCCGTAAAGAAAAGTGGGCATATTCTACAGGATTCTACAGGATTTTTCTTGATCGGAATAGAATAAGTATTTATGCACTCTGTATTTCTGTCTATTTAAAAACATGTCACCATTTAAAAATTTCCATAACCTTATCACAAAAGTATCATAGAATTTTTGAAAATCTAATTCAATCGACATAAAGTGTAGGTGTATCTTGTTGACTCTGAATCATGAACTTTCGATAAAAAATTCTAATACCACTTTTATGTGAATAGTTCAAAGGTACCAGGATTATAATTTAGTACGCCAGACGCGCGTTTCGTCTACATAAGACTCATCAGTGACGCTCAAATCAAAAATATTTATAAACCCAAATATATTATGTGAAAATAGCAAATAATTACTTTACTTTTGTTTCACTAAGTATGCTTGGTAAAAATAATTTATATATATTATTCCCTTTTAAACATTTCTTTTCTCAAACAAGTTTCCCTCAGAAAAATGTGTCTGCATTGTGGTTAAATATACTCCTCTTTTTACAGGATATCTTTCAAATGACATCGTATAATATTCGAACAAAATCTAAAATATGGAGACTTTTTTTGATGTGACAACATTTTGTTTTAATTGTTAACTTAAATTACTTCCTTTCGATGTCTAACAATCCATTCTTAAGTATAAAACGTACTCATTCGTCAGGTCAGAACAAAAATAGTTATCAAAAGAAATTTGGCATTTTTTAATTCAACGAACCGTAGAACAATATAGCTGTTGATTTGTGTAACACTATAATCATTAGAAACAAAAACAAACAGAATTTAAATGTCTTTTCATAATGTTATAAAAAAATGGAAAATATTGACATCTGTTTTTATGAAACTTAAATTTCTTCACTTTGATTACTGAAGTGCGAAAGCATACATGTATACCACGAAAACGTGCATATTTAATATATATATATATATTGTTCACATCAATAGTCACTGGTCTTGTATAATTGGAACTGCTTACGCTAGAAACACACAATATGTAAAACTCATTGGTATTCAGTTTTTAAATCAGAAAAAGTTGGTGGTCAATTCAAACAGAAAAATATCGGTAACTGGGGAAAGCTCAATATCGAAACATTTATGGATTTAGATATGTTTATATATATATAGTTAAAATCATCAATTCAAAGATATTAAACATATTCAACTTTTTGTTTCATATGACTGTGGTTTAAATTATTACTAGAATACACCTACAAAATGGCGGGCGTTTAGAGAAGAGGAGCGCAAGATATCATAGTGACAGTCAAAGTTATAGATCGAAAATAAACTGACAACGCAATGGCTTCAAAATAAAAAGACTAAAAATAGAAAAATAATAGTACATAACACCCAACATAGAAAAACTAAAGATTAAGCAACGCGCACCCCACTGTGGTTGATCTCACGTGCTTCGGAAAGGTGAGCTGATCCTACTTCACTTATGGCACTCGTCGTTTTGCTCATGTTAATACGAACACGTTAAATAGTTTAACTCGGTATGTCACATTGAGCTTGGTTGATATATAGTTATCAAAGATATCAGGATTACAATATAGTACGCCAGACACGCGTTTTGTCTGCATAAGACTCATCAGTGAAGCTCATATCGAAATATTTATAAAGCCAAACAGGTACATAGCTGAAGAGCATTGATGATCCTACATTCCCCAAAGTTGTGCCAAATACGGCTAAGGCTATCTTTGCCTGGGATAAGTATGAAACTGTTGTAGGCTGAACATACATGTACGTATATTTTAAATAAAGTGTATTTGCTATTAACTATCAATTCAAAGTTTCGTCTCCTCGGCGGTGACTGCTATATCATATAGAGAGTTTATAATAATAGTAAAATCATAGTTTACGTGCAGATAAACGCGAAAATAATTGTCATATACCCGAATACTTATGAAAAGAATATGCAAGTTAAAACCGGAAGTCTTGTCTATGACTTACAAGTGTGTCTGATGACAGAGACAATATCCGGACACCTTTTTTTTCTCTCTCAAAATAACTCAAACTGAATAATGATAATCCCGCTGCAAATGTTTGCACCTGTCCTAAGTCAGGAATCTGATGTACAGTAGTTGTCGTTTGTTTATGTAATATATACGTGTTTCTCGTTTTTTTTTATAAATATTACACCGTTGGTTTTCCCGTTTGTATGGTTTTACACTAGTAATGTTGAGGCCCTTTATAGCTTGTTGTTCGATGTGAGCCAAGGCTCCGTGTTGAAGGCCGTACATTTTCCTATAATGGTTTACCTTTTTTTTAAATTGTTATTTGGATGGAGAGTTGTCTCATTGGCACTCGTACTACATCTTCCTATATCTATATAAGAATGGATGATGAATGCGACTATTCATTGTACCTATAGGACACAGAGCCATGATGGTTAATTTATTGCAGAAAGAAAAGAAGCGACGCGGATAATGATGTCTTCTCGAAAAATAGTATAGATTTGTTAGATAACAATTTGCGTGGTTGTCGTGGGCTCAGGTGAACCACGAATTCAAATTTTCAACGAATAATGCTTGTATGCAGAAATTGGCAAAAACCACGATATTAAATATCCACAAAAATGCTGGTTTTCCTCAATTCACGAAAATTGATACCCACAAAAATGAAACAATCCACAGTATATACATATTCAGTTTGAATCAATAAAAAAATGTGAACAATGAGATATGTGTTCAATGTATAAAATGGTTGTAATTACCTTGTTTTGTCTCCCTTCTTCGTTGACGTAGTTCTATCTAACATGTTTCAAATGTTTTATCTGGTCTATACACTAAGACAACTTAAAATATTTCAGTCGTTCAGAAACGGTACTTCAATTTTATCAAAAAAAATATGTTGTTACGAGATTATTACAGAAGGATTAGTTTTCAAGTGATTTTACATTTAATAGTTCATCTAAAACAATTAAGACCTTGTTGCATCGACACATATCATACATAAAAAGAAGACATCTCAAGGGCAAAAACATAAACAAGAAGTCATACCTCGCCTATTTTGATTTTGTTCTTTCTTCTTTTGGTAAAGCAGTGCTTAGATTGTAGATTTAGATCTTGATCTACAATGTATCAAAACAAGACCAAAGTTAAAAATCTTTAAGAATTCATTATGTCAAATAATTAAGGTTACAATTATAAAAAGTCGTCTTATTGTAATTGGTTTTTAAGAACTGAATTTTATTTACATACATAATTAGTTCACCATTTGCTATATAACTATCTCTGAATGGTTTGGTAACATACGCCTCAAGTTGATTGACTCTAAATCTTGTATCGTTGTGGCACTTGTAAGTCTCGTTTTGAATATGAAACGCTCGTCTGACGTATTAAATGAACTGCATTGTATATCACGTGATCACACATTCACGGATCACATCGACCGTTGCATTACGAATGAAATGTCACGGATGTTAAAATGAAGTTTACGTAGTCTGTTACAGATGCACAACGGTGTTACTAAGGGTGTTGATGTATCTACCAAGAATGCACATCGGTACGTCACAATTTAGTTGGAAAATGACACGGATAAATACACTACTATACGTGTCGAGGCGTATGTACTGCGGATAACCAGCGGTTTGCTACGATATAAGTAAGGTTAATACGAATGTATCAATAAAATCATCCTGATTTAGAAAACATAGCCGTATTTGACACAACCTTTTTCAACTTTTGATCTTCAGTGCTGTACAACTTTGTATTTTTTTTTCACTTTCGATCTTTTATATCTGGGCGTCACTGGTGAGTCTTGTGTTGACGAGGCGCGTTTGTGGCGTATTGGATTTTTAAACCTGATGCTTTTTGTTATCTATTAATCATGTGTTTCTTTGTCTAATACGTTCTCCTATTTATTTGTATTGTAGTTCAGTAATATTATGTTGTCATTGCAATGTTATATATAACATTGCCAATATAACATTGCCATTAAAGTGCGAGGTTTGGCATGCCACAAAACCAGATTCAACCCACCATTTTTACCTTTAAAAATGTCCTGTACCAAGTCAGAAATATGGCCATTGTTATAGTATTGTTCGTTTCTATGTGTGCTGCATTTTAACGTTGCGTCGTTTGTTTTCTCTTATTTTTTAGTGTAAATTCCCATTGCGAAAAGACGTGTCACGGTACTTGTCTATCCCAAATTCATGTAATTTGGGTTTGATGTTATATTTGTTATTCTCGTGGGATTTTGTCTGATGCTTGGTTCGTTTCCGTGTGTGTTACATTTTAGTGTTGTGTCGTTGTTCTCATCTTATATTGTATGCGTTTCCCTCGGTTTTAGTTTGTTACCACGATTTTGTTTTTGTCCATGGATTTATGAGTTTTGCACAGCGGTGTACTACTGTTGCCTTTATTTAGAGCAATTTCTCGACAATTGATTGGCTGATATTGTCATGATAAACATCAGTATAAATTTTGGGAACGTAAATTGAAAGTATATCAACAGCATTGAGCTAATACACAAAAAAAAGTTTAGTTACATTTTTGATTAAAGATAAATTCTCATAAAACGACAATTGCACACTGTGTAACTAATACATTGTAATAGTACGAACCGCCACGTTTCTAAGCCCATTATAATTCGTAAACAAGATTGTGATTTATCATGTGTTTATGGCAGTGAATCGATGATGTTTGTGTTTTGTTTGATTAAATCATTTATCTAATTCTTATACTTTCAGTTAGCAAACAAATGTTGTCATTTTCACATTTTGTTAAATATGTATGTTTTTTTTGTTCTTTTAGATAAAATTCATTCATATCCTACCATTCGGAGATAATTGTGACGTCCATTTTTGCTAGGCAATAAATGTTTTTAAGGGGCCGTCTTAAACCCGCCTCTGGATGGGGAAATGTTTCGCTGTGTTGAAGTCCAATTGGTGGGTTTCGACTATTTTCTGCCCTTCCATTGGTTGTTGTGACGTTGACACATCCCTTGTTTCTATCACCAATTCTACATTATGTAAGGCAATTAGATTTTTCCGTACAAAGGTCAGCCGTGAGTGTCTCACAATGGCCATGGATAGGACTTTAATTTTGAGAAGCCATTGCCTAGTCCAATATCTCATCTCCCTCCGGTCACCTGTACGTCTGTCACTGCCTCGGTATTTTTGCAATATCAGATTCAAATTCAAGCCAATTAATTGTAAGCATCACTTGTGTATTTTTCATGTTGGATAATACAATGTTTACTATACACTACGACAAGACCTACGTTGGCTATAGAAGTAAAGGGTATTAATACATTAATCTGTTGACAAATTATCTTGGACCGTATAATTCCGAAATTTTTGTCGCGTTGAAAAAGTAAAATTTACAAAAATACCAATTCCACAAAACACCAGGAGAAAAACCTGCCTAATACTAGATGTACGTAATGCAACGTAAGTAGATCGCTTAAAATTCGCCATAAAGCGAATTGTATGCACAACAAATACATGATGAACACTTAATAATGTCAAGTGTCTGAAAAAAAAAATAACAAAAATACTGAACTACGAGAAACATTCAAAACAGAAAGTTACTAATCAATGTGTGTTTGGATTTCAATTCATCAGGAACACTCAACCCCAAACGTTTGAAATCAACGCATGTACAACTATGGAAGATAAATCATCAAACGGTACCAAAAATGAAATACAAAATTTGTATGACTGCATAATAAACGGTCAAATAAAACTCAAGTCATATCATATTGTTAAAACCAAATAAAAATGAAAAAAAACAAGTTGAAAGGACATGTGTAATATTAACATAAAACACAAATCGTACGCGTTTGATGATAAAATCTTATAACAGGGCCATTATGAAAACGCCCATTACTTAATAATACCGTAACAATAGATATACGAGGTTAATATGAATGCCAATGAAACAACTCTCCATCAAGGTCACAAACTGTAAAAGTAAACTATTATAGGTCAGAGTACGGTCTTCAACACGGAGATTCGGTTCACACCGAACAGCAAGCTATAAAGGGATATAAAATGACTGGTGAAAAAAACATTCAAATAGGAAAATCCACGGTCTAATCTATTTAAAAACGAGAAACAATTATACACCACATCAACAAACGACAACACCTGAACATCTGGTTCCTGATTTAGAATAGTTCAAACAAAGAGGTGACTGGTGTTAATAAAATCTATGTATATGTAAGGTATCGGTATTTATAATGCGGCTATAACATTTTCCTCGTCTTTGCCTCGTGCCATTACAGACATCCTATGTTATCAATACAGACCAAATTCAGCAGATTTTAACGTTTACCAACCTTTACCATGAACTGAAACAATAGTGTAATATCACATCATAGATTGACATACTATAAGATATACCTCAATTACAAGACATATGAACACAAACAAGTGAATGTACACTGAACGAATAGTTTTGATCTTTGACACAATGTAAATGTAACAAAATATTTGTTCCGGTGTGACATTTGTTCCGCCGGAACAAATTTCATAGAAAATAGGCTCCACCGGAACTTATTTCATAGAAAATATGTTCCAGCACTATCTAATTTGTTCCGGAACTAATTGTTCACCAAGTGTGAAATAAGCTCCGGAATAAAAATCATAGCACCATAAGTTTTGTTCAAAAATTAAAATTTGAAAAAATGAAATAAGTTCCTATGATATTAGTTGTGAACGAAGGTATTTTATAGAAATCAATGAAAATTTTCTGCTCGAACCTATTTTACAGAAATAAATACTGTGCTATCATGGGGTACATTTGCAATTAATGGCATGACTGTAGGATGAAGATAAAAACAAATAAAGGGATGATAATGTATCATAGTTTGTATCTTTGTTTTATCGTTTATGTGGTATTCGATCTCCTTGTTTCCTGTTGATCTGTCATGGGTGTTCTAATCATGCTATACTTAGCTATGGTCATTGCACAGTTTTAAAAGAGTGTGTCTTTTGTTTCTCTATGTCTTTTAATATAATTGATCAGTCTCTTTGTCCTTTTCAAAAAAGTACAAATGTTCATGTTTGACCATAATACTTTTTTTCGGAATGACTTTTATTATCATTTCTTATTCTTCTCTTCCCTGGTTCATAAGTGTCAAATCCAGAACTTATTTCACCAGGTAAGGAACAAATCTCACAAACATGGAACTCATTTCACTTGGTAAGGAACGTATTTCACAAGGTAAAGTGTGGAACTTATTTCATAGACATGGAACAAATTATATCGAAATTGTCAATGAAAAAAGTTCCCGGGAACATATTTTCTGTGACATAAGTTCCACTGGAACTTTTTTCACAAGAACAAATTTTTGGCTCACATAACTATTCCCGGATATAAATTTAATTTCATTTAAGGTTGCATTAAGGTCCAAAAATTTTGACAGTAAAATTTCCTTTTATAATCACATTATGATCATAAAAAGTTTCGCCTTTGCCTCGTGCCTTTACAGATTGACATCCTCTAGTAGTACTAGTACAACCCTTGACATATAACACGGTCATCATAAAAAAACCTTAAATTAATACTGTAGTTACAAATCGGATATAAAGTTATAATTCATTTAAATTTTAGTTCAGGATTATACTTTCTGACAGTAAAATTGACGTTTATTTACTTTGATCTTTCTTTTTTTCAATAATGTTTTTTTATTATGATAAACAATTACGACGTAATGTGTACAGTAGTTTTTTCTTCTCTTTTCTTTTTTTTTTCTTTTGGTTCTACTTTGTGCAAGTCTCCATCGACGAATTATTTCCCTATTATCTGTGATAACCTAGGTTTCTTTGTTGTTCCGATATGTATCCAACTTGTTGTCCTTATTTTACCTACAAAGTATGTCATAATATTTGTTTTATCGCAAAGCATTGTAAGATTCAATGAAAACAAAGGCTATTTTTTTTTAAATCTAATATACCTCATTGTAGTTGTACTTGTTTTGTAGAAAACATTATCATGATTATCCATGCTTAAACTATTTATTTTTATAAATTTGAATAACTCCCAAGTAGGTTAGTTATACTTAAAAACAGAATGTGCGAATTTAAACCATTTGAAGAAACAGAAAAACTAAACGGTTGCATACGATGCATAATTTTCAAATCATTACTACCTTTACCAAATGTCGCTGTACTTACCACAAAGACCGCAGGTTAGGGGACAGTGATATTTCAATTCTGGATCGACACAAACTCCTACAAAACTACAGTTAACCAATGTTCCATCTGTACATAGTGGTTTTGTTGCTTTAACTAATGTAAAAATAAAGATTCACAAACAGTAAAACGAAATCAGGTACTGCGAATATCTTTAACGTTGAAGAAACAATGATGAATATTTGTAGGCGAACGGCTAAGTTATCGCTAATAAGAGTAACTCTATATAGCAACATTGCGTGATATACATGGGAACGAGCGGGTATGAGTTTGGTTACAGGCTTGTTACCTGTTTGAATATATGGACCGTAGTTGTTTACTGTTGTCTTTCTTGATTTTTACTTCTGTTAGATTGTTGGAGTCGAAAGATGACTGTTGCATTGTTCTGCAGGCCTCAACTAATCAGAAATTTATTTCAAATTGGTTATTGTTCTTTACATTATCTGAAAAGTCTAGACAATAAATTTTTGGGTCAGTTCTCGTCCTTTTTCTAAAAAAGTTCATCGGAAGGTACCAAGACCTTGTTGATAAATATTCCGTATCAACTTCTCAAATAATACACGATGGTCTTGATGTATAGATTCTGCGTACTGATGTTGTGTATCATCTTAACAACATGTTTTATTGTTCTTTTATTTGTTTTTGTTCTATTATTAAGATTACTTTTACTGTTGAATGGTTTTATGTGATATCCGTTTGACGTGGCTCGGTACTTATACATCTCGTCAATGTGTTTGTATTGGCTTTCATTTTTTGGTGATTTGTTTTGTATATGTGACTCTTTGTATTTCTTTTGTGTTTATAACGTGACTCTGTACTTTAAAAGATCCCGTCAGTATGATATTTGTCTATAATATGTCATTTGATATATTTTTTTATTATGAATTACTATATACGTTGAACCACAAACGTCAAAATCAATCAATGGCGTAGTGGAATTAACAATTTTTGGATTTTCATAAATTTTATGTATAACTTTTGGACTAGTTTGAATCTCGGTCTATTTCTGTAATTTATTCTTACATACTTTTGATTTTTTAACCCTGTATGCGTACATTGCCTATGTAAATTTTAAAATTGTTTGTATGCACATTGAACGACAAATTTATGTGACGTATATAATTTTTCTGACGTCAGACACTCAAATCAATCCATGTGTTCGTAGATAGCAGATGTTTTTGTGTCCTGTTAAATTGTTCCTTTTAAAAGTTTTTGATTCTCATAAATTCTATGTATAACTTTTTGACTAGTTTGAATCTCGGTCTATTTCTGTAATTTATTCTTACATACTTTTGATTTTTTAACCCTGTATGCGTACATTGCCTATGTAAATTTTAAAATTATTTGTATGCATATTGAACGACAAATTTATGTGACGTATATAATTTTTCTGACGTCAGACACTCAAATCAATCCATGTGTTTGTAGATAGTAGATGTTTTTGTGTCCTGTTAAATTGTTCCTTTTAAAAGTTTTGGATTCTCATAAATTCTATGTATAACTTTTGGACTAGTTTGAATCTCGGTCTATTTCTGTAATTTATTCTTACATACTTTTGATTTTTTAACCCTGTATGCGTACATTGCCTATGTAAATTTTAAAATTGTTTGTATGCACATTGAACGACAAATTTATGTCGTACTAAATTATAATCCTGGTACCTTTGATAACTATTATGTGACGTATATAATTTTTCTGACGTCAGACACTCAAATCAATCCATGTGTTCGTAGATAGTAGATGTTTTTTTGTGTCCTGTTAAATTGTTCCTTTTAAAATTGTTATACGATGATGACTGATGTACCCATATTTTGACTATTTTATTAATTGTGACTGTTTATTTAACGCATCATGTAAATGTAGCGGAATTGGATGAGACTGTTATTAAAGTGAGAGGGTTAGCGCTATAGAACCAGGTTTAATCCACCATTTTCTACATTTCAAAATGCCTGTACCAAGTCAGGAATATGACAGTTCTTGTCCATTCGTTTTTGATGCGTTTTGTTTTTTGATTTTGCCATGTGATTATGGACTATCCAAGCTGATTTTCCTCTTAGTTCAGTATTTTTGTGATTTTACTTTTTTTTCGATACTGTAACCAATATTCAGACTTTTTCACTGCAGTAAATTCAAAAACGTTCAACGACTTTGTTTGCAGTCAATTGAATTTTGTCACCGGGAGACTTTAGATCTGCCCAAAAATAACATTTTGACGACAAACCATAATCATATTTTAAATATTTGTGTGATTTCGTGTAAATGAGCACATACTTGCACATAATTGTAAATAGATGTGTACAGGTAATAGCAACTGAACTGTCTGAGCATAGATTGTACATTTCAAAATTGACTTCTGGCTAATTCTCCGTACAGAATAAACCGTAGCGAATAAGTCTAATAATTGACTTAATAACTGAACAATAACTATTTATTATTCAGTCTTTTAAGAGCTGATTTAGATCATACCTTTTGAAATATTGACTGGCCAGTATTTTCATGTTTGCTCTAATTTTTGTATGTAATATGTTAATATAATAAGTAAGCGTAAAATGTTGCACATTTAAAGTTTTTAAAAGTCAACACTTAAAAATTCCTTAGTAATGCAATGCGAATAGCTAATATATGAAGTCGAAATCTTTACCCTTATTTGTGTTCCTTACCTAATTCATATAAACATTCATGTATTAATAATCAGCATTTGAAGTCTCTGACTCTAGTATGTCACATATCGATATTAGTATTTGATTATTATATAATATAAAGAAAAGATCTTCCGTGAATTATAAAAAATAAGGTTATGATTTTTTGTATTAATATGTGTTTTTGTTTTATCAGAACACTTCTTTAACAGCAGTATCCTGAGCATTTTACGATGAGTTTGACGTATTAGCGTTATGGAAAATATAGATACCAGTAAAGTAAATTTAGAAAAACTAGTTTTAACTAATCAAATTGCCTTACCACATTGACCACAGGTAAGTGGGCAAAATGTTTTCAGAATTGAATGTGAACACACAGTATGATATTCACAGTGTACTGCTGTACTATCCTCACAAATTGGAGGTGCTAAAAGTACAAGTCATATATATATAATCATTTACATGTTGTTAGCCAGCTATCCACTAACGGAACGAATGGTATTATAATTTGATATTGAGCTAGGAGAGAGAAACGGGGTAGGGTAGAAGAATTATAAGGGTTGACTTTGCATTTTTCTTTGTTGCTGACGATACTTACTTTTTTCTGCGGATTCGCAACACGAAAATTTATAATCACTAATGTACATAATCGATTACTGCTTTTTCACGGTTTTCTTTTTTTTCATCCTGTTTGATGCAAGGTCATTTATTCTATTTAAGCTTTTACAAGGCCCAACTATTTTTTGCAAGTTCATCATCCCATCCCCCACCCGTCCTCGAAAATGAAATTGTCGCCATCTTAGAATGTAAGAAGTCTTCAACTTATATTGACAAAACAGGACTCAAGGTTTTATTTGTTTTAACTATAATGTAAATGTGTGAAAGTTAAGAAAATTTTCCTTCATGATATGATGCTCTTCGTTCATTTTAGCACGGATAGGCGCTTTTGAACCGAGCGTTTGTGAAGTGTACAATATGATCAAATTTCATTCCTACCCATGTTGAATTGAGCATAGAATATGATATCCAAGAGGAATCATTTTGATTATAAAAGGACAAATACGGTATTCCTTTAGATCGAAGCGTACGAAAATACCTTAGGAATATCTGTCTGTTCCTGTTTCGACCAACCAATTATGTTAATTATTAAATTAAAGTAATTTAAAAACTTATTTCAGGGAAAATACAAGAATTTATGATAAAATTTTATGTAAGCAGCTAACATACATTTTTATGAGAATAAAAATGAAACTACCGAGAATGTAAACAGTAAGTTTGTGCGCATGTGTCAAACATATTTTGTGCTACTGCTGCTTTTTTATTATGAGTCTTATGGTTACGTTGAGATCAGTATCAGTGCCTCGGTATTTACATATGTTACTTGAAACTTCTACGGTTATAAAACCCTCACAATCAAAGTTTTTTTTTGTAATGATTTTTTTGTTCCTGATGGTGTCTCAATTATATCACATTGGTTTAATGAACATCCAGAACATGTACTTTGCACTCAGGAGATAGGTAAGTATCAAAAGTATATTCAGACGCAAAATAGTAACGAAATCAACACATAATATGCGGACTCAATTTTGAACATTTATTGTTAACTGAATTAAAAAACCAAATTCTACATGATTTTAAAAAGTTAGTACGACAACTGAAATTGAAACTGCATTGGTAGTATTAATTTCATTGTCTGACATCATCGTTAATATTATGACAATAGTAATCTTTTTGAGTTCGATTTTTTTTTTGTGTTGGTAATATTTTTAATCAAATCTCCTGTTTAAAACTACTTACAACAGAGACCACACGTCAAAGGACAAAAGTCTGCCAAATGATGAATATAACAGACATGTAGATCTTTACAATTAACCACATCATTATCCTGACAGATTGTGTCTGAAATAGTATATCAAGTATGTATTAAAACCGGTATAAAATTCTAAAAGATAACTTAATTATATAAATTGAATTGTTAGGACATCAATCTGGAGTCTTTCGACTTTCGAGTTTATAATCTATATACTTCGTGTTTAAATCAGATACAATAACAAGCGCGAAATGTAACTGATTGCCTAAATTAAAAATTTCTCATTTCTTGATTACATCATATCCTCTACGAAGAAAACGTATATTTCAATTAGTTTTTAAGGTACAATTCGGTAAAAGGAAATATTCACGTTTCTCTAAATTCAAAAACACACGAATTTGAGTTGTTCAATGAAAAGAGGTGAAATATTTTTAAGATACTCACTTTGAGTGTCAAGTTACCATCCACTCAATATTTAGAGTGTTGAAAACGTGAACGGCGTATTTCCGTTTGTCCCACCCGTTATGTTAACCAAAACGTATTAAAAATGTCACAAAGAGGTATATGAAATAATGAATTAAATATCAGACCAGCCAACTATATCAAGGTACGGTAAACATGTCGCTAGTGGGTTGAGACACACAGACAGAAAATACACATTTCATCGTTAATATTAAGCAAAAGTACAAGGATTACGAATTAATACGCCAGACGCGCGTTTCGTCTACATAAGACTCACCAGTGACGCTTTTATCAAAATAGTTATAAAGCCAAACAAAGTTGAAGAGCATTCATGCAGGACTCAAAATCCCAAAAAGTTGTGCGAAATACGGCTACGGTAATATATGCCTGTGATAAGAAAATCCTTAGTTTTGTAAACAGAAAAATTTATACAAACTGCCATACAATTGATATGACAGACTGAAAACGGAAAAATTGTCGAACAGACGGACATAATTATCATTAAATATCATTCGATGAGACGAGGTATATCAAATTATTTGATATTCCCCTCAAACGATTGAAATGGTACACTGAGGGTTTACTTAACTGGTACTGTTGTAAGAGATATGTTGAAAAGGTGAACTGTTTGCTGTGATAAAAGATTTTTTTGTTGTCGTTGAAAGAACCGTTGTCGCTGAAGGAACCGATGTTCTTGAAGGAACCGATGTCGCTGATGAACCCGCTGTTGTTGTTAGTACAGTTTTCGTTGACTCGACGGTTGTCGTTGTTTTTGTCTGTCCTACCATTGCTGTGAATGTTTTACTCATATATTTTGGTAATGAAATACATCATGTATTATACTTATAAAGGTGATCAATTGTACGATAATAAAAAAACAATTTATGTGTATATAGTTGTATATACATTATATTAACACAGTAAACAGAAAGTTTAAAAAAAGAACAACAAAAGAAAAATAAGTTATATACGTCTAAATATACCAAAAATATTGTGATCGTACACATTATTTCACTCCTCGGAAAATAAAGCTTTTCTCAATTAGATTTCGTAGAAAAAAACAATTACAGTATAGGGAAAACGTTGTGCGTTAGCTACAAGATCGCCTTAAATATAACATGACTTTTTGTTTTAACTTATCTTTATTCAATCAGCCATACATAAATGCATCAAATTTCACCATACACAGTAATTCCAAAATTTAAAAAAAGCTACATAAAAGATGGTTATGTGGTGTGGAAGGGTCGGGAACAGTCAACCAATCTAACTGTCCCCTTATTATCTTTAAACGAACGTCGCATTAGTCAAACACGCCTTGAATATTCCATATATACTAACCGTACGGTGACCTATAATTGTTAATTTTTGTGTCATTTTGGTCTTTTGTGGATAGCTGTCTCATTGGCAATCATACCACATCTTCTTTTTTATATTACAGCCGAAACCGTACGTGCATAAAGGAATTAAATGGGTATTACCCTATCTCATTCATACATTAAAAGATCGATGTGTAAAAGGACCGTAAAGAAATGTAATGACATTATGATTATTATTACCATATTCTTTTTGTTTTTCATTTTGTTGTCGAAACATTATTTTCCATCAACTTTGATTGTATAATAAATTCCACATGGTGATATATTGATATAAACACCACTTAGGTTAGTCGGTCCTTTTATTTATATTTGGTATGCATGTAAATAATTGTTTTATTGCACATTTTAAAAGTAACCTAACCATATTAAACTAACAACAATACATACGACCAAGGGTAATTGTTTGTCCTACTAATGTTTCTCCCTGTGAGTTATTTTCTCCCCATACCCAGTAGTTAATAACATCTCCTTGTTTGGCAGCAACAGGAAAAGTATGTTCCCAATGATCACCTTAAATTAAACAATAATTGCACATTGCATTCATAATCATTTTGCAACCAAATAAATCAACCATTCACAGCCGTTCGTAGTTATAATCCATTCGTTTGATGTGTTTAAGCTTTTCTTTTTGCCTTTTGATAAGGGTTTTTTCCGATTTGAATATTTTGTCGGAGTTCGGTATTTTTGTTATTCTACTTTTTATTTTCACAATGGCAACATTTGCTGATCAATGTATCTGATAGGGTATAATTTGCATGGACAGAAACAGACAAGGACCGCTTGGAAAAAAATAAATTAGGCAGAACGTTAATGAAACAGAAACTAGTCGACCCGATAATACAAAAATAACTACGATACGGTATCATACATGCTTCTAATAGGAACATGTAGTGTATGTCGTACGTCAATCTAAAATTGTCACAAACTGGACAATAAGGAAATAAGACGGTTTGTCAGATTGTAAATGAGACACCTTTCAAACAGAGACCAAATGACATAAAATGTTATCAATTTTAAGTGATCGTGATCAAATGAATAATGGGCGTAACCAAAACTGCACAGTAATCTATAAAAGGCCTCGAATAGACAAATGTAAAAGCAGCCAATCGACAGAACTAACAACCTGATTTCAGAAAAAAAAATGATAAACAACAAAAAAAAGTATTTGGGCCATTTTTGTTTTAATTTTGGGTCCTTAATATCCTTCAACTTTGTTCGGCTTTAATACTATTTTGATCTGAGCATCAAAGATGAGTCTTATGTAGGCGAAACACGCGTCTGGTGTATTAAATTATAAGCCTGGTACTAAATTATAGTTATAACCAATAACATTAAAATTATGGTTGTTAATAAAAATTAAAGACTCACTCCACTTTAAGATGAAAAAGAAATGATTTTCGGCATTGAGATGGTAGTGGAATGAGGAACTTGAAAATGAAAATACTTGTCTGGTTAGAGATGAAAATAAATCAAAGTATCAGCAAGGTTGGAGAAAAGCAGCACGTCTTCAAAATTCATTTGAAATTAATATATTTAAAAGACCACTTTGGTATTTTTAGATTTAAGTTAGCTGAAAGTGTTACTTACAATAAAAAAAACCCGGTGTGTAATAGAAATAACGGTTGCGTTTTGATAAAGGATTAGCATATATTTAGATAAAAGGGGGACGAAAGATACCAAAGGGACAGTCAAACTCGTAAATTGAAAACAAACTGACAACGCCATGGCTAAAAATGAAAAGACAAACAGAAAAACAATAGTACACATGACACAACATAGAAAACTAAAGAATAAACAACACGAACCCCACCAAAAACTAGGGGTGATCTCAGGTGCTCCGGAAGGGTAAGCAGATCCTGCTCCACATGCGGCACCCGTCGTGTTGCTTATGTGATTACAAATCCGGTAAATAGTCTAATTCGGTAGGTCAAATTCATGAAAGGGAAGGGGATTGTAGTTACGACGTAAGGAACATATCCGATATCATTTGTGAAACGGTTATTCCATAACGGTCAACCAACTCGTGATGGCGTCCGTAAAATTTACGAAGAGATGATTTCAACTTCACCATTTGGAACTCTTGGTTTAATAGCTTCCTTGTGAGCAGTAACCCTCTATCAAGAAAATCGTGATAGGAAATGCAAGCACGGGAAAATCGTATCAATTGGGAGATATATACCCCGTATGCAGGTGCTGCTGGAATGTTGCTACTTAGAAATGGAAAGTTCACAATTGGAAAGTTGAAATCATCTCTTTTGTCGTAAAGTTTTGTCTTCAACCGACCCTCATTGTCAATTTCTAGATGTAAGTCAAGATATGAAGCCGACTTAACTGTATCTGTAGTATCCTTTATCTCCAATTCGATGGGATAGATGCGATCCACATAGTCACCAAATTTTGAATTGTTTAGTGAAAGAACGTCATCTATATAGCGGAAAGTAGAGTTAAAGGATATTGCTAACTTCTTATCTTTCTTCCTAAGAAGTTCCTGCATGAAGTCAGCCTCATAATAATAAAGAAACAAGTCAGCAAGTAGAGGGGCACAGTTTGTTCCCATTGGGATGCCGACAGTCTGTTGAAAAACACGTCCTCCGAACGTAACAAATATGTTGTCAATCAAGAAATCAAGCATCTTAATAATATCGGTTTCAGAGAATTTTTTGTTTGAATCAGAATGATTCTTTACAAAGTATGATTTATCCCTCCCTAAGACAAGATACTTGTATCTACGTTGGCCATTCTTTTTTATGAAGCAAAGTAATACCAACTTTTTTAATTTGTCTTTTAGTTTGATAACCTTCACCCCGGTCCCAATATCTGCTATTGATTTGTCATTTGAAACTAAATAAGGCATACATAATCTACATGATGTCAATCTAGTGTCTATTGATTGTTAACAATACGATACTCGATTATTTTCTTGACAGAGAACATAAGCAGTAGTTCCATTATACCTTTTTTATAAGTATTAATGAGAGTTATGTGTTAAATGCAGAATATAGAAAACGGTATGAATATCTTAGATTTTATTTATACCTGACTTGCCATAACCAAAGAAATCATGATAGTTATCTCCATTTGCAATGCCACTTAGCGGTTTGTTAATATTGAAATGTATTGCACTTCTATCGTATCCTTGAACTGAAAATTAAAAAAAAAGTATGACAATGTTACAAAATGTTAATATTCTCAATAATAAATTAAGAGAATTTATAAAACATGCAGCAGTGCACAATATGTGTTACGTGCCATCATTTATCTAAAAGAACCAGACATGAAACTTTTACTGATTTAAATTAGTAACGTTTAACGATTCTTACAAATAATTTTTCCATAAATCATATTGGCAGAGTCTTAAACAATGTTAAACATGTTTTATTATATGGCATGATATTGACATTGCTAATGATTCGTCTTAATGTCATGGGATTTCTAGAAATATGGAAAATTGGTGATGAGCTGATACATATGACATACTTGAACGTTTGTATGGATTGTACTATGCTACAGAATCCAAATTTGGAATTTCGTTACTGTGAAGGTATAAATAATAACGATGTTTTAGCACAAAATTGGTATCTGCGCGTCCAATTGACAAAATCTATTTGATCCACTTGTCCCTCGTGTATAGGATGTAATTTTATTAAAAATCTGATAATGGATTCAGTCGAAGCTTGCACAATTCCTTTCAGAAACTGCTAGATCTGATTATAAAAGTTATTAACCATACCTGGTATTGATACTTTGATTCCGTTGGGGACGAGCTGGAATGTAGTTGATCCTAGTCCTTCAGTTAGATGTAAAACTCCCGAAACGAAAAAGAACAACACCAATGCTATCATTATCTAAAGCAAAACGAAATGATAGTTATATTTAATTTAATGTTATAGACTTTTATATTCGATATTTTCATGCAAAAAGTAAAGATATCAACCGATACATATAAAAAAAAATCAGAGAAATAAATAATTCCAGCTTCTGGAACACCGGATATCCCTCGGCATTCATGTGGTATTCGTGCTTCTTAAAAATTATATAAAGATCTATTTTACATAAAGGCAACAGTAGTATACCCGTGTTCAAAGGTGTTCAAATTCGACACTTCTAATCTAATGTTCAATTAAAAGAACGTCTTTACCATTTCATGAAATAGAGTTTTTCTACAAAAATGGGAATCGCAGATGTAAATTGCTTGTAACTGGTAAAGTCGGAAGGAACGAATATCGAATACTAACGAAACGCTGAAATGTCTTGCCCTATTTACTAACCATTTATATTATGTTGATAGTTATGAATAAAACACTTTACTAAAACTTTCACATACTAAACTAATCGTGATCCAAGAAAATAGGTCATGGTGAGATAAACCAAACGAGATATACATGTACACCTCACACCACGAGCATCACTGAAGAGACATGTATTGTCGAAATGCGCTTCTGGTGCAGGAAAATTGGTACCGTTAATGATATTACAATCATTCAATACACTAACTATAGTTTACCTGTGTTTATTTGTTTCTAAGACTTATCTGATAAAACTGAACAGTGTGCGATAAACACTGATAATAAGGTCAATGGCAAGGTCAGATGGACATGCACACCTGAAAATCAATATATGCATCAATTATAGTTGACCTTTTGATTGTAGTATCTAGAAAACAAACTTAATCATGAAAACTTAACACTGACCAATAAACCACAAAAATCATCCTATACAACAAATGTTGGTGACCTATTGATTATATTTCAAGAAAGAGACCAATCACAAACACTAAACACTGATCAATAAACCGTGAAAATGAGGTCAAGGTCAAATAAAACCTGCAAGAAGTTTTTTTTAAACTTTGACCACTGAACAATGAAAATAAAGGTCAGATGACACCTGCCAGTTGGACATATACATCTAACAATCATTCTTTACACCAAATATATTAGACCTATTACATAAAGTATACGAAAAACAGACAAAGCACGAAAACCTAGCTATAACCAATGAACCATAAAAGTGATGTCAATGTCAGGTGACACCTGCCAGTCGGACATGTACACCATAATATGTTCCATTCGACTAATACTAGTACACAAGACATATTTCTTAAAGTATCTGAGATATGGGCTTGACAACCAAAACTTAACCTTGTTTACTGATTCATAAAATGAGGTCTGGGTCAAGTGAAAACTGTATGACTGGCATGCAGACCTTGCACAGTACGCACATCCGAATATATTTATCATATTATTTATAATAAGAGTAAAGCTTCGTAACATAAGGCATCCTTATACAAGGAATGAAGCATTCAGTTCTTTCAACTTTTAAAATATAAAGCTTTTACGAAGTAAGTTAACTATCCCTTAGACAGAAGTCGCAGGCTCGACAAAAACGCT
Organism: Mytilus trossulus; assembly: GCF_036588685.1. Classification (NCBI taxonomy): domain Eukaryota; kingdom Metazoa; phylum Mollusca; class Bivalvia; order Mytilida; family Mytilidae; genus Mytilus; species Mytilus trossulus. The sequence continues at coordinate 10,887,496 of NC_086380.1, forward strand.
TACTGTACAGGTTAACTGGGCATCTTTTTAAATTTTGATAAATGTTTATGAATTTTGTTCCCTTTAATAATGATCGTCGTTCTTAATTATGTTTCCGATGAATTGTCCAGTAATTTTATTACAAATGTTAATCCCAAAAACATAAAATTAATTATAACAAAGACAACTTGTTTATATTAAACTTCTTGAGTAAACATAGTCAGCATACACGTATTTCAAATAGTTACTATTGTAAGCCGATTCAATTCTACGAGTTACATAATAATTTAATTTGATTTAATATAGACTTTTAAAGTCATATGAAACGAGTGACCGGTGAAAAAATAATGTTATTCCAATTTATAAACTTAGTCCTCTGTGCACGATTTTATCTTTTTTTTTTGTCATTTTTTTTTTAATGAATGGTACGTGTTGTTGTGAAAATATGGCAGGTAATTAAGTTTGTGTTTTGATGCCGAGGTTTAACGATTGTCACCTGTTTGTCAACAATCAACAAAAAAGCATGGTTATTGAGCACGTGTTTAACATGTACAATCAGATAATGATTTATTTTAAGGACATCCATATGTATTGCGATCACCATATTTTTGCAAGAGGTCACACTGAGGTAACTTTGCATACGGAAAATATGTCAGGAAATTGATTCCTGGAAGGAAGCAATTAAAATTAAGTAAACTTCTTCTAGTTATGAACAAATTTTAGCATTTTCTTCAGAAAAAAGTGCATACGTTTTATAATGAAAACCATCCATTGAGTTATAAATAAACATATGCTTTTTTTTTTTTAAATTTGAGGTTTCTTAGGACTTTAAACATAAAATTAAGTACGAAAGTGCATACAATTCCATCGAATGGTTACTTTGTTTAATATCGGTCACTAATACTAATAAACACGTCTTACCATCTTTAACTATAAAAACAATTACTATAAACTTTACCTTTTGTTAAAATAATTTATATCCGAGGTAAGTTTTTCATATATTATTAGGACTATCTTATTAAAATGTAACCACTAAATAATTGCATTCTCTGTTTTCCTAGATATTGTGAAATGTCAAATAAAACACTTGCTGAGGTATACAATGATAAAATGATAAATGAATTATCAAATGAGTGTTGATCTGTTTGGTTTACAAGGAGTTTGTGTAATTCCATCAGTCTCAGTTTGTCACCTTAATATGTAATTCTATTCAATGCTACCAAACTTTTACCTTTATTTTGTCTTTTAATCTTTTTTATTAAGGCGTCTCTGGTGAAAATTTTGATAGAAAAAACGCGTATCTGGTGTACATAATTATAATCCTGGTATTACTAAATTTATTTGACTTGACTGGGTGGGGTTTAAGAAGTTGGCTTATTTCAGGCCAGTCCATCTATAGACAGGAGTGTTGGGATAAACTCATAATTGAAGTGTCCAGTTATTCGTCCAATATCATACACTCAGTTCTTGTTTATATGCGTTTAGTGACACTGACAGACGATTAGAATTCAATATTAGTTATAACGGCAACCATCCTTATCACACACATCTCAAATAAACTGTCCTTATGCAATTAAAACATAAGCTCAACCCGTTCAGTTGAAATAAATTTGTTAATATCTTTGAGGAGATTGTTCCTTATTAATTTACCATGATTTTAACACCAGTAAACTATTGTCGCCTAAATTTAATCAAGTGGAAAACTATGAGTATAACCACTTAAGTTAAAAGCTGTAATTTATAACAGGAGATCGTCCGCACTTCTCTCTTGAGAAATAAACAGTGAAATGTACCAATGACATAAAACTTAGCCTTTCGGGTATATTTCGTTCATTTGTGTCTCACCTGCTACGATCCACTCAGAACTTTTACTAATCGGTCTGTGGTGGGTAGGGTGTAATAAAATGGATATGAATATCAAGAATTAAATATATGTTTTTAGATAAAGGAGCAAATGTGCTAATCATTTCTATCGCGGAATATCTTCTTTGTGAACAATGATCTATTAAAATGGAAATAAAGCTATGAATCGAATTTATATCTGACAATGCATTTAGTTTTTCACTTCTATGTTATTTGGTTTCTGGTGGAGTTTTTATTTTTAAATCATGTGCATTTACTCGTTGGTTCAGTATGAAAGAACATAAAATCAATATACAACGAACAAAATTCCAGGGTACATTTTGTGGAAATCTAAAATCAATATACCAAAAAGCACATCAAACAAACAGATGTATTCATCACTATAACAGCAGTTTAGATGTGCAAGATTAAGTCCTTTATACTTTATACTAAGTAGTTAATATAATAACAGTTCACCACAAAAATCAAGTTTAATTTCAATCCATCATATGTTTATGAAAAATCTAATATATGTCTTAAGAAACTCTTGTTCAATTATCACGGAGTATATATCTCCCAATTGATACGATATTTCCGGGGATTGTATTTCCAATCATGATTTCGTTGCTAGAAGCTTAAGGTTGCTGCTCAAAAGGAAGCTATTAAATAAAGAGTTCCAAATGGTGAAGTTGAAATCATTCCTTTGTAAACTTTCCGGACCCTGTAACGAGTTTGTTGACAGTTATGAAATATTCGTTTCTCAGATGATATCAGATATGTTCCTTATGTCGAAACTAGAATCCTGTTCCGTTTTCACGAATGTGACCTACCGAATTAAACTTATTAGCGAGTGTGTACTATCCTGAGCAACACGAGAGGAACCACGTGTGGAGTAGGATCTGCTAACCCTTCTGGAACACCTAATAAGACCCCAAGTTTTTGGTGGGTGTCGTGTTGATTAGTCCTTATTTTTCTATTGTTTTTCCATTTTGTCTTTTTTTCCTTTTTAAGCGATGGCGTTGTCAATTTATGTTTTATTTATGAGTTTGAGTGGCTGTTATTTTTAGAATTCAGTTTTTGAGAACAGTGATATTTTACGTTCATCCATTTCAGACCGTCTTAGATATTCCACAAAAAAGGTAGCATCTCCAAAATGTATATATCCACAATGATTTAAAGCTAAGGTAATTATATCTTTCAAAGGAAATGTTTTCTGAAAACTTTAGTTTGAGTTTGACTTGGTCCAGTGGTTCAAGATTTTTAATCTTAGTCCTGACTATGTCATATTTGATATAAGCAATGTCTAACCTGTTTATTTTCCACAGAATAGTTTCAATCAGGCTTAATAAACAATAAATTCTCAAAAAACAGAGAAATTTAAATTCATTTCTTTTTATTTTTTATTTTCAACAATTCTCATATATGAATATAAATGTAATCTCTAGCATAAAAATTGTACATGATATATCATGCTTTGACATTATTTGTATTCATAACAATACATGAAATCTAACAATTTATTTTCAATTAAAACATATTTATTTTTCATATTAACCTTTCAACATCATACAAAACTTTCCACTGACTTAAACTATCAAATGTTTCTTATCCTCCATTTGTAAGTATTATACTAACAGCCAGTTCAGCCATGATATACTTGTAATCTATAACCAATAGTGTAAATTCAGAAATTATTGCAATGTTTGTATTATATGAAGAAATGAGACAGGGTTAAAATGGCAATAATTAAAACACGCATTTTGAAATTTTTCATATGAATCAAAACAGAATATTTCTGAATATCACAAAAATTAAAATCGCATTTTAGTCCAAAAAGACAAAATCTCAATGATAAATGCAGGCAATAAGTTCTGTATTTACAGTATTATATTTCTGATCCTCCATTTGTAAGTATCATACTAACAGTGAGTTCAGCAATGATATACTTGTTCTCTATAACCAATATTCATATTATCAATGATATCTTTCATACTGTAAATTCAGAAATTATTGCATGCATTTAATGTTGTGATTTTGTCATTTGAGACTAAAATGCGATTTCAAAATTTATGATTTTGAGAAAAAAATCCTGTGTAATTCCTATAAATATTTCAAAATGTGAGTTTAAATTATTGCGTTTACAACTCTCTTCACATTTTTCACAATAATAAAAATCTTACAATAATTTCTCTGAGTCATGTGATACCATAAGAATCAGAGTATTGTCAAGCATTTTTACAATATACTGTGTATGCTTTATATTACACAGGGTACAAATTATACTGCAGTCGGAGTTATAATGGGAATAAAACAATGTAGCAACTTTCACAACAGTGGATGCATAGATTACAAACAAAACAAAGTAACAATGAAGAACTATAAAGTTGCTTAGGGCAAATTGAGAATAGAGGAGAAGCATATATATAAACTACAGTTATGGATATTGTTTAGATAAGCGCAAAAAAACATTAAATAAGTTGATGTGAATTATTAAAGAATATTTACTGAAAAAATCTTCAGTAAGGATAGTGACATCTTTTTCTAACATCAAATTCAACACTATTATGTAAATCATGACACGAGTATTAATCAAAATGCAAAGAAAGTGAATAGTTTCCCCACAATCATTTGGTGGTTACCTCAATAGAAATAAAATGTGGTATGACTTCAAATACAAAACCTCTCTACCACGTACTGTCCATTAATTTTTTTTAAGATGAATTATCCCATTGTATAAATCCCTGTGAAGTTCATTCAATAGGTATTTTTAAATATTCCTTGTAAAAATATTCATTTATTGATTGTTTCAAACTGATTCTGAAGACAGATTTAAATTCTGTTGTAACAACTGAGGATGACAATTTTTCATATATATGTAAAAGGTTAGCATTTAGTGACCTGCAAAAACCAAGACCAACAATGGTTCATATACAAAAAGAAACATACAATGAAGATATGTAAGTTTGAGTGAGCAGATTTATTATATTAGTAGATGCAAGCCTGAGTTTTTGTACATCACTACAAAATGTACAATTTTGTATCTTAAATATGCCTTTTTACACCAGAATTAAATACAGTGTTACCTGCCTAATCTGACACCTGAGTATTCCAACATCCTGCTGTAACCTACATACTTTCATGGTCCCAAAAAAGGCCTACCCTTGAAGAAAACCCTGAATATTTGAACACCCTGCTTAATCTTACATTTAATTCTGGTCCCCCAGTGTGTTGGATTAGGCAAGTTCCACTGTATTCTTCTCAAATCCAAATGTTTCTTTTCATCAGTCATGTAAAACCTAATAAAAGCAGGTGCTAAAATACTTGAGTTATTGTTACTTCTATTGAATTTAAACTATTATTGTTTTGCTGGATTGTTTAAAATCATCTTTAGTGAACATAGATCATCAATCATTCAGTTCTATGACAGATTTGTCAAGGAATTCTTTGATAAACTTTTCAAAATCTTCAGTATAATTAAACCTGAGTTAAAACACATCTTATCTAGAAACTAGAAAAATATACCATTATGCATCTAACATAGATAACTATCAGGCTTTTATTAGGATTATTCTAACTAGGAAATATTTTTAATTATGGAATTGTATCATTTCTTGTTCTTCAAGTTTTTAATAAATTCCATGTTTATTCTGTAGTAGAAAGTTTTGAGCTGGGCATAACATACAAGAAACTATACAAATTCTTGAATCAAAAATAATTCAAACTGGAAATAATAGCATGTTTACTATTAAAATTCTACTGAATAAAGTATGCAATTCATATTTTGGGTACCTGATATGTTCATAATGCAACTATTTTGTGCAACAGATATGTTTGAAATGAAACCCCTCTTATTGATTTAATTTTGTGATCATAATTAGAACTATACCAAATTTTGAATATTTCAGTCATCACATGTACACTTAATTCATTGGTGATGAACAATTCTGTCAAAGTCACAATAACGTTACTGTAATCTAGGAGGCAGATCACAAATAAAGAAAGGCTAAAAGGAAATAATAACCTTGCAAACAGGTTTTGCCTTGAAAATCCTAAAATATACAATCCATGAAAATAAAGCACTTACAGTATACTGATATTTACCCTTTAATGCCAAGGTCACACATAATTTCTTAATGTTTACATGCAGTTTTGCGTATTAAAATATACTGATGTATAAAATGTATCAAACATGCTCAATCTGATTAAATGCTCTCGGATCAAAATACAAAATCAACAATACAAAATTATACACTATAACAAGAAACATAATGCTATGACTCTGGTTTGTCGCTGAAAGACTGTGATTTCATTGCACCAATAGTTTGTGTGACCGATGTAACATCGCTAATTATCATCTGAGCTATCTTAATCGCCATCTCTTCTTCTTCCTATCAAAATAAATTAAAATAAAATTATGTATATATAAAATTAATAAAATATATAGAGAGCTGTCTTTGAAGCCATTTCTTCTCATTATCAATAAACTATAATCTTATTTGTTCACAATACAATATTATAGTTATAACATGGAAAAAAAAAAAAAAAGTTTTTAAATTATGCACTGGAAAAAAAGATATATATTTCTTGCATTTATTTGTAGAATCCTTTATAATAGATATTTCAACTGATCAGTAACAATCCCATCTTCATGCCTTATATATCATGTACTGTATTAAGATGCTAGATTAAAACTGATGAAGAAAGGTATGAACCAGCCACCGAAAGCTTTATTTTTATGAAGCAAAGGTGACCAAATGGTCAGATACAGTGCAGGCTATTTTGGAGTCACAATATCTCAGTAGCATTAGTTCGAATCCTGGCAAGGGAATAACAAAACTAGAGGCTCCAAAGAGCCTGTGTCGCTCACCTTGGTCTATGTGAATATAAAACAAAGGACGCATTTGAATTCATGACAAAATTGTGTTTTGGTGATGGTGATGTGTTTGTACATCTTACTTTACTGAACATTCTTGCTGCTTACAATTATTTCTATCTATATTGAACTTGGCCTAAAAGTTTCAGTCGAAAATGTTTGTTAAAATTTACAAATTTTATGAAAATTGTTAAAAATTTACTATAAAGGACAATAACTCCTTATGGGGTCAATTGACCATTTTGGTCATGTTGACTTATTTTTAGGTCTTACTTTGCTGTACATTGTTGCTGTTTACAGTTTATCTCTATCTATAATAATATTCAAGATAATAACAAAAAACAGCAAAATTTCCTTAAAATGACTAATTCAAGGGCAGCAACCTAACCGCAGGTTATCAGATCCATCTGAAAATTTCATGGCAGATAGGTCTTGACCTGATAAACAATTTTACTCCCTGTCAGATTTGCTCTAAATGCTTTGGTTTTTGAGTAATATGCCAAAAACTGCATTTTACCCCTATATTCTATTTTTAGCCATGGCGGCCATCTTGATTGGTCGGCCAGGTCACACCACACATTTTTTAAACTTGAAACCCCAATGATGATTGCAGCCAAGTTTGTTTTAATTTGGCCTGGTAGTTTCAGAGGAGAAGATTTTTGTAAAAGATTACTAAGATTTACGAAAAATGGTTAAAAATTGGCTATAGAGGGGAATAACTCCTAAAGGGGTCAACTGACCATTTTGATTATGCTGACTTTTTTGTAGATCATACTTTGATGAACATTAATGCTGTTTACAGTTTATCTCTATCTATAATAATATTCAAGATAATAACAAAAATCAGCAAAATTTCCTTAAAATGACTAATTCAAGGACAGCAACCTAACAGCAGGTTATCAGATCCATCTGAAAATTTCATAGCAGATAGATCCTGACCTGATATACAATTTTACTCCCTGTCAGATTTGCTCTAAATGCTTTGGTTTTTGTGAAATAAGCCAAAAACTGCATTTTACCCCTATATTCTATTTTTAGCCATGGCGGCCATCTTGATTGGTTGGCCAGGTCACGCCACACATTTTTTAAACTAAAAACCCCAATGATGATTGCAGCCAAGTTTGTTTTAATTTGGCCCGGTAGTTTCAGAGGAGAAGATTTTTGTAAAAGATTACTAAGATTTACGAAAAATGGTTAAAAATTGGCTATAAAGGGCAATAACTCCTAAAGGGGTCAACTGACCATTTTGATTATGCTGAATTTTTTGTAGATCATACTTTGATGAACATTATTGCTGTTTACAGTTTATCTCTATCTATAATAATATTCAAAATAATAACCAACTAGAGGCTCTCAAGAGCCTGTGTCGCTCACCTTGGTTTATTTGCATATTAAACAATGGACACAGATAAATTCATAACAAAATTGTGTTTTGGTGATGGTGATGTGTTTGCAGATCTTACTTTACTGGACATTCTTGTTGCTACAATTAGCTCTATCTATAATGAAGTGACCCAGTAATTACAGTGGAAAATATTTTCTAAAAATCTACCAAAAATTTATGAAAAATGAAAAAAATTGACTATAAAGGGCAATAACTCCAAAAGAGGTCAACTGACCATATCAGTCGTGTTGACTTATTTGTAAATCTTACTTTGCTGAACATTATTGCTGTTTACTGTTTATCTCTATCTATAATATTATTCAAGATAATAACCAAAAACCGCAAAATTCATTTAAAATTACTAATTCAGGGGCAGCAACCCAATAACCAGTAGTTAGATTCATCTGAAACTTTCAGGGCAGATAGATCTTCACCTGATAAACAATTTAAATTCATGCCAGTTTTGCTCTATATGCTTTGGTTTTTGAGTTATAAGCCAAAAACTGCATTTTACCCCTATGTTCTATTTTTAGCCATGGTGGCCATCTTGGTTGGTTGACCGGGTCAACCGACACAATTTCTAAACTAGATACCCCAATGATGATTGTGGGCAAGTTGGGTTTAATTTGGCCCAGTAGTTTCAGAGGAGAAGATTTTTGTAAAAGATTACTAAGATTTACGAAAAATGGTTAAAACTTGACTATAAAGGGCAATAACTCCTAAAGGGGTCAACTGACCATTTTGGTCATGTTGACTTATTTATAAATCTTATTTTGCTGAACATTTTTGCCTTTTACAGTTTATCTCTATCTATATAACTATTCAAGATAATAACCAAAAACAGCAAAATTTTCTTAAAATCATCAATTCAGGGGCAGCAACCCAACAATGGGTTGTTCGATTCATCTGAAATTTTTACAGCAGTTAGATCTTGACCTGATAAACAATTGTACTCCTTGTCAGATTTGCTCTAATTGCTTTGGTTTTTGAGTTATTAGCCAAAAACTGCATTTTACCCCTATGTTCTATTTTTAGCCATGGCGGCCATCTTGGATGGTTGACCGGGTCACCGGACACAATTTTTAAACTAGATACCCTAATGATGATTGTGGCCAAGTTTGGTTTGATTTGGCCCAGTAGTTTCAGAGGAGAAGATTTTTGTAAAAGTTAACGCAGGACGACGACGGACGACGACGGACGCCGGACGCAAAGTGATGAGAAAAGCTCACTTGGCCCTTCGGGCCAGGTGAGCTAAAAATTGCTTTTGTAAATTTACAGATCTACTATTGTTCAGCTGAGTTTAGACAAGTTGTAAATATATATTTGTTTACAATAACATGTGTTAATGAAGTTTAATCAATTATCTAAATATAGTCATAATTCTCATAATAAACAATTAGCACTGCTGTCGATAGGGATTTGTGATTCTGTGCCTACAGAACAAAACATTATTTCAATTTTTTTAATTGCACAATGACAATCACAAAGACACTTGAACTTTAATAGAGCAGGGATACAGGCAATCTGCTCTATCATGTCAATGACGGCACAAAAGCATACAATATTGATGAACTTTTCCAGTGAAGTACATAAATTTGAAAGTGTTGTATTGGCAAATGATGTCAGTGCCCTTTCTTAATTACTACAAAAATATTAATTATAAATTATCCACTATTCAATTAATTCAGGGATACAAGTGAAGTCAAAAGAGGGTATTTTGTTATGATATTTATTTTAGTCAACAATTAAACAAACCTTTTCTTTTTCTTTGCTCTTTCTGAAAAACCCTGTGCCTAAAATTATAAAAAAACATTTGCCCATTAATTATTACACATCTATTCATTTGTAACTATGCTGATAATATGCATATGTTTTTTATTGATTGCATATTAAATGTTTATTTTATGTACGTGTGTACATGAAAAAAAACCTCTCAACATGTAAATTCAATTTAACATGTGAAAATTTCAGGGCAGATAGATCTTGACTTGATAAACAATTTAACCCCTGTCTAATTACTCCAAATGCTTTGGTTTCAGAGTTATAAGCCAAAATCTACATTTTACCCCTACGTTATTTTTTTAGTCATGGAGGCCATCTTGGTTATATGGCTGGGTCACTGCACACGTTTTTAAACAAGATACCCTGATGATGACTGTGACCAAGTATGTTTCAAAGAAGATTTTTGTAAAAGATATAAAAAATTTATGAAAAATTGGTAAAAAAATTACTATAAAGGGCAATAACTCCTTATGGGGTCAACTGATCATTTTGGTCAAGTATACTTATTTGTAGATCTTACTTTGCTGAACATTATTGCTGTTTACAGTTAATCTCTATCTATAATAATATTCAAGATGATGATCAAAATCGGCAAAATTTCCTTAAAATTGCCAATTAAAGGGGCTGCAACCCAACAACCGGCTGTCAGATTCATCTGAAAATTTCAGGGCTGATAGATCCGCTCTAAATGCTTTGGTTTCAGAGTTTTAAGCCAAAATCTACATTTTACCCCGATGTTCTATTTTTAGCCACGGTGGCCATCTTGGTTGGTTTTGCCAGGTCACCCGACAGATTTTTTAAACTAGCTACCCCAATGATGATTGTGTCCAAGTTTTGATAAATTTGGCCCAGTAGTTTCAGAGAAGAAGATTTTTGTAAAAGTAAAGGACGACGGACGACGACGACTAAGGACACCAAGTGATAAGAAAAGCTCACTTAGCCTTTTAAGCCAGGTGAACTAAATATACCATTAATATTCTATAAACATCAGATTGATATTTAATGATAATCAGATTTATATTCTATTTGGTAGTTTTACCTTTTGGTTTTTCTTTATCTTTATCTGGGTGAGGATCAAATTCTGATTTAAACTGTCCAAACCCATCTACAGTCCCCATCACCATTCTGTAAACATAAATAAAACATATTTATGTACATATGTTAGGCTGTTATTTTCCTCGTTTGAATTGTTTTACATTTGTGATTACGGGACCTTTAATAGCTAACTATGCAGTATGGGCTTTGTTCATTGTTGAAGGCCATACAGTGACCTGTTAATTTCTATGTCATTTGGTCTCTAGTGGAGAGTTCACATTTGCAATCCTGCCACATCTTTTTTTTTATAATTATGGAATAGATATGAGTTACAATTCTGTAGAATGAATAGGTATTCTACCTTGTTCATTATATACCTCACTTTAAAATAGCTAACTTTTCAAATGATTTAATTCAAGGTTTGGCAAGAATTTTAAATTTGATCATTTATTGAGTAAGCAAATTATTTTATTGTTGGTGTATACTCTTTATCCTTAAAATAATCATCTATCAATTGACCTTTCAGAACCTAAAGGACAATGGGTTCTGTTTTACTCTATTGTATGTACAACATTCCAAGACTAAAATTTATTAAGGAAAGGCAGCCAAAAGCAAGTGGTCAAAGAACATCAACTATTGGATAAGTCAGAAGAAACAGAGGGTAAATTTAACATGCATGATATATCAAACTCGAATAACAAATCACCATGAAGTCAGGTAGAAAGGCCTTGACACCAAAAAATGTATCCACAACAATAAGTTGGTTTACAGTACTCTGGATTCATTTATTTTTGTGGGTACCAATTTTTGTAGATTGAGAAATACTTGGTTTTCTTAGAAACAACATGTATTTGATCTATGGTTTTGACATATTCTGTATATGTTCTTATAAAAAAATCTGAATTCATTGATCATTAAAATTCATGGTTCCCCTGTACCATGTGTACCCTTGAGATCAATGAAAATTGGTATCCAACAAATAATAATGAATCCACAGTATTTAGGACTCTACAATTAAACAACTTACTTAGGATTGTCCCGTTTCCATAGTAAATCTGGATTTAATAGACTAGGATCAATGTTGTTCATATCATTTTCAAACTTTCTCATTGCACGTCCCAGGGGTAGACTAGTTCCTGATGCTAGTAATGTATTACGTGTGCTACTCCGTACACTCTCTCCACTGTGTGTACTACTGTCTTGTGAAGCATCACTATCTATAATGTTCAAATATAACTGTTAAAATAATACTGATAGAGCTTATTTCCTTTAATATTTAAACGTAGAAGATGTAAAACAAGAATGTGTCTAAAGTACACAGATGCCCCACTCTCTCTATCATTTTACATGTTTAATGGACCGTGGATTTGGGTAAAAAATGTAATTTGGCATTAAAATTAGAAAGGTCATACAAAAGAAAGCATGTGTACTAACTTTCAAGTTGATTTGACTTCAACTTCGTCAAAAACTACTTTGACCAAAAACTTTAAACTGACACTTGCACTTTCATTTTCTATGTTCAGTGGACCGTGAAATTGGGTCTAAAGTCTAAGGAGTAGGTCAGGTAAGGGCTGATTTTGGCCTCAAATTTTAGGTTCCTCTGACGAAAGATTTTGACCACTGTTTAAACACTTAAGTGTCTATTTCATTTGAATCAGTCAGTTTATGTGAAAGATTTTAAGGGCATACAATAGTTTTGATCCTGTATTTACAAGTTCGTGAATATTTGCAGATAGGCTATTTTTTACCTGATTAATATTTTTTACTTGATTAAATCAAATATGTAATAAAAGATATACCTTCATGTGCTACTTTTTGAGTAAAATGAGGTTGAAATTTTGTATATTTACTCAAAATTCAGATTTGTGGCCGTAATTTCTTTTTCGAAAGAAAGACATAACTTTTTTGTTATAAAAGATAAACACAAATTGTTTTTTGTTTAATATTTGATAATTTCTGTATTTTATAAGTATCCTAAAAAATCACGCATTCTTTATTCAGAAATAACTCATACATGTATTTATTTATCTAATGTTCATGAATTGAGGAAAATACATCATTTTTTGCTGCATGTTTATCAAAATTAAAAAAAATCCTCTATTTACAGTTTTATAAAATTTGGGTCACATAATGTCCCTGCAAAATGAAACAAATTGCTGTTTTGAAAAATAGGGGTCCATGAACTCGTTTTCAAATTAAATCAGTTTGAATGATAAAAATCTGTCGAAAAATGCATCTTTCCCCCGATATGACACAGTTTGACGTCGCGAAAATAACATTTTACGTTAGCAACGTCATTACCTATCCTGTAACTGTATCGTATGCCCTTAACTGATTTAGTCATTAAAAACAATCCAATTCAAGCTCAAACATGAAAAATCTACCAAATATGCCGAAAAATGTCACTTTTCAGATGGTTTTTGTCGAAAATGAAAGTGGCCACATCTGTGTTCATCCTCAACCTTTAGATATGTTATGTATTATCATAAAATGCAACTTACATTTCAATATTAAGGATGAACATGAATGCTGCCACTTTCGTTTTACACGAAAACTGTCTAAAAGTTAACTAAAATGCTAACGTTGTAAAGATTTCAGTAATTAAACATGACTTTATGGTGCTAGTACCCGATATATGTGCATTTTAATGTCAAAAACAGCCCATATTTATCTAGCAGAGGCATTCTTCTGTCCAATAAATAGCTAAAAGTTTACATTTCAACAATTTTGTAAATCCGCTATATTTTGGGGCTAAAAGGGGGTCTTAATAGACCTACTCATTTGGCTTAAAATTAGAAAGATCATATCATAAGCAACATGTGTACTAAATTTCAAGTTGGTTGGACTTCAGCTTCATCAAAAACTACCTTGACCAAAAACTTAAACCTGAAGCGGGACGAACAGACGGACCAACAGTTGGTACGACGAACAGACAGACACACAGACCAGAAAACATAATGCCCCTCTACCATGTCTGCTATTGTAGGTGAGGCATAAAAATATAACCATGCTGGAAAAATATCCTTTTATATAAGTATATCAGGAGAAGGCATTCTGACTGTCAAATCTCTTTTTCGATTATTGATTCATTAATTAAATCAGGTTTACTCAATGCTTCTTAATAGTCAGACAATCTTGGCATTTAACCATTGTTTCACAATAAAAGTGTTTGATGTAATGGAGTTAATTAAATGAGTTTAAATATCAATATATCAATGGTAAGGTGTATATCACTCCCCAGTGTTGTTAAAATTCTATCCTTCTCCAAAGATTGTTCATTAGTTGATAAATCCTTGTAATTATTTATTAATCAAATTTGACAAGGAATGATTGATTATAAAACTATCTACCTGTGACTAATAATTTTCATGCAAAAATGTTTAAAAGAAAATAATAAATATCAACATCAGTAATGGGTAACAGTTAATACTAACCAGTACGTTTTCGTTGCCTTGGTAACTCTCTTGTGGAATGTACAGTACCAACCAATTCAGATAAAAATTTATAAAATATTTCACTTTGACGGAAATCAGAAAAGTAAACCTGCAAATAGATAAACATATTCATGCATTTATCATTTGTGTATTGATCCATATCACTTAATATTTTTAGGTTCTACTGATCAAGTAAATATCTTAGAGATGTGTCATGTTATATGGTTAGTTGAAAACCTTTTCTTGATGTGTCATTTAGATGTGTGAACTATTGCTGTTATAATACATATGAAAATGTATAAGTGGTAATGTTTTTTATTTTGTTTAAGGAAAAATGTTTAAACCATCATAAACACTTTAAACTATGCACTTTAATGACTTTAGGTTTCAAAAAATTTCATTAAAAAGTATTTTTTCTAATCTTTTCACCCTCAGCTCATTATTAATGAGCATTGTTTTTGCAACACTTCACAAAAACAGGGAGTACTCTAAGTGACTGTTTTTTTCCAGAACGGACTAAAACACATCTACAGTAACTGTCAAAGAACTGTAACATTTTCCATTACCTTTTCTATAGTTTTTAAGACCATCTCTCTTGGTTTAGAGAAACAATCCGGTAAAGGCCCCTCTTCTCGACATATATTACATTCCACATCAAAACGACATTTATCATCAAATCCTAAAGGATGGGTGGCTTGAAGTGAAAAATATCTGAAAAACAGGTTTGTCATTATGGTCAAATATTTTTACATACAATAGTCACATTGCTGAATTATCATTTTCTTTTTTAATCTAAAATATTTCAAGAGTATTTTTCAAATATGTGCTTCCAATCCTCTTTTTTAGAAAGATCATTTAATCATGTTAATAGACCTATCTCCAGTTGCTTCAATGAATGAATTTCACAGATTGACCAGAGGTCAATTGGCATAAATGGCTTCATTGAATACATTGCTTCTTACTGTGACGTAATATCAAAAGCACTGTGACATAATTCGTATATAAGGGAAAGTGTACAAATTTCAAAGCTGTCTTACTCCTTTTTTACTTCATTGTACTTGAACGATTATGGAAAATGTTGTCAAATCTAAGAAGTTCTCTTAATGTCAGATAATCGTTTTATAATTAATTTTTTTCACTGTAGCCAAATAATTAAGATTTTTGTACAGAATCAGAACCCATCTTTTTGATAATGTTTTGACCATTTAAATAGGCAAACCGATGAACAGACGAACCAACTTAGGAAAATTTGGAAAACATAAGTTGGGAATAAAAATAAATCAATAGATACATGTACAAAAAGAACTATGTAAGTGAGCTAGTGAAAACTTACTTATCATACAGAACCATAGCATCAGCTTGAGCCTGCATGCCGTCATACCCTGATTCATGTGACCTCAAATGTTTCTCAAAGTTCTCCACAGCTATCCAGAACTGTAGTATATTACTTCCTCCTTCTTGTTCCATGTACTATACAACAATAAAAACATATATCAATTCTAGAATTTATATGTACAACTGTGGGCTTCAATAGAAATAAACATAAATAACATGTAGCCAGATAAACAAGACAAATTGTAGTTTAAATCATACATTTGTATTTAAAGCAACATGACAAAATCGTACTACTTGGTATTCAGTTAAAATATGTTTCCATTCTGATATGGAATATTGGATGAAAATATATAACAGATAGCTCATTTTCACACCAATTTGTTTGTCATCTGCATGAAATTATTAAACAAGAGTTCACACATAATGTGTATAATGTGTCACTTATTTAAATGTAATAGAAGATTGCATATTAATCATATTTACTGTAGGAAATTCAACCAGCAAATGTGACAACTGGTTATCAGATCTTTCTGGTACTTACCTCCATGAAATAGAAGAAAGCAGGATCATAATACAGGAAATCAGACAGATATATATGACCACTGGTTACCAAATCAATCTGGTACCTCAAGTGAAACTCACTACCATTGTAGCTAGGAAAATGTCTGCAATGCAGGAAAAAACAACATGCAAGTTTTGTGACAAGATAAAAATAACAAGGGAGTCTAAGAGAGCCATTGTTGCTCACATGGGTCTACATGATTTTTCAACATAGAATGGACACTCTCCAACATTAATGTTGTAGACTGAATTAGAATGCATGATAAAGGTCTCTTTTTCGTTGAAATTGTATTGGTGATAATTTTTTTCCTGATAGTTTCTTTCTTTTCTTCTTTGGTGTTTGCCCAATACTAGATACCCCATTGATAGTTGTGGCAAAGCTTGAGTGACGAGAAAAGCTCAGTTCTTTAGGCCAGGTGAGCTAAAGATACCTTAGATTTATACTTGTTAAATTTAGCCTCAGCAATCTAGAGGTTTGTTATATAGGGTAAACAAACTTTGGTTATGGTTCAAATGAGAATTTTATATAAATAAGCATGTTTCTTCCATCCTTTACATTATTTTTATATACTAAACAACACACAATTCAGATGATAGAATAGAATACTTTATTGTTACAATTTTTCAATAGTGCATGATGCTTTAACTAAGGAATTGTTCACATTCCTTTCAAATTTCTATCAATCAAATTTCATGGAATTTAAAATACTTTCATGATGCTGATAAAATAACCTCATCTGAAAAAGGTGTCACTTCAATATATATATACAATAATATAACTGCTCTCACTTAAGAGATTCCTTATCATGGCTTATGTAAGCACATACATTAAAATCTTGTTCATTTATTTGCATCCAAAGATAGTCAATTGTATATGCATTAGGCCTAAACCTTCTCAATGGTTAATAAATATCTTACTCAGATTCTATTTTGGAAACAGAAAATTCTTGACAAACAACAAAACAATCAGGATCGACCTCTCCATCTTCTCGACATATCTTACCTACAAAATAAAGATAATGACTCATTCATTTATATACTCTTAAAAACACTGGAAGAAAAACAGATCAATAAAATTAAGAACATTGTGAGACTGAAATTTTAAATTATCTCCCATAGAATATTTTATTGTCCAGTTTATTTTTACTTTATACCCCATTCATCATGTTCATTTTATCAATACATGTAATGGCAATTTTTTTTATGAAAAGAAGTCAGCAGTGCTCTTGGGGCCTTGTTCATGTTGCACCATAGTGCAAAAGTGCTATTATAATATCATTTACCATAGTGCAATCTGAATAGATGCCTTTAATAGAATTAATTATAAAACTGGTTAATATACAAAATGTATTGTGATGTTCATTTCATTCTATGCTTTGGTTAGTGTTATATCCAAACGAGCTATTATATACATGTTTATACTGTAACTTACTAATACATTCCTGTCTGAGTACATCATCAACTCCTAGAGGATCTGTGGCTTCTTTTGATAAATATTTGGAAAAAATTTGAACAGCATCATTTTCTATACCTGAAATGAAAATTGAAACATTTTCTATTAACTTATTGTATATCTTTTAATTTGCATAATAAACATAAATATTGATTCAGTATGTTACAATGAATCACATCTTTTGAGATCTATATGCTTCAAACAGCTTTTTTTAATTGAAACATGTCAAACAAGTGTTTTCCATGATCATAATCATGATGATTATCAGGATTATTAAAACTGTCTATCCATCACCATCCAAACAAAAAGGAATAATGATAAAAAAAAAACATACAATGCCTACATGTATGTAAATATTTATTGATTGTTACTTGCTTTACTCGTGTTACTTCCAGTGGCAAATATTTCATGCATATTTGGGATTATGTAAACTATTGTAGTAGCAAAATTTAAAATGAATTCCATAAAATAGAGTAAACATTGTACCTACCATATTACTGTACTTTTGCACATATCAAACTTTTTTCAGACTGTCAACATGCAAATATGTGTACAATACATGTATGTCATCAATTGATATAATATCATGTGAATATAGACTATAAATGCAACAAACTTACTCTTTTTTAATTTATCCGTCAAATTCGGACTGGAATATTTGGAAGAATGACTTTTTATTGATGAGTCTTTGATAATTGGTTCAAAAACATCAGAATTAGGAGATTCTGGACATTTTTTATTATCTTCATAAGCACTATCAGTTAGAGGTTTTGATTTAATTAAAGTCTGGCAAGAAGGTGGCACATTCTGAATTACCTCCCCTTCAGAATTTGTTAATGACTCTCCTGAAGGTGAAAAATTTTCAGTTACTTCCCCTTTTAAATCTTTGGCACTAGGTTTTATCACAGATATACTATTAGCATCACTTTCAACATGTCTAGATTTTGAAGTATCACATTCAGAATATCCATCTATTTGTTGGTCATCAGACAGACCAGAATTCTGACTTTTTTGTGTAGATACTTCTTGATTGCACACTGAATCACATTTTTCTTTTTCACTTGAACTTTGACGTTTTTTGAAAGCAAGGCTTCTTATACGACTCCATGTTGAAGCCTGAAAACTCTGAGCATCTAACCAAAATCTAAGAAACTTGCTGGCTTTTCTGTCCTCAAGAAACTGTATGAAGTGTCCCAAGGAATTTTTGTCGTGGAGAATTTCTTGAAGAGTTTTACACAGTTGTGACGATTTTTTGTGTAACGACTCAAAATCTGTAAAATCAAACAAATCAATATTAACAGCTTTTAAATACACTGAGTAATTAAAATGAGGATTAATGTGTATAGTATAGAATAATAATTGTATCACAAGAACTTAGAATACATTTTTTAAGGTGAATCAAGAGATTTTGTATTTGTTCTGTTCTTGCCATTCAATATGCAGAACATGGTGTCATAGTAAATAATAGTCAAAACATGTCTGATTCAGAATGACATGAATGATGGATCAATTCAGACAATTTCACATAATTGTAAACAAATGGTAAAATCGAAATGATAGTAAAATGAGGTTGGCTATACCTGTTAATAATTTTATGTTTCTGGGTACCATTTCTAGTTTTTAGAGGATACATGTATTTCAAAGATATTTGATTTCATGGTTTTGTCTATTCCGTTGATTGTTTAAATTTGTAGTCCACCTACATGTTTAACAAAAAAATCCACGATATTTGGTAACCAACAAATAATACTGAATCCACAGTTATGGTAAACCATCCCTGGAATCATGAAAGCTGTCTCTCAATATCACTCAAATAGAGTCCTGTTAAAAAAATAGCCAAAAATGGTAAAAGTCTGAGTACTCCAGTTAAATTGTAACAGCAAAATGACAGTACTATAACTATGCATGATGGCAAACAGTTGTACCAAGTTTTAGAGTCTTCTATCAAACAGTCTCAGGGGCATTGTATCAAAAAGGTATCATTGTTACAGACAGGGATAAATCTCCCCAAAAAAATCTTTGAAATTGCAGGGTTCTAAAAAAAATAATGTCAATGCTCTTTGTCCTCTTTACCATGTTCATGTTTACCAGGTAACAACTGTCACATTGCTGCCATAATTAAATGTATCTATTGAGGCTGATTTTTATCCACAAAAAAGGAACATATTCATCCAGGTGAATACAGATATTTGTTATTACACATTAGGTAACACTTACTTTCATCTTTGGACAGTTCATCATCTGGAAGAATCTTGCCAGGTGCTACAAAATAATCAAATATTATATCACAAACATTGGCATTTTAAAAATCTAAAGGACTTTGAGTAAATCTTATTATTTGTACATATCATGCATATTGAAAATAACTGTCCATCATTAGTTGAATTTCTAACTTTTGTAACTTTTATTAAGGACAATTTGGTGCACACTTTTGAATATATCTGATAATGCATTAGATTCTTAAATGGTGAATTATATATAAACTTAAGACTGATGTTGAATTGATTGTTGCTTGCTTGACGTCCATACGTCCTGTATAGATTAAAAGATATATTTGAAGTATTTATTATCTTAATGTAATGAAGTTATTTCAAGTTTAAAGGGGATTTGATACATGTACATGTAGTTTAGGGAAAAAAACTAAATTAAAACAGTCTTCGTGCATGTTTAGCATGTTTAGTGACTTATCTAATAGAATAAAACTTACAAACAGTTCCATTAGATAAGTCTTTACTTCTGTTTGATGGAGTCCTCTTTAAACTTCCAGACTGTTTTATTTCTGGAGGGAGTTTACTTTTATCTAAAATAATAAAATATAAGATTAAACACGGTGTTCATATTGTCAGTTGGTATAATTTCACAATGTAACCTTAAACTTGCTTGCAAGTATGTGTTACTTTTGTAAATTCATATTTTTGCAATGTTTTGATTATTGCAAAAATTGTAAAGGCATATCAACAACCAAAAAATAGAACATGTAGAAACTCACCTTTCAAATCTAATGCAAAATATTAAATACTGGTACATTTACTTAATGTTGCCTTGTTGGTAAATTTTCCTTTGCACAACAATCCCAATAATTAAAATGCAAACATAATTTTATAAACTTGACCTCATCAAAAGCTTTTCCAACTAATAGTTTATAAACATGATAAAGACCAATATTCTTTTTCTTATGTTTTGACCTCTGAATTATACCTATACAATAACAAACTTGAACAACTATCACTGACCCTGACTGACCTTTACAAATATATCTATTTTATAATATCACTTTTAAAGTTAGTCATTGCCAATGAAATCAAGGAACGCTTTGAAGAATGAAACAATACACCTTATCGCTATTTGTCCGCCATTACTGGACATCACACAGGGTCCCGTAAAATTTTTACGTCATAATTCAAAATGTCTGACGCCACAATGGAAAAGTGATTGTTGTATGACGCCAATAGTTCAAGCGGAACAGATTCTCGGGTCAAGCGGAAATAGCGATAAGGTGTATTGGAATCATATTGTTTTGTGTTACATGTACATTATATATTTGTTTAGGGACCAACTGAAGGATGCCTCCAGGTGCCGGAATTTCTCGCTACATTGAAGACCTGTTGGTGAACTTCTGCTGTTGTTTTTTTTCTGTGGTCGGTTGTTGTCTCTTTGACACATTCACCATTTCCATTCTTTATTTTACATTTATACATCTGTGTGACCTCCTCCTTGTCCTCAGGCCCTTATTTGGTAAAAAAAAACATTTATCTTATGAAATCTTTTATTCACAGATTACCCCCTGCAGAAGACACCAAAAACTGTATTACTCTCAGACTTTGGCTTCTCAATGTTTTAACTTAGAGAGAGTTCACATGACTGCATAAAATTTATATACTTCATTGACAATTTAAATTTGGGGTTCATGTGTACACACAATCATTACAATAGTCAATATCCATGAAAATTTGTACATGTATCCCATGAAAAATAATGAATCCATAGTTAACAGAAAAAGAAATACTGTATGATTTTTGTAGCTGCTTAACCCATCTTGGTGAGGTGAGGATAGAAAAAATGTGTCCATATGTTTAATTATCCCAGCCTCTAATCATTGCTGTAACTTTTTAAAACAAAATACAGGAAGATTAACATGATTAAACTGTGTAATAGTTTTCTTCCCCAGTGTTATGTACATGTACCTCATTATGATAAGGAACGCCATATTTTGATTTACATTTTTGAATTAGATGTAAGAACTACTACCTGACTACCCTAGTACATGTAGCTGCCGAATTGAAGCTCTTAGAGACCCTTATCATTATCATTACATTTTTAGCTCACCTGGCCCGAAGGGCCAAGTGAGCTTTTCCCATCACTTTGCGTCCGTCGTCGTCCGTCGTCGTCGTCCTTCGTCGTGGTTAACTTTTACAAAAATCTTCTCTCTGAAACTACTAGGCCAAATCAAACCAAACTTGGCCACAATCATCATTGGGGTATCTAGTTTAAAAAAATGTGTGGTGTGACCCGGTCATCAAACCAAGATGGCCGCCACGGCTAAAAAAGAACATAGGGGTAAAATGCAGTTTTTGGCTTATAACTCAAAAACCAAAGCATTTAGAGGAAATCTGACATGGGGTAAAAATGTTTATCAGGTCAAGATCTATCTGCCCTGAAATTTTCAGATGAATCGGTTAACCTGTTGTTGGGTTGCTGCCCCTGAATTGGTAATTTTGAGGAAATTTTGCTGTTTTTGGTTATTATCTTAAATATTATTATAGATAGAGATAAACTGTAAACAGTAATAATGTTCAGCAAGGTTAGATTAACAAATAAGTCAACATGACCGAAATGGTCAGTTGACCCCTTTAGGAGTTATTGCCCTTTATAGTCAATTTTTAACCATTTTTCATAAATCTAAGTAATCTTTTACAAAAATCTTCTCCTCTGAAACTACTGAGCCAAATTAATCCAAACTTGGCCACAATCATCTTTGGGGTATCTAGTTTAAAAATTGTGTGGCGTGACCCGGTCAACCAACCAAGATGGCTGCCATGGCTAAAAATAGAACATAGGGGTAAAATGCAGTTTTTGGCTTATAACTCAAAAACCAAAGCATTTTGAGGAAATTTGACATGGGATAAAAATGTTTATCAGGTCAATATCTATCTGCCCTGAAATTTTCAGATGTATTGGACAATCGGTTGTTGGCTTGCTGCCCTCCAATTGGTAATTTTTAAAGAAATTTTGCCGTTTTTGGTTATTATCTTGAATACTATTATAGATAGAGATAAACTGTAAACAGCAATAATGTTCAGCAAAGTAAGATCTACAAATAAGTCAACATGACCTAAATGATCAATTGACCCCTTAAGGAGTTATTGCCCTTTATAGTCAATTTTTAACAATTTTCATTAATTCGGTAAATTTATGTAAATTTTTACCAAATATTTTTCTCTGTTACTAATGGGCAAGGTTCATTATAGATATAATTGTAAGAAGCAAGAAGGTTCAGAAAAGTAAGAACTTCCAACACATCACCATCACCAAAATACAATTTTGTCATGAATCCATTTGTGTCCTTTAATATGCACTTAGACCAAGGTGAGCGACACAGGCTCTTTAGAGCCTCTAGTTTGTTTTGCTGACAATGGATTATTAACGTCTGTAAATTGTCAAAAAAATATCAAAAGGACCTATGATTCTATCTATCTATCTACCTTCATATTTCCGTACTCAGTCACAACTTTGACTATTACATGCTGTTGAATGCATGGCTAATTTATAATTTAAAAGAAATAAATTTGCAGTACTATCGTGAATATTATGTTACGTTGCATTGGTGCATAGAAAAAATATTATAAAAGTAATCAGATGCTCCGCAGGGCGCAGCTTTATACGACCCCAGAGGTTGAACCCTGAACGGTTGGGGCAAGTATGGACACAACATTCAAGCTGGATACATTTGGATTGTGATTAAATAGTTGACACAGCATAGGTTTCTGACACAGAATGAATGTGGTCTAATGAACTTAAAAATTTTGTTTTGCCTTTGAGCAATTCACTATGCTGTTGAATATTAATCCTCTCCAAAAAATGGTTGAAGAAATTTCTTTTTATTTATGAAATTTCAAATGAGAAAAATTGAATTCCCCCCCCCCAAATTTTTTTTTCACATCCCCCTATCATTTATTCCAAAACTAATCACAAGTCAAATTTCTAATGGAGTTTGCAACAATAATTACTCATTTAAATACATCATAAAAAATTAAAATGTAAAAATGTGCTTGTTATCACTGAATGGTAAAGATTGTCTTCATTTATCAGTTGGTAGTAAAAGTGAATATATATTGTACAAAACAATGATTTTAGTTGATTCAACTATCTATTCTTGACAAAGAAAGATAACTCCAATTGAAATTCTTGCTATTGCACAATATTGTGCAATTAGATATTTCTTGCTATTGCACAATACTGTGCAATTGCAAATACTTGCTATTGCACAATACTGTACAATTGAAGATTTCTTGCTATTGCGCAATACTGTGCAATTGGAAATTTCTTGTTATTGTTGAGTACTGTGCAATTGAAAATTTCTTGCTATTGCACAATACTTAATATAATAATTTTAGATCCTGATTTGGACCAACTTGAAAACTGGGCCCATAATCAAAAATCTAAGTTCATTTTTAGATTCAGCATATCAAAGAACCCCAAGGATTCAATTTTTGTCAAAATCAAACTAAGTTTAATATTGGACCCTTTGGACCTTAATGTAGACCAATTTGAAAACGAGACCAAAAATTAATAATCTACATACACAGTTAGATTCGGCATATCAAAGAACCCCAATTATTCAATTTTTGATGAAATCAAACAAAGTTTAATTTTGGACCCTTTGGGCCCCTTATTCCTAAACTGTTAGGACCAAAACTCCAAAAATCAATACCAACCTTCCTATAATGGTCATAAACCTTGTGTTTAAATTTCATTGATTTCTATTTACATATACTAAAGTTATGGTACGAAAACCAAAAAAAATGCTTATTTGGACCCCTTTTTGGCCCCTAATTCCTAAACTTTACGGACCAAAACTCCCAAAATCAATACCAATCTTCCTTTTGTGGTCATACACCTTCTGATTAAATTTCATAGATTTCCATTCACTTATACTAAAGTTATGGTGCAAAAAAGTTAATTCAACTACTATTCTATACAAAGAAAGATAACTCCAATTGATTTCTATGTACTTAAAAACCAAGAAAAATGCTTATTTGGACCCCTTTTTGGCCCCTAATTTCTAAGCTATTAGAACCAAAACTCCCAAAATCAATCCCAACCTTCCTTTTGTGGTTATAAACCTTTTGTCAAAATTTCATAGATTTCTATTTACTTAAACTAAAGTTACTGTGTGAAAAAAAAAGAATATGCTTATTTGGGCCCTTTTTGGCCCCTAATTCCTAAAATGTTGGGATCAAAACTCCCAAAATCAATCCCAACCTTCCTTTTGTGGTCATAAACCATGTGTTAAAATTTCATAGATTTCTATTCCCTTTTACTAAAGTTAGAGTGTGAAAACTAAAAGTATTCGGACGACGACGACGCAGACGCCAACATGATAGCAAAATACGACGAAAATTTTTCAAATTTTGCGTTCGTATAAAAATATGTGATTTAAAAAAAAATAATAAAATGTTGCAGGCTCGACAAAAATGGATTGTTATCCTATGTATATTTCTTGGTAAAACTACAAGTATGTACATGTTATGCAGGTTTAGAATATAATTTGTGAAAGAGCAGATATAGAAATCTGCTCTTTGAAGCCGTTGAATGTTGTACAAAGGACTGCTGATGTAGGAAGTAGGTTCCATTGTACTATTGTCATGATTGTATGTGGATAAAATGAAAACTGGTAAAAATCTTTATTTGTTTGAATTTGTTCAAAGTAGTTGGTATGTTTATGTTCTACTGTCATGACTGTCTGATTTAACGAGAAGATCTTTGGGGTTGATTGCTTTGTGTTGGTGTATGATCTTATAGAATACCACTAGCATGACTAGTCTTGTTTGTATATAGTGACAGTATACGTCTCAATTCTAATGTAGGCCACTGTAAGTGATCAAGCATATTTGAGACTGATTTGGTATTGTGATATCTATTACATGTATAGCGAGCAGCTCTTCGTTGGACCATCTCAATTTGGTTGGTTTGATTTTTGGTGTAAGGGTCCAAGAGGCAAGAGTTGTACTCAGACTTAGGTCTAACTAATGACATGTACAATGTATGCCCTTTCTTTAATTTGTTTGGATGAAACTTTAAGGTTACGTTTTAGAAAATTAAGCTGACGATTTGCATTAGCTGTTATATTATTTATGTGTTTATTCCATTTGAGATCAGATTGGATGGTTATGCCTAAAATTTTTATTGCTGTTTCAGTTTGAAGAATGTGACCATGCATGATGTAGTCATGGTTGACTGGTTTCTATTTTTGTGTAATTCTAAGTATGGAGCATTTGTCTGGGTGAAATGACATTAACCCGTCTTTTTCCAATTGTGCAGCTGAATTTAAATCCTGTTGTAGTTTGAATGCATCATCTATGTTTTTGATGTTTCTATAGATGATACTGTCATCAGCAAATAACCTTAAGATGCTGTGTTGTAAATATTTTGGGAAATCATTTATGTAAATGAGGAATAAGGTTGGGTCAAGGACAGTGCCCTTTGGCACTCCAGATGTTACCCCAATTTTTCTGAATGTTTTCAATCTAGCATGACTGTCATGACTGTTCCTGTACGATGGTGTGAAAAATCACCAATCCATTCCAAGGTATTATTGTCTATGCTTTAGTATTTTAATTGTCAAAAGCTTTTTGGAAATTCATCACAACCGACACAATAATATCAGTTTGTATGTCGTTATTGTTGTCTCTTACAAGGTCCTGTATGAAAGGTAGTAATTGTGTCTCACCAGAGTGTTCTGATAGGAAACCATGTTGTAAATCATATGAAATATTGTTTTTTTCAAGATGTTCCATTATTTGACTAGCTACATTGTATGATATGCTCCATTATTTTGCAAAGTACATGTACATGATTAATCCTGTTGCAAATATTTGCACCTGTCCTACATGTCCTAAGCCAGGAATCTGATGTACAGTAGTTGTTGTTTGTTTTAAGTAATTTATGCGTGTTTCTCATTATTTCATATAGATTAGACTGTTGGTTTTCCCATTCAAATGGTTTTAAGCTATTAATTTTGGGGCCCTTTATAGCTTGTTGTTTGGTGTGAGCCAAGGCTCTGTGTTGAAGGCCGTACATTGACCTATAATGGTTTACTTTATTTTAAATTGTTATTTGGATGGAGAGTTGTCTCATTGGCAATCAAACCGCATCTTCCTATATCTACATGTAAGTGAAATCGGCTTGTAATTTATGGCATTGTTTTTGTGGCCTTTTTTGAATGCAGGATATACATTTGCATGTTTCCGGTCTGTATGTATTTTATGAGTGTTAATTGATTTTTAAAAGATAAGTGTGATCATAGCTTGCACCCCAGTAAATTTCAAAAAGTTGAACTGAACTTGAAGTACATGTATAAAAGACATGGTAGATCATGTAGATGGACATACAATTCAAAGTGAAAGTAACAGGACAGGTTGTTTATCATGAAATCTAATTAAAGTAATATGTGCAATACTCAAGTGAAAATTTATCTCTTGTGCTTCATTAAGGACAAGCAAAATAGTCTATCAACAATACTTTTTTGCAGGAAACGCCTCCAACAGGACATATCTTATTTCCAATGGTCACGGCTTTCTTATAAATGACAGTACCTGTTTTCCTTCTAAATAAGGGCATTTTAATAAACTATTCAAACATGGTCAGTTAACTTCAATGTAGCTTCGAACAATTAGGAAATAGAAAATCTCATATCTTCAATATTTCTATTCCATTTCGACTGGAGGCAGCCATATTTGTAGACAAAGTCATAGTAAATTGCAGAATCAAGAAAACGAAACGAATGTATGTTATAGGTCAATAATTTTATAGACTAAAAGGGAAGAAACGAAATTGATGAAAACCCTAAAATCATTATAATTGTACGAATAGTTATCAAATGTACCAGGATTATAATTTAGAACGCCAGACGCGCGTTTTGTCTACATAAAACTTATCAGTGACGCTCATATCAAAATATTTATAAAGCAAAACAAGTACTTTTGAAGTTGAAGAGCATTGAGTATCAACATTCCAAAAAGTTGTGCCAAATACGGCTAAGGTAATCAATCATTGTTATAGGCCTATATAGTGGGCCTAATCATGATGATGACACTTAAAAGTCGAATAATTAAAGATCATTAAGCGCTAAAACGGGCAGCGAAGATGGCCGTGCCGACGGGAAATTAAATGCGCTCAGTATGACAACGAGAAGCCGTATACGGGATTCCCACAAAACAATTATCGGGATCCCCGGCTTAAAGGTTAAAAAATCGGATAGTGTTTAAAACTATGTTGAACTATGAAATCAAAATAAATATTGGCAACACTGAATATTGTGAAATTCTCAATCTTTAATTAGCATGTAAAAAAGTTTAGGCAATAGTCACATGAGTTTGACAATAAAATAATGAAAAAGATGAAAAGAGTGCGGATTTTTTAGAAAAAAATATATGATAGCATGATAAGAAATCATATATCATCAGACATGCTATAAAATTGGCCAGATCACAACTTCGATGATGCTGTGATTCGTGGATGGAAATTCAAACTTTAAATAAAATTTGTAAAACAAATAATTTAATCACGACAACAATCAGATATTGTTCTGGTAGTGTCGATATTCAACCGTTTCCAAGCAAATATCCCGATAATCCCGTTCTCAAATTCCGCTTCTAATTCAATTTGTTTCTTTCACCTGGTAAAATTCGACCGAGACTGTCACGACTGCGTCACGATTCGACTCTGTAATTTTATCTCTACCTTATATCTGATACTTTTTTAAAAATAGGGTATTTTTATTGTTGGTAATAAATGTTTAGCAAGGCATTTTATCTGTGGAAAAAGGTTGGTTCACCTCCGTCGAAAAATAATATTTACAACTTAAAGAGACTAGAGACGAAACGTTCGGTCAGATTGATACAAAGACAACAAACCGCTGACAAAAGAATTGAACTACATGAAGAAATTATGATGGCTTCAGATAGGGACAAGGATCTGTTTTTTTGACTTATTAAAACTCAACGGTCTTCTTCTTCTCATTTCACACACACCCTTAGAACTGAAGAAAAAGAAGCATCAACTCCAAATGAGATAAATAATGTCTTCAAAGAACACTTTGAAAAATTAGCCAAAACCAATTCAAATCCTTCCTTCAACACTGGTCATGATAATCTTGTCAAGCTAGACATGGAAACCATTGTCAACATCTGTGAAAACCAAGAAATAACAATTCAACCTGTTACTTCAACAGAAATCAGCAAGCGTATTTCGATATTAAAAAGAAAAAAAGGCTGGGGATGTAGAAAGCTTAACTGCAGAACATCTAATTTATGGTGGAACAGAGTTGACTGAATTCCTGGTAACCTTAATTAACAATATATTCTATACAAAGCATGTACCTGAAGTCATCAAAAAAGGTCTTCTGACCCCTGTCCACAAAAAAGACAAAGACCCTACTATTCCATCAAATTATAGAGGCATCACAGTCAATTCCATCATTTGTAAGATTTTGGAGCTTTGTATTAGAGCTAGAATTGAGGGCACACTAAATAAACATCAAAACAAGCTTCAGAAAGGTTTCACTAAAGGTGCATCCTCTATTAATATTGCTCTTCTCATCTCTGAAGCAATTAATGAAGCCAAAGATAAAAACGAGTGTCTTATTCTAATAACTCTGGATGCAGAAAAAGCATTTGACGTGGTAGACCATATACACCTATTTTGGAAATTATATCATCAAGGAATTAATGGAGCTTCATGGTTACTATTTAAGGAACTATATAATAAGACAACTACACAAGTTAAATCTCAATGATACATCTCGGAAACATTTGTAAATGAACAGGGAGTCAAACAAGGAGGAATTCTCTCTGCCAATTTTTACAAGGCCTATAATAAAAATATCCTTGATACTCTTGAATCCACAAACATAGGAATTAAAATTGGAACCAATTATGTGGGTTGCCCAACGTGCGCAGATGACATAATGCTATGTGCTGGCTCAGAACATGATGCCTCAACCCAACTCCGCATCATTGAAAACTGTACCAAAAACGATCGGGTAAAGATAAACAGCAAAAAAACTGAAATTCTAATGATTAACAAGAAGAATAAAGATATAAATCTACAACTTTTTAATGAAAAAATAGACGAAAAGCAAAACATCAAACATTTAGGAATTGAAAGACAAGAGAAAAAATGTAGAGAAAAGAATCTCTGCTGCAAGAGCTACAATGTATTCACTATTAGGTGCTGGATTACATGGAATAAATGGTATAAATCCTCTATTATCTTATAAACTATGGCGGACTTACGTTATACCAAGAATGCTCTA
Organism: Mytilus trossulus; assembly: GCF_036588685.1. NCBI lineage: Eukaryota > Metazoa > Mollusca > Bivalvia > Mytilida > Mytilidae > Mytilus > Mytilus trossulus. The sequence goes on from NC_086380.1 coordinate 10,917,709, forward strand.
TGGAATTGAAATTCACAACATTACTAAAACTGATATCCAAAATTAGAAGCTTTTCAGAAAAAAACATTTTTAAGCAAATTCTATCTTTACCACAAAGAACTGCAGATGCTGCTATCTATATCTTGCTCGGAGCCGAATCCATTGAGCAACTCGTACATAAAGCTTTCATTTCCCTATTTCTAAGAATATCAAAAGATCCCAATTCAATCGAGTGTAAAATTGGAATTAGACAGCTAGCTACAAAAGATGATAAATCAAATAGCTGGTACATAAATGTGGACAAAACTCTCAAATCTTATGATCTTCCATCCGCACATGAGATTATACTAAATCCGGAGAAAAATTGGAAAAGATTGACTCATGATGTCATAGACAAAACCTGGAAAAATAGATGGACCGAAACTGCTAGAAGCAAATCAACGCTCAAATATATGGAACTTTAAAAAAAAAAAAAAAAAACTTCTGTTGGAGCAGTGTCAGAGATCATAAAAAGAGATGTTAGCAAAGGGATAATAAAATCCAGGATACTTACAGGAACTTACAAAACCCAAAGTATTACCAACCGATTTGACGAAACAAAATCTGCAGAATGCAAATTATGCATGGTAGCCCCTGAAGATTATAAACATTTTCTAATCAAGTGTTAAAGTCTGAATTCTGTGAGAAAAATTCATCACAATAGACTGAAATCCCTACTAGAGGATAATCAAATCCCCTATTGCAGTATAATTAATTCTGATGAGGATCTTCTCGAAATCTTGGTTGACTGTTCTAGGAACGAACTTATAACTGTGTCTCAGCAGAGAGATTTAGAACGAATCTGCAAAGACTGGATCTATGCATTGCATGCTAAAAGAACCCAACTTTTGGAAAGCAAATGAACAATCAGTTGAGTTCTGTGCTTAACTTGCAAGTGGCTGTCAGTCGTGGGAATGTAACATATAACAAGTATTATACTACCAGTGGCGGATCCAGAGGGGGGGTTCCGGGGGTCCGCACCCCCCCTTTATTTTGGCCGATCAATGCATTTGAATCGGGACATATGTTTGCACCCCCCCTGCACCCCCCCTTTGCCCTGGGCTAGCACCCCCCCTTTCGAAAATTCCTGCATCCGCCACTGATACTACTATGTCTATAATATAATTAATTAAATACTAGGTGATATGGCTAAGTACTTCATAGTTAAACGGCCATAACTAGAGAATATGAAAACTAATTACCCCTGTAAATAATCTTGTAGATCCAAATTGTATTGACAAACTTTACTGTTTTACATAAAACTATTTTTTACAAGTTTCTTTTTATTCGTATCCTTTACCATTTTAGATTTTAAATACATACAGTCCGGAATGCGGTTCGATAAAATTGCTCCCTTTGTTTAGGGGACGACCATTTGATATTCTGGGGGGGGGGGGGGGGGGGGGGGCAGGGAGGATTTTGAAAATAAATAACTCGGCCTTGATAATCTCAAAAATAAATGGTTTGTTCTGTGGTAGTTTGAAAATAAATTACCTGACTTGCAATGTATTGAAAATAAATAACTCAGCAGGTCTATAGCTTATTGGGCCTTCAGCGGTTCCAAAACCCTTCAAAAAAAATTTTGCCTCGCTCCGCTCGGCGAAATATGTTGGACAATACTTTGGAAAGAAACTAGGTAAAACCAAACTAAATTAACTTTACTAATATGACAATAGTATGCAATATGTGTGTATTGCTTTGGAATATAAATGATTCATTTCGTTCAGAAAATTATAACATACTTAATCTAATTATACCAATTGTCTTTTATAATATACTTATTAATATGTATTTGTGTTTCATTTGTCCTGTCTTGCTATGTATTATCTTAAAATATTTGTATATAATGTCCTCTTGTACACAAGTATGTGTCTGAGGTTATGAATGAAATCTTGAATCTTAAAATTTCTGAAGGGGATATATAATGATCTACTAGTATTCTGATTAAATGGTACACAATGACTTAACTATATTTTCCTTTTTTTTTAATGGTTAATATTTGGATGGAGAGTTGTCTCATTGGCACTCACACCACATCTTCCTATATCTAATTATTCATAATTAACAAATATTTAAAAAATTGTATGTTTTCGAATATCAAAATTATATTAGTAAAAAATGAATAATCAGTCCCTTGCTTTAATGAAAATGAAAAATCTTGCTTCAATAGTGCAGAAAATGAATAATCTGTCCTCTCAGTTTACAAAAATAAATAACCGTTCAAAAAAAAATCCTCCTGGCCCTCCCCATAATATCAAATGGTTGTCCCCTTATTTCGCTCTCCTGTCAATTCGTGTAATTTCGCTACCTCCAAAGGTAGACGCTACAACGATGGATGTCTTCAAGAAAGGTACAATTATAGGAATCAGCTAGGAATTAGAAGATCACCATTGGTATAGTTGTTTAATAGTTGTTGCATTGGGACAAGTGCATGTTTTGGATTAATTCATAATCAGAAATAGTTGGGAAGGGGAGAAACGTGTTGCTACGTGAACCCGGAAAGGCCGGGACGAATTTAAAAAAAAAATCTAGAGACGATCGTTCTGAGTGTGCCACCTACACATTCAAACGTGTGCACAAGCACAGTATTCCCTATCTATGTAATTTGTTTTCATAATTATGTGATATAGAGCAAAAAAATTGGTAGCAGTTTTTTGTGTCGTGTTGTTAAGCATTTCCAGGGGACCAGTCAACCATGACTACATCCTACATGGTCACATTCTCCAAACTGAAACAGCTACAAAATATTTAGGCATAACCATCCAATCTGATCTAAAATGGAATAAACACATCAATAATGTAACAGCTAATGCAAACAGACAACTGAATTTTCTCAAACGTAACCTTAAAGTTGCATCACAAAAAATCAAAGAAAGGGCATACATGTCTTTAGTTAGACCTAAGCTTGAGTACAGTTCTTGCGTCTGGGACCCTCACACAAAAAGTCAAATCAACCAAATTGAGATGGTCCAACGCAGAGCTGCTCGCTACACATGTAATAAATATCACAATACCAGCTCTGTCTCAAACATGCTTGATCACCTACAGTGGCCTACATTAGAACTGAGACGTATACAAACAAGACTAGTGGTATTCTATAAGATCATACACCAACACATAGCAATTTACCCTAAAGATCTTCTAGTTAAATCAGACAGTAGAACAAGATATAAACCTACAAACCACTTTAAACAAATTCAAACAAATAAAGATTCATACAAGTTTTCATTTTATCCACATACAATAGTACAATGGAACCTACTTCCTACATCAGCAATCCTTTGTACAACAGTCGACGGCTTCAAAGAGCAGATTTCTATATCTGCTCTTTCACAAATATTCTAAAAAATGCATAACATGTACATAGTTTTAACAAGAAATATACATAGGATAACAATCCACAAAAAAAAATTGAAATCACTGTTATATTTTTACTTTAATTATTTTTTCTAAGCACCAATGCAATGTAACGTAATATTACTGCAAAATTATTTCTTTTTAATTGTAAATAAGCCACGCATGCAATGGCACGTAATAGTCAAAGTTGTGACTGAGTGCGGAAATATGAAGATAGATAGATAGAGATAATGTTACTTTTCACGGTGTGTTTGATAGGTTTGTTACATTGTAACATTATATAATACACAAGCATAAAGTGGATTAAAATAGCCTCTCACACTATTAACTGAATTTCAATGATCAATTTACCGTAGTGCTATCATATAAGACTTCGGAGGTTCATATCACTAATATTCAATGTTTTTATATCGATTTTTTTTTACTATTGTTATTGAACGGTTCATAGTAAAAAATTTAAAAAAAATCCAATAAAATCGTTGAATTTAAATGACATGAACCTCAGAACTTGAACGACAGAAGTCTTATATACTGTCCTTTAATATATAAGACCGGAGGTTCATATCATTTACATGATTTACATTTTTTTATCGAATTTTTGTTTACTTTCAATAATGAACGGTTCAACGGTTCAACATTGGTAGTTAAAAAAAAATCCGATAAAAATTAATGGTTCAACATTGATAGTAAAAAAAAATCCAAAAAAAAAAGTTGAATGTAAATGATATGAAGCTCCGAAGCCTTACATTATTGTACTATTGTTTATTAGTTTTTTTATCCTAACAAAATGTTTTTTTGTGTTGTATATTACAAAAAAAAGGGGGGTGGTCTTTTAAAAACACCAACATACCTACAATATCTGTTTACAGAATGAGAGAGATATTTTGTATTCTAAAAATAATTTTTCTCACGTGTTTGTTGGATATATGTTGAAAATACAGACAAATGTTTAGTACGTATACCCATCCCCTCTTTTTCAATTCACTAGTTCAAGATACAGCTCTGAAGAATATGCAATAACCTAACATTGATAATTTAGCTAACAATAAATTCAGTACATTTTCTAACAAGCGAAGACCAATGAAAACATTTGATATGATGTGAAAACATGGCCAATTAAGTATAGGATCTTGTGGTTTCGTAGACATAAATGATAATTCAATATTTTCGATTCATATTCAAGTATATTTAATAACATGTTTATATTTTGTGACGTATCTGATGTATAAATCCATTGCCAGATCCGGGAAAGAGCTCTTAGTTCCGATCCGTTTGTACGGGGAACATGTGGTTGCAACCCCCTCTTTAACTGCCTGTTCGATTTTTTGTTTGCAGTGTCGAAAAGGGAGAAAGACGGCAGTTTTATCAAGAAGTTATGTGAAAGTTCTGCTATACATCTGACAGTCGGGAATTATTCTGAAGTATACACATGTCGACCAGAGGCATGGAGAGGGTACCAGATGCTTATCTGAGATTTCAATTTGAACTAAAGAAAGCAATATATAAAGATATGTTGAAGAAATAATCTATATGAATAAAGTTAGGACACAAAAAGGAACTTCTTTTTTTTATATACAGAATTTGTCAAACGTATCCATAACAGAAGAGATGTGAATGCATCCTTCATAGCCTTGTAATACTGATGGTAATAATTTATTAAATTTCTGAGATGATATTGCAGTGCCATTGGTTTCCCCTTTCTCCTTCTTCAAAGAACTTCGTTCTTATGTTGTACTGTTATACCACTGTCCCAGGTTGGGATCCCGCTAACATGTTTAACCCTGCCACATTATTTATGTATGTGCCTGTCCCAAGTCAGGAGCCTGTAATTCAGTGGTTGTCGTTTGTTTATGTGTTACATATTTGTTTTTCGTTCATTTTTTTACATAAATAAGGCCGTTAGTTTTCTCGTTTGAATTCTTTTACACATTGTCTTATCGGGGCCTTTTATAGCTGACTATGCGGTATGTGTTTTGCTCATTGTTGAAGACCGTACGGTGACCTATAGTTGTTAATGTTTGTGTCATTTTGGTCTTTTGTAGATAGTTTTCTCATTGGCAATCATACCACATCTTCCTTTTTATATTGATCATCTGAACTCTTTTTTTAAAATTGGAGCCCTGTTCAAGAAGAGTTAAAAGAGCATATGCTTAATTTTCGTTATTTTTTAGAATCATCATTTTTTTTTAAATGAAACGGTCTGTATATTCTACATAAAATATGCCAGTCAACCGTAAATGTTAACACCCCAAAAATGTCTTTAGTATATTCATTTGTCAACTTACAGAATATGTCAAAGGTTTAAGCATCCCAACCATTACCAAGTGACTTGAGTTTTTGATTATCAATAACAAGCAAACTCGATATTTTCCATAACATCATAATAGTTCCGTTTAATTATTAAAAAACAAAGGAGTAACTGTAACAGATTATCAAAGACTGTCTAGTAAGTACAATTTTAACCTAAGCCCCTGCTCTTAAAGCACCGTCTTAACAACGGCTTGGTTGATTGTAAGTGTTTGGTGTAGAGACTAAATACTTGAGACAATAGCATGGAGGTAAGTATGTATAAGACAACGTTTTCAAGAATATATGCGGATTCGAGCGGGGGGGGGGGTAGCTTTAATCTGAAAAATTTGTTTGATTAAACATTGGGAATCACTGAAGCATATCTCGAGCGAGCTCTTCGTAGCTCCGTCAGTGCCCCCCCCCCCCCCCCCCTGTAAAATTCTGGATCAGCCACTGAATATTGGTTTGAACAGTGCGATGGAAGTATTCAAATGTATATAAAAAAATGATGAAAGTCTTTGTGCTGGTTATTGAAGGTAAACTATTTATAAGAAAAGAAAAAGATATAAATAGTATATTCAAATCGTATGAATCGTATGAATAATATTGGCGAACAAACAAAGTATCACATTATGTCGTCTGACGATTTTAAGATGCTATAAGATAGACTAAAAATGTATCGAAAATATAGCACAAAAGAAATCATGAAATAACTCAGTGCAATCCCAATTTTAGATGCAAACACACGAAAAGAAAAACAAAATCATACCATATCGCTCCACATGACACAAAACAAAAACCAACTGCAATCAACAAATAAGTCGCAAAGAGTCACAAGAAATGAAAAAAATCCATTCGCGGGCAACTACCAACTTATTATATACTGTATGATCGAACACAAACATAGCCAAAATATGACACTTGAGAAATAAGACCCAAACTAAATAACAAGTAATTGCAAGATCAATAAATGATGCATAAAAAATAATTCCGAACAACAATGGGTTGCTACCCCAAAAACTCAACTTCACAGTGATCAACCAATCCGGGTTAATGGATAACTAAGGTGTAACAAAATGTGTAACAAAACTTTTTAAATATTACAGAAATTATGACTGTCGGTGTAATTGTAATTGTTTAAGAAAAAAACATGTCAAGCATGCAAATATTATTTAAAAGAAACTAGCTTTAATCACTTAAAAATCATGTGATGTTACATATATAGGACGGGTGTGTTCGATGCGTAAATTAATTAACAAAACCCCGTCATATAACATCCAACTTTGAAGTCGCGTCTAAATGTCAAATTTAGGTGTGCCACTTTGGGAATGGTCTTAAACGATTGACAATTCATTTCTCAATTTTTGTAATTTTTCCTAGATTTTTTCTATGTCCAGCAAAAAAAAGTAGCAGTTTATAAGGAGACCCCCTAAATGACGTAACAGCTCGACTTATGGTCGTTTTAAAAACGATCGTTTGCAAGTTGCATTGTGAACAAGTGTACAATATGAAAACTAATCAACGTGAATGCAAATATTTTTAATGACTTTACGGAAAGTAACTTTTGTGACATCTTGACAACTGTATACAATGTTCATTACACTTTTCTACCTTCTAAACACAAGAGGTCGCATTCTTTTGTTCTATTTAAACCGCATATCGGACTGTGTGGATTGGCTGGTGACGCACCCGGTCTCGTTCCCTTTGGAGTTCATCTGATTCACGTTATTTATGTTTTTTTGTTAACCTGATTTGGATTTGGTTAATCGAGGTCGAAGATTTGAACATTGGTACACTCAAATTTACATTAATTTGTTATTTGTCATACATGTAGTTTGTACGTTTGAAGTAGTCTATCCTGGTCAATACCCAAGTAAAATATAACACTATGAATCAGTATTTGTAGTTTTGGTAGATTCTATCTGTAGTTTCAAGTGATTTGATCGGATTATTTCGAGTGTGACAATGTTTATAGAGTAAATATGATCAAAAATATAAACAAACAGACTTCTTTTCTTAAAGAATCTTATATTTAAAATCATAGAAGGTTATAATTAATGATTTATCAGTGTTTGTGACAAAAAAAAACCTTTTATCAACCCTAGTAACATTATAATGTTTCAAAGGCTTTTGATTAGCCTGAAAATGATATATTTCAAATTATAGATTAAAGCCATACCTTTCCACATACCATCGCAAAAGTCAACTGAAATACTTACATGGATTCTATATACTATACAAATATTCTTTTTTAAATTTGCAATGAAAAGTACATTTTTGAGAGTAAATTCATTTTTATATGTTCGTGTTCTTTCAAGATCAGTCTTATTCACATTTTCTTCACTTGTTGAAAACCCCGGACATTTTAGATGTTGCTCTCGGGAAAAAAAATCAATATAAAACACTGAGTGACATACATTGAAATTGTACGTCGTTTGTGCTCAATTAAACTAGAGGCTCTAAATAGCTTGTGTCGCTCACCTTGGGCTATGTGCATATTAAACAAAGGACACAGATGGATTCATGACAAAATCGTGTTTTGATGATGATGATGTGTTTGTAGATCTTACTCTACTGAACATTATTGCTGTTTACAGTTTTATCTCTATCTCTAATTATAATCAAGATAATAACCAAGAACGACAAAATCTCCTTACAATTACCAATTCAGAGGCAGCAATCCAACAACTGGTTGTCCAATTCCTCTGAAAATTTCAGGACAGATAGATCATGACCAGATCAACAATTTTACACCATGTCACATTTGCTCTAAATGCTTTGACGTTACGCGCGATGTTCGTACATGTAAGTGTAACACAACGTCGCGAATATTTTGTAACGTTTTAACCAAAACTTCGGCTGAAACGTTGTTTTTAAGCCAGTGCGACATTCTTGTAAGACTCCGCAAAATCGACGGTGCTTTTTAACTACTTATTGAAAAAATATATATTTCATGAAGGTTTTTGAAAAATTAAGAAAAATAACATTTTAAAAGATCATAAAATTCTACCCTTATAAGAGCTCTGATAAGCGAACAGTTAACGTAAATTTGAGTTGAGTTCGTTTTTACGTCAAAAAATGGCGGTGCGACAACCTTGTAAGCCTTTGAAAAATCGCTCATAAATTACCATATATCATTTTTCAGGATATTTGTCTTTAAATTAATAAAATTTAGCAAATTAACATTGATGTAGTAAAAAAAAAATACTAACTTTTTTCATTTTAGATAAATGTTTTTTGATTCTCAAATCTGGAATCCCAATTTTTTTCCCCGTGGGATAGATTTGCCCTTGTAGTATGGAACACTTTTTTTCTATGACGTCATCTTAACGTCATAAAAATGCATAAAAGACTGAAGGAACCTTTCTGTTAAATAATGGAAAAAAACGCCGGTTTTTCAAAATATTCAATAGTTTAGACGAAAATCATAGTTTAGTGGTTACAATAAATGAAATATGTTACGCAGGACAGCCTAAACATAGTCGGTTTTTAAAAACGGAGCTTGTCGCATGCAGCATAAAAAGATAGTTTCAACAATTATTTTTTTCGTTTTTATTTTAAAAAAACATTATTTTTTAAAATACGTACACTAGCTATGAACATGTGAATATGATATCACACAATTATATATTTTGGACTTGCATCTTGCCAACTACACCGATTTTCCAATAAGGTACGAACATCGCGCGTAACGTCTTTGGTTTCAGAAATTTAAGCCAAAATCTACATTGCACCCCTATGTTCAATTTTAGCCATGGCGGCCATCTTGGTTGGTCGGCTGGGTCACCGGACATATTTTTTAAAACTATATACCCCAATGATGATTGTGGCCAAGTTTGGTTGAATATGGCCCAGTTGTTTTATAGGAGAAGATTTTTGTAAAAGTTAACGACGACGGACGATAGACGACGGACGCCAAGTGATGAGAAAAGCTCACTCGGCCCTTCACGCTAGGTTAGCTAATAAATTATTTTATTTACTACATAGCTTTTATATAGCGCCTATCTAAAAAAAAAAACCAACATAACACTCCAAGCTCTTAAGTTGAAGTAAACATATAAAATTAAAGGAAAATATATATCACAATGCATACGATAATACTAGTAGCAAATATTTCTCTAATTTTTCGTCAATTTATCCCTTTTGGCATCGAATGTATAAAAAAAAGTGTAATCAACGTGTGGTTCGTTTGATCTCAGTACTTCATTGGTTAAAATCCGATTATGACCTCGAACTTTCTTGCTTTCCTCTAAATTTCCTATTGTGACGGCATGAAAAAAGGCGACCGTGCCATAGAAAGAACACATCTATTTGCAGATCATTCGAAAAGAAGGAATAAGTTTGCCTGCATAATGTTAGAAAATCATTAGAGAAACAGATTCCACCACCATACGATATTTATCCGCTCTCGACAGTTAAATTTTAAATATTTAAAACGCTTGGACAAGCCTCGTGTTTCAAATTTTAAAATTTAACTGTCTCGAGTGGATAAATATCGTATTACACTCGATGCAGTGGTAGAATCTATATTTCTCAAATTCTTTGCGACTTTATCCCTTTCTGCACTCATTGTATAAAAAAAAATCAACGTGTGGTTCGTTTGATCTCAGTTCATCATTGGTTAAAATCCAATTATGAAGTAGAATTTTCTTGCTTTCCTCTGAATTTCCTATTGTGACGGCATGAAAAACGGCGACCATGCCTGATGACGTCACATAGTAAAAACACATCTTTTTGCAGAGCATTCGTAAAGAAGAAATAAGTTTGCCTGCATATAGTTTGAAAATCATAAGAGAAACAGATTCCACCACCAAACATCGTGTAAAACGATATTTATCCACTCTCGACAGTTAAATTCTAAATAAAAAACGCTCGGCGAACCTCGCATTTTAAATTTGAAAATTTAACTGTCTCGAGTATATATAAATATATTTAAAAGTACGTCTATGAACATAAGAATTAAACAGAAATGAAATAGAATAATAATGTAAATTAAAAACATTGAAAGGGGATATATATATATATATCACAATGAATACCATAAAACATATTAGAATATAACAGTGAACCAAAATATAATAGAATAATGATGAAAATGATAAGTATTTACATTCCCTGCGGTATATACATAAGTAAAACTTACAAACATTTGCATTAAACGATTTGTTCACTTAGCTAAGAAAAATATAAGGTAGAAATTTAACCAGTAAAACATAGAGAAAAAATAGGTAAAACTGTCTCTTAAATAAAAACTTTAAAACTAAAAATTAAAAATTTAAATAAAATAAGAATAAAAAGGCCCTATCACTTAAACTGTTAGAATAATACATAAATATCACAGGTCTTACACATCACAGTACGCCAGTCTAAAAATATGTTTGTCTTTAAACCATTTTAAAACGAGGAAGCGATTGTTCTTTCCGTAAATGAATTGGTAGGTCATTCCACAATGTAGCTTTAGCTCTGTCAAATCGTCTTTCACCGTGTTTTAGTGCGGACATCTATTGGTTTCGTTATGAGTCCTTTATTTTCTGACCGAAGTGTTCTAATAGGAGCGTATGGTACAATCAGTTCTTCCAAATATTTAGGTGCTTTATGCTTTATTGTGTAATGCCTTAAAAACGCAAAGTTATAGTTAAAAATGTGATCGGTATTGCAGGGGGGGCAATGCAGCTGCATCAGAACAGATGTTATGGATTAAAACTTCATTTTCTTGTGATAAGTCTAGCTGCTGTGTTTTGAACGCGTTGCAGTCTTACTATAGTGGAAGAGTTTACATTATATAATAAAGCGTTCCCATATTCTTATCTAGAGGAGAACAGACTTGTCTAGTGTCTTACGCGCATTTTCAGTGATATATGATCTAATGTTTCCGATGGTTCGAACCTGGTGGTCACATTGTGACGGCTGTTACCTGCTGTTCCATACTCAATTTCTTATCAAAGAACACTCGTAGTGCCATCGAATGGTAGCTCATACTTTGATAACTGTTTGACTCAATGTTTCGGAGCAAAGACGATCCGCTCTGTTTTGACTTGATTCAGTTTCAGCATATTTAGAGTTATCCAATCGCTTATCTCTGAAAAACACTCTTTCAAACGGTCGGATAGATCGTCACAATCACCTTCCGGTTTAATCACTTGATAAACATGAGTGTCGCCGGCATACGAGTGGTATAGCATTTTATGTCGCCTGCATATTTCACCAACAGATTTCCAGTAAATGCAGTATAACTTTGGTCCTAGAACTTAGCCTTGAGGCACATCATATTGAAGAAGTAGATAGTCAGGTTGTTTGGTGCCAATGGCAACTCGATGAGTTCTATCTTTCAAGTTAGACTCGATTGACGATTAGACTCCAAAAGACTAGTTCAGACGTTCTAGTAAAATCTTGTGGTCCATACCATCAAATACGGCCGACAGATTGAGCATCAGAAGTACAACACAACTGCGTTTGTCCAGTGCAGAAACTATATCGTGGTGAACACATAGAAGAGCTGTTTCTGTTGAATGACGAGCTCGGTATGCAGATTGCATATTTTCATGCAGATTATACGATTGTATGTGGTATTCAAGCCGAGAGGAAACATCTTTTTCCAAGACCTTCGACAAAAACGGAAGGTTTGACACCGGACGGTAATTTTTGAACGCTTCACGATCTAGACTAGGTTTCTTCAGCAATGGTCGAACGATAGCTTGCTTAAATGAAGATGGCACCAGTGATTCTGACAACGAGCAATTAACAATGTTTGTCATTACCGGTAGAGTTCGTTTGAACAAGATTTTAGTAAATAGGTAGGCATTGGATCTAGTTCACAGTGTTTTGATGGTGCAGATTGTATGATCTTCGTGAGTTCCGTAATGGTTGTTGGTTTGAATGATGATTAATGTTCACCGTTAAACTTTTCGTCTGATTTCATAATGTCGCTCATTGTGATGGAGCTTTTATTAGATGCGCTAAGATTTGCCCAAATCGTTTCAATCTTGTTCGTGAAAAACTGACAGAAATTGTTAGCAAGGTCTTTTCCATCTTTATGCGATGGTAGAATTGTTTCTTGCTTTTCTCCCATAATGCGTTTACTTAGTCGAAAGAGTTGTTTCTGATCATGTTCAGCTTCTTCAACTTTGGTCGAATAGTGTTCTTTTTTACATCCGATAAGGAGTTTGTTCGCATGTACACAAGCATCGCGATGTATCTGCTGATGAACAGTAATATTTCTTTTCCGCATGCGGCGTTCAGCTTTACGACAATACCGTTCAGCGTCACGGAGTTCTTCAGTGTGCTCCTCGGTATTTGGTCGAAGTGTTGCAAGTATCTCCTTTGAGACTATCGGTGCATGTTTGTCAATAACCGATATCAGATTAGTATTGTAAAGAATAACCAGGCTACCGACAGGTTCTGTTACATTTACAACAGGTGAAATTGATTCAACAAAATCATTTTTCGATATCGTCCAGATTGAGGTCTCGATAAATGCGGTAAGTAACTGTTTGGCGATATTTCGACAGTCTTGAGATTCTTAGCAGAGCGAATAGTACCATATGGTCTCCATCGGGATTGCATTTCTTGTCACATAAATACGGATAATATACGACCGGCGTAGTCTTTAGAATCGAACTGATTTCTCTTGAAACGATGACATCTAAGGTGTGTCCATGGATGTGAGTTGGACCATTTATATGTTGTTGAAGTCCATGATCCTCCAACGTTTCGATGAATTTACAAGCTTCACTATTGAAGATGCTGTATGATTGCCAAAGCATGTAAAGCATTCGGAATAAGACGATGATCGAATAACAGTCACGAATACAACTATTGTATTCGCGAAATAGCAGTAAATCGATCTGAACGCATGTAATATCACTCGAAAGAACCTGATCTACATTCGAAATAAGTGGACCGATTGACTCGAGAAAAAAAATACGATCTCAGCCGGATTCTATATCTACCGTGATATGTCCATCATTTATTCAACAGTTCAAAGTACACATTATTCCATAAACACACAATTATAAAAATATGACAGTTCATGCTACAACAACGGTCATAACTTCAGCGTCCGGAGAAGATTTATGATATACTTGATATACAAATATGCCACATTAGTTTTGACGGGATTGAGTTCAAATGATTGAATCATGCATCTATATGCTGAGTAATAATCTTGCTGTAAAGAACAACAATAGGTAAGGAAATTAAGTCCTGTTGACTGTTGTCCTTCTGGTATTTTAAGAAGGCATTTCATCATTTTCTCTACAACCTTTTCTCTTTCAACGCTTTCAGAATCGTTCTGTACATGCCAAAGAAATTCAAGAAGGAGTGCATAAAAAATTGAGTTAAAGGTAACTTTTTTCTGACTTCCATCAATGCATAACTCCAAAGCCGCTGGTTTCGGGAGAATTGGCAATTCTGCAGGCATAAATGTAACATCAAGCCAACAATCCCGCCATAGAACTCGAAATAAGTGGTAACCACCAACCACAAGACCCTTTTTCCTGAGTTGTTTGAATAGCCATAAAGTTTTATACGGATCTTTATTAATAAGGTCTAGGGTTATTACTATGTAGTAGATTTGGGTTTCTAATGCATTGCGATCAAGTGGCATATTTTTAAGTGTTTTAATAATGTCATTGAACGTTTCCATCACAAGATTTTTAAAGTTTTGCAGTAAATAATCAATATATCTTTGATCAGTTACCTTCCGTATGATATTGAGTATTTTGCATTTTTCCTTTACATTATTATCTAGATAACACGTAGCAATACGAAGTCTTGTGTTTGTTTTGTCTCCATCCAAACTTAATTTCATGAATTTCAAACATTGTTTTTTGATATCTGAATCCGTCGTGTGACCTAATTTTTCCTTTTCATTCTTTAAAAGAACATATTTCAGAACAGCCATGCAATTCTGCAATGACTTGACATAGGGTTGAGCATAATCGACTGTAGACAATTTATCAGCGTCAAGTTTACATCGGAGAAAGCTGTTTTCAATGTTGTATCCGTCATATTGTCGGTAAGATGCAAACACAGTAACATCATTAATTTGAAAATCTAATGCACTACGTATTCTTGATCCCATCCATGCTTCAAAGAAAAGTTGTCGACTTTTTTCCTCCAATACTAGTTTAGGAAGTTCAAAGTGTCCTAACATTTTGTATCTTGGTAAAAGAGAACTAATGGTACCTATGGGATTTTTAAGAAAATGGTCTAAGCAGCTTATTGTTTCGGTTTGCATAGACCTGGTAAACTCACTCGCAATGAATTGGTTTCGTTCCTTGATGAAGTAATTTGGGAGAAATACTTTCTGCACAAAGGATTCCAATTTTGATAAACAAAAACAAAAACAACAAATTAAGTTTGATGATTGCCAAAATACATTTGGTTTTTCTTCAATGCACCAAAACATTAAAGTTTTCATTGTATATGATGTTATGGTTTTTCCAGCTGCTTTTGAAAGCTTAGACTTCAATGATTTTAACAGCCAAATGCAGTGAATTTGTGTGTCATTGAACGATTCAATTAATAATAGCTCCGCTCTGTTAAAAGATACTCTCCATTGGATATGACTGTAATTCGATTCTTTACTTCCGACTCCAGCAAGTATATAACCCGATTCGATTATATCATTTATCAATTCTTTCGTCGGCCAATTGAAAAACCTTGACCTTTTCGTCCACTCTGAAGCCTCATCTGGCCATTTTTCACCCATTAAGCAGTCCACATGATCTGTATCCGCAATCACAGATTTAAATTTGTCTTGAACCTCTTTAGCATTTATATAGGAAACATTTCTTGCTATTTCTAGCCTTTTTGGCGAATTACTTTCGTTAGTGCTCACCGCAGGACCATGAATATCTAACTTATCACCAAATCTTTCCATGATTTCGTTACGAAAAATTTCTTTTAGATTATTTCCTAAGTAACCCTTAACTTGATATTCAATACAGGTATGGTCTTGAAAAAAGCTTTCGTTTAAAAAAAGTAACTGTGCATAACCTGGACACGTATTGTCTCGTAGTCGTAGAACATGAAATAGTTGCGGATATAAAGATTTCCCTCTTTTTAGTTCTTCAAAATGCTCATAAATCTTGTATGTATTATGAATCACAACCAAATCTAAATCACTTGAAGACAATTGGTCATATTGGTCGCCAGCTTTCATCAATAAGCCTTCTGCCAGGCTTCCAGCAAATATTCTTGTTTTTGCTTTATTTGTTTTCAAAATTTCGTCAATTTCGGAAAATGATTTTACCGGAATCTGTCGTAATTTCAACACAGGTGATGATATGCTGAATGCTTTCAATACAAGTGATAGGCGAATACTTTCTTCAGATATTGAAGGAATATGCATGACTGAAAATAAAAAAAAACAAATGTAAAATATTAAATTTAGTGCAAGTCCACTAAATCTGGATTTACTGTCCCTTCAATTGAAATGATGAGTATTGAAGTCGGATTTTCTTGTTACATTTCTTGTAACAGTTAGGCCAAAAAGAATATAATAGTATTCTGTTTAAGGTTTACAATAGTATCGAAGGAAGGTAGGCAGATCGTTATAATTTTTTCATTCTTTTTGTTGTTGCGAGAGGATAACTGTGGGATGGTTGGACATGTTGTGTAAACTACTATGTGACTATATTGGTATATATATATCTTTGTAATACTTGTCAATGAAATCAATTCAGTGTGAACTGACTGGTAATTATCGCTTATGATACGATTTTGACACGCCCACATAGATAATGCACATTCATGACTTGATCGACAAGATCAGCACGTGTGCATGGTGTACTATACACTGAGAGTTGTAGATTTGTAGCCTAAATCAGGGACTTTTTTATAATAGTTCTATTCTACTTAAGTATATATAGAAAGTCCCTGCGTATATGTATGGACGTAGTTTATCGAATAAAAAAATCAGATATTCAGATATATAGTTAACAATTATCATAACATAAAGCCAAGCTAGAAAAACACGGATCTATCAATATATATTAACTTTTTGAATTGAAAAAGTATATTTTTACTTTTGACTAACAGGCATATATATAGATATAATAAAAGGATACCAAAACAATTTTATTCTTATACACACGTCCCCAATCGCCATTCCTGAGATTGCAAATGATTATAGCCAACCTCGGTTTAGATGTCTGTACCAAAATTTACTTTAAGTCTGGTACGCAGGTTTTATATGTTTTTAAGAAAAAATAAACATTCTAAGGCTTCCATATAGCTACATTTACATCAACAGTTAAAAATAATAATTAAGAAACATCACGAACTCCACTAAGAACCGGGAGTGAAATAAGGTGCTCCAAAAGGGTAAGCATCGACTGCACCGTATACGTCAGCCGTCGTGTTATTTTTGTATTGTTCAGTTCGGTATTGATGGAATGGTTTATATGACTGAGGAAGAATATCAGATATGATTTCTGACACACTTTTGTCATAATGACCAATCAGCTCGTGATACCGACCGTAAAATGTCTTCAATGATGAACTTAATTTGATTGGTTCATAGCCCTGTCTTAGCAACTTTTGAGAAAGCAGTATTCCTAGTTCAACAAAATTAACGTTTGTTGAGCTAGCTTTAGACTAACGTTTTAATTGAAACACATGTACTCCATATGCTGGTGCCGCTGGGATGTTGCTGCACAGAAATGGAAAGTTGACTATAGGAAAATTAAAATCTTCACGTTTGTCATAACTTTTGGTATTCAACCTACCATCAGTAGTCATTTCGAGAAAAAGGTCAACATATGAAGCAGATTTATCTGTGTCGGTAGTATCTTTAATTTCAAGTTCACTTGGATATGTTAAATGTAAGTGATCACTGAACCTATCATTATTAAGAGACAGTACATCACCAATATACCGAAAGGTGAAAAGAAAGTACGAGGCTAGTTTCTTTTCTCCTTTCTGTACAAGTCTTTGGTAAAATTCTGCTTCATAGCAATATAAACCAAATCTACCAGTAAAGGAGCGCAATTGGTAAATATTGGGTTTCCGATAGTCTATTGGAAGACCAAGTCTCCAAATTCAACAAATATGTTGTCAATTTAAAAGTCCAGTATGGCAGTGATATCCTCGTCGGTATATTTTTTCCTTGACTCTGTATGATTTTTCATATTGTTAAATACAAGTTTCCGTTTTGTTGCGTGCTTGCAGAAAACTTGCAGGAACCCCTAACAAATCAATGTTATGTGTGGAGACCCATTCAACTTACCTCTTTCAAATTACACATTAAATTTCTAAAGAAAGAACTTTTTTTATATATACAAACAGCTATTGGAAGTATACTTGCAAACTGATCTGAGATTCGGTCAATATATTTAAGAAAGTGTATGATACTTTACTATGATAATTTATCTTATCTGAAAAAAAAATATATTCATGCCTTATATATCATGTACTGTATTAACGAAGCTAGATTAAACCTGAAGTCGAAAAATTTAAAGTTTTGTAAACAAGAAATTTATAAAAATGACCACATTATTGATATTCATGTCAACACCGAACTGTTGACTACTGGGCTGGAGATACCCTCCAAGACGAAACGTCCACCAGCAGTGGCTGCGACCCAGTGGTGTAAATAGTTATCAAAATAGGGTCGCAAGATACCAAAGGGACAGTCAAACTCATAAATCTAAAATAAACTGACAACGCCATGGCTAAAAAAGAAAAAGACAAACAGAAAACAATAGTACACATGACACAATATCAAAGGTCAAAGATACCAGGATAATAATTTAGTACGCCAGACACGGTGGCATCGACCCAGTGGTGTAAATAGTTATCAAAAGTACCAGGATAATAATTTAGTAAATTCTACATCTGTTAAAACCTTACTTAGATCACTTGAAAATCGGTACCATGACACTGGACTTCAACCAAAGTAACTGAATAAGGCGGCCTTGACTTTCGGTCTTTGCATTTAGTAAGTTTTTAACTAATACATTAGACAATCTTTCAATTTAGTTTCTGTTATTTCTATTGATGCACCATAACCATATGGATCCCATTTTGAGAAAGGGATAACAATTTTAGCAATTTCAACGTGATCTCTCTTTGACAGCGTAACATTCTTTTAAAAATTGCTATAACTTGATGAGCCTGTCACTGTCTTTTTATTTTACTGCGTACTATCTAACCTATAATCAAACACCTATGATAGCTAACAAAAAAGAGGATGAAACAAATCTCTTTCAAATTTCAAAGAACAAACATTTGGTAATTTTTAATTATGTACATAAATAGTTAATTTGGGAAACCTTGTAACTGTAGATTTGTTTGAACGTTAATCATGTTAATAACACTTTTTTTTTTATGAAAACCCAGAAGGTTTCATTAACTTACAACGAAATTTATTGCAGAAAGATAGCAGTGTACTGTCCTATAAGTCTTACTGATGATGGACATATAAGCAATAAATGTACTTATATGCGATAAAACTGGTGGCCAAATGATATCATAATTATACAATTCACAGAACGCTTCGAAAGTCAATAAACCTGTACAATATGTCTATTTACTGTTCACTGATATTGATGAATCTTCTAGTTTGTTAATTTAAACATATGTATCAGTCTCAGAAAATTTAATTGTGTTGCTGTTGATAAGGATCTTTCCCACTGTCTTTAAGAGACTGCATCTGCTATGCAGTTTGGCTGTCCGTAGATACAGCAAACTTTAAACTGCATACCGTAAAACCAGCTAGACAACTTGTTTCTCTTTTGAAGACTTTTAACTCAAAATAGCAACGAAAGAAAAGTTATTTGTGTGAAACATAATTTGTTATTCAATTTAAAGGTTAATATGTATTTGGCCAAGAGAATGAATAGAAGTTCTAAAAAAGTCATAAATTTCATAATTTCTGTTTTGTGACATTCAACGGGCCAATCAAAATATGCCCAGTGTCCAGAGAATGATACTCTTCATACAAGTTTGGAATTTCCTGTACTTTAAGTGTACAAATTTATCAGTTTATTTGTCTAAAAGATAGTTTAACAAAATTGACATCTTCCATTATCTGAATCTAGAAATGTATACCACATATTTATATTCTCTGTCATGCTTATAGTACGGGGCGCCGAACGGGACTTTTTTTGTATTGTACTTGAAATTCAATTTTGTACGGACAAAAGTGAGTATATGGCAAACATAGGACATTTTGTGCATTATTGGTTATTTGAAAGACCAATTGTGAAGTCAATCACGTATATCCTATAAGTAACATGGGTTTGTTGACATATCAGAAAAGAATAATGTCATATAAGAATAATCACTATAATTGCACAAAATATCATATATTTGACATATACATGTAAACTTTTTAAAGATTGCGCATCAACCATATGATATGTCCTTGAATCTGCAAGATCGAGTTTACTACAAACTATGAGAGGCCTTCATACAAAATCGTGATGGGGAGAAATTCAGTTGCAGATACACTTTTGTTGAGGGTCAATAAAAGTATTTACACTTTGACCAAATGAATATGACAAGTAATGAGTGGAAACCATCCATACTTGTTTTAATAGATGTATTGTAGGGACGAAACGTACCCATTCGTGGTTGTCAAAATTTTGCGGGACCCTACATATTTTTAAAAACAGTGTAAGACGACACACAGACTAAATACTGTTTTCAATTAGAATAGTTGATCAGTGGAATAACCTGTCAGATTTAACTGTGACGGCAAAGACTTTGAATAATTTTAAGTTAACATTAAATGGCGAGAATTGGAACCCGTATAAATTCATATGTTCATCTTAAGTGTTCATTTCCACTTTTTATACAAACTAAGCGAGTAAGGTCGAAAAATGCGACTATGCATATTACCTATACAACACAGAGGCATGCTGATTAATTTATAGTTGAAGGAAGAGAAGCGACACTCAAAATGAGGTCTTCTCATTTGATAGTATAGATTATACTTTTAATTATTTCATTGTATACGTAATGTAAATGCACTTTGTATGAATAAATATTTCGCCTTTCGCATTTCGACTTCCCGTTTTCGCGTTTTCGACTTCGTGTCTTCGCGTTTCCGCAATATAGAATATGAAAGGCGAAAACGCAAAATGGCCGAAACAAGCCACCATACACATCACCTTATTTTACTTTTAAATATTTCTGTTTTGACTGCAATATGAATTTTGTCAGTTTTCACGTTTTAACCTGTCTTATGTATAAATGTCTATGCAGTATGTGTTTTGATCGTTGTAGAAGGACGTATGATGAAATACAGTTATACACATCTATGTCATTTGTCTCTGGTGGAGAGTTGTCTCTTTGGCAGTATATTTCTACGACTATGTTTCTTTTTTTAATCAATTAGCTTTGACACATCTCCTTCCTAACTCATAGTTATATACTTTGACAGTTTTGCATAGTTTGCATAGTTTACATGTTACAGCATTGTCATCCCAATTTCTACACTTGTTTTATGATATATTTGAGGAACTACTGATATATTTTTTCTATCTATGAAGAAATAACATAAACAATTTGGTGCACACTGAATAACGCGCGTAGCAAATAGACAGAAAAAGTATTACAGTCATTTCTTATAATTTAATTCTAAATTCCATTTTTAACCGTTGAAAACCATGAACAAACGTTGATGACGTCACGGTCACATGACTAAATTATGTCTAGGGTCTGCTAACAAGATAACAAAATAACGTCAGCCAATCAGAAGTCGCTTTACATCCAAAATCTAATTATTTGTACATACACAAAATCAAAGAAAGTAACACATTGTGTCAACAGGTAATAGAAAAAGAAAGTCTGCTTTTTCTTTTAACGAATGCTGTTTATTATCATTTGCTTCAACTCTATACCATTTTCTATATGTTACCATAAAAGATGATCTAAAGATTTAATTTGAATTTAATTTGAGTTGGTGTTTTAATGCCACTTTTAAGCACCGCAATTAGACTTTTTCGTGACGACCACGTTAGATTTTTGATGGAGGAAACCGGGTGTCCGAAAAAGACCACCGACCTCTGATGGGAATCCTAGTCACTTATTTGCTGAAACCCTATACCATCATTTAAAAAATACCAGAAAAGATATACTGAGGAAACGAATCTCCCAGGCCATAACAGACACTATTATTTTGTTCCAGTGTTATAACATTT
The DNA here is from genome assembly GCF_036588685.1 of Mytilus trossulus. NCBI lineage: Eukaryota > Metazoa > Mollusca > Bivalvia > Mytilida > Mytilidae > Mytilus > Mytilus trossulus. Next base: position 10,939,524 of record NC_086380.1, read on the forward strand.
TATTTGACATTTGTTAGATTAAAGAAACGAGTGACCGGTGAAAAATAATGTTCTTCCAATTCTTAAACCAATGCATACAAACATCATAAACTTAGTCTTCTGTGCTCGAATTATCATTTTTTTTTCGTGTAAATTTCGTATAATCGTCAAATTTTTTTTCAATCGATCAGTGTTGTTGTGAAAATATGGCAGGTCATTAAAAGTCGTGTTTAGAAGCCGAAGTTTAACGATTGTCATCTGTTTGTCAACAATTGACGATAAATAAACAAAAAAGCATGGAATTTGAGCACGTGTTTAACATGTAAATTCAGATAAAAGTTTATTTTAAGGACATCCATGCGTATTGTGGTCACCGGATTTTTACGAGATAGGTCACACTGAGGTCACCTTGCATACGGAAATATATATCGGGGGAATTGCTTGCTGGAAGGAAGCAATTCAAATAAAGTAAACTTCTTATTAATATGAATAAATTAAAGAATTTTCTTCAGAAAAAAGTATATGTACATAAGTTTTACAATGAAAACTATCCATTGAGTTATAAAAAACAGATGCATTATTTTTTTTTGATTTGAGGTTTCTTATGACTTTAACATAAAGTACCGGTACTTTATCCCGGCTTCGTAAACGTTAGTATATAAATGAAGTTCAAAATAAACTGTTGTTGAATATTATTTTTGTATCATTATATTATTACTATAAAGGACTCAACCCTTCAGAAATATTTTTTTTAATATTTATAAATTTGTCAAACTGACTTGCCAGTATTGCCAGTTCTACTGTTTTTTTACAGGAAATTCCCCTAATACTTTAGCATCAAAACAAGTTCATTTGCTAATTTTTTTGTAATGTACGTGTGTGAAAATAATCTATTGCCGATGCCAATTTACAATTTTTTTTACATGATATATATTAATATATTGATACTTTGACTTCTACCTATATAAAATGAGCATTTGGTGTTTACCAATTGTCTGTCTCGATAGGATGTATATAAAGGCCTAGTATGTGATCTATTTTTCTCTGTTCATTATCATAAATAAAATACTAGCAATGATCTTTCTGTATAATCACTTCAGTACCTTTACTTTTTCTTAACATGCTTATTTTGTCAAATAAATATTTACAGTCTATTACATTTATGCGTCTGTGTCCAACTTTGCCCAAATGCAATATATTTGTTTTTCCTCACTTATCAAGATGAACAAACAACATTTACTTACTTACTTTATTTCTGTGTTTGTGTTGAAATCGATGCCATTTAAGTTCTGTACAATTTAAATCATTTCTTTTTAAATTGTATCATCATAAATTGTTTAACACCAGTCCAGTAGAGTTTTAACATCCACTCTAATACGACATTTTAAAAAACAGAATCGATACTGACACGTTACACCTATGCTTATGATGACGTGTAACCTTTTGATAAAGAGATGCAATAACAACAAATATTTAAACTAATAATGACATACAACGGGTATTTGTTAAATTCTATATACTGTATTTACATATACAAGATTGTAAATGTTTCAATGCTTTGCTTCAAAATAACCCTCTTTTGTCATAGTCTCCGTTTAATATATATTGTTGATGATTATAATGAATACAGCAGCTATTTTGTATTGTTTGATTGCGGTGACGACTGCCTCCTCTGATTCATATCTTTTATCAGATAATGTTGATGTCGCATGTCTCCTGTAAATCATATCTTTTATCAGATAAAGTAAGTTGCGTGATATTTGTCAGTATTTCTTATTGGAATTTTAAACAAGTCAAGTCAAGGAATACATTGGAAACCTTCCATGACACAATAAGGCTTGATACATAATCTGTTCACATCATAAAGCCAGCATTTTAAAGGATATTTTCTTTATGGAATTAATGCATAATATTTAAAAGAAAGAATCAAAAATGTATAGACATTTTGCAAAAGAATACTTTGTTTATCACAACACACATGAAGTTTACAATGGGAACTTTTTGTACTCCCATGGCAATTTCTGTTGAAAATGAACTCTTAATCAGCTGTAGTTACCACAGTGACATTGTGTTCTTTTAATAATTTACCATTGACCAAAAATATTTTGTTATAAGTCAGTTTTGCCAATTCTGGTATAGCAAATATGGACCGCTTAGTATTTAAATTTGTCACTTAGTCCTACTAAACTATTGCCGGCCGGCCAAATTAAGAGTTAACTATGTGACCATTAAACCAGAGGTAGAGGTGGGCATTGCCTCTAAAATAGCCTTTCAACCCTATGCCCTATACCCTTACAAATTTGTCAGCATAGGGTAGGGGATGGGGGTACCAAGGTATATCACAAAGTCATAATGAACCATTTTTAGTTATTACCGGCTGACCAATCTAAGAGATTCTCTACGTGGGTCATAACACCAGAGGTAGAGCTATGCATGTCCTTTAAAATATAACATAACATTTATGTTCGAGATCCGCACGAGTTTGCTGGCAGTAAGTGTGGGGTACCAAATATTTCATATAATTCAACTTTTGCTATTGCTGGCAAAACTAAGAGATTTTGCATGTTGGCCATTATGGGGGTAGAGGTAGCAGTGGCCTCTATAATTGCCAAGAGTGCGTTTGTCCAAATTTACCATAATAGGGTGTCGGACTGGGGTATCACAAAGTCAAAATTAACTATTGAAGTTGTCCAAACTAAGAGGTTCTCCATGTGGATCATATTGCCGATGTAATGTAGAAATGGCCTCAAAAATTGACGATGGCACTCTTGCGAGTTATCAGAATGAGGCGGGAGGAGGGTACACCTGTATATTATAAACCAACTTATTTTCGCAGATACTTTATTTCGCGTTCAGCGATTTCTAACTCTATTCACGGCGATTTCATTTTGCGATTCTTGAATTAACTGAATATGATAAAAAAAAAAAGTTTTACATATTCTCAACGATTTATCTTCGTGTTATTTTTCTACTCGCGCAGTGTGCTTCAGAACAAGATGTAGACATGGCCTCTAAAAGGGTTATCACTTATGCCTTAGACCAGTAAGAGTTTGTCAGTGGAGAGTGTGGGGTGGGATACACCCCGGTAAGTCAAACTTATCTGTTGCCGGATGAATAAACTAAGAGATTATCCACGTAGATCATTTTACCAGGGGTAGAGGTTGATATGGCTTATAAAATGGTCTAGAGCACTTATGCAAAAGACCCTTCTGTAAGCATAGGGTTGGGGTGGGGTATACCAAAGGTAAGTCAAAAATAATTATTGCCGGCTGGACAAACTACTTTTAGTATGAGATTCTCCACATTAGCCATTATACGTAGAGGTAGAGGTAGGCATCGCCTCTTAAATTGTTTACAACACGTATGCTCTGGGCTCTTACTAGTTTGCTGGTTTTTTTGGACGGAGGGTATCCAGTATGTCACAAAGTCTAACTTTAATATTGCCGGCTTTCTAAGCTAAGTGATTTTCTTCACGTGTGCCAAAATATATCAGCAGTATAATTCATATAAAACTGAGTTTTCGTAAAATATAAAAATATACCACGGCTATCGAGTTATTGTGCCACCTTATTACTCCCAAAAAATAATATTATTTCTTGTTTATAGCTTCTGTGTCTAATACTATCGTTCCCTTTTATCATTTATCCGAAATGTTGTTTACAACTGGAACGGTGAACCATGACGGTTAAAATTCACTGAGGTTGGTATAAGGTTATTTTCGTGCAAAGTGATCGCCGTTTTCACGTGTATTTACTATTCTATTTGACGTTCATTCGTGCAAGACAGATGGCTCGTTCAACGTGTTCTGCTTATTTGAGTTGACGTGCATCGTGATTTTTGAATGCCTATTTTGAGTGCTCGGTATTTTTCAAATAAAATTCAAACACATGGCAGGGATCGTCAAAAAATACTTTTTTTAAAAGCCGCAAACCATTTATATCATACATGTGTATACTAAATCGGGAATATCAAGTAAAACAGAGAGTTTATATACACAAAAAGACAGGCACTCAGCCACAAAAGGTTAACATCAAAGTCATTAATTTTCGTGCAACGTTCATAACAGAAATTATTTCACCTTCAAAGCGAAAGCCTGTCTTATTTTCCGTTTTTCCGTCCAAGCACCTTCCCCCTTTTTCAACCCTTTTTAATGAGTAAAGATCAAAAGATTAGAATTACAAAATGCTAATCTATTAATTACCTTAAATTTGATCACACATTCAACATCCACTAGGTGTCACAGTACAATACACATTATATTTACTTCTTTATAAGTTGGAAATGTTTGCTAGACTGAAGTATAAGGACAGAATACAAGCGTGCATGTTTTAATACACTATCAACTTGAGATCATGTCAGTTATATATTTTTGTTTGAAGTATTTGTCGGAAAAAAACAAAAATATCATAAATATGTCCTATTGTATGAATTTCTTTCATTACTATAATCATATCAGAAGTCCTTAACACACAAATCCTTCAATTTAAATCTAAAAGTTGCACGGCTATCACTTTACTTTCTCAATTAGTTTTTGAATTAATTTAATAAATTGTAGCCGTTACCAATGGGGTCTTATTGAGGGTTTCCGATCCTGGATCGCGCATAATGTTTTGTCAGATTCCCGTATTCCGCTTACACTTTGTACATAAGCAATTATCATTTTCTTGGTTATTTCCCGGGTCCCCTAGACCTCATTTCTTGTTTTCACGACACAATGATTTGACTTTCACGTGTCAAGCTTACATAAAATCGGCAACTCACGTCACGCTTAGACCCCAATGAGATCCACTACCAAGCGGAAAACGAGATTTATTTTTAATTCTATTTTAGTAAATAAATGATTTAACATTTTAAGAAAGCAAACTGAAGTTAAATATGAAAGTTATGATGAAATTTGACTTGACAATTATTTGCTGGTTAATAGCTACACCAAAAGTCGTCGATGCGCTTAAAATCGCCTTATTAGATGGTTTAATTTATAAATATGACCATATCAATGATAATTCATGTCAGCACAGAAGTGTGACTACTGGGCTGGTAATATCCTCGGGGAATCAAAACTCCACCAGCAGTGGCATCGACCCAATGATGGAAAAAACTCATACATTTTCTAAATGTTACCAGAAAAGATGTTCTAAACATGCTAAAGGAACGAACCTCCTAGGCGATTTCAGACATTAAAATTGATATTTTTTTTAATTTGTTCTTTTTAAATATTTAATTATCTTTTTTGAATTCTTCATTTGTTAGATATATACTAGTCAACAAGAAACGATACGCGACTTTGGAATAACATTTCGCAAAAAGTATGAAATAAAAACCGAAATGAAATGCACTTTTTTGAAAAGCTCATTTGCAATGTATGCACATATGATAATGAAACCAAAACCTGTCGGGAAGTTACTAAATTCCATGTAAACTTTACTTTTGCGGATAGTTGGACACACAATTTTTCAAGTACTAAATAAATATTCAAATTTGTTGAAAATATTAAATATGCTTATCGAGTTATGTTCATGTGTAACTTAAGGGTTGAAATATTGTTTTTTTAATTTTTTTTGGTTAAAAATATTTTTTGAAATCTCCAAAAATGCAAAACTTAAAAAAAAACTGTTTTCGCCTTAAATCATTGCCGAAGATATGAAAACAACACACTGTAAATTTGAAACCTTTCAGATAAGTTTTAAGAATGTGACCATTTTTTTTATTTCACTTAATACATACCCTCTATGGTAAATCGTTAAATGAATGGCTATTATTTATTTTGATTTTATTGAACCATAAAACTAATTTTTGACTCTTCACATTGAATAATCCGCGAAGCTGATTATGTGAAATATGATGTCAAAAATTAGTTTTATGGTTCAATAAAATCAAAATAAATCATTGCCATTCATTATAAATAAATTTCTATCAAAAATAAGGCTCAAAGAACTTTTTATATTATTTATATTAACAATAACAAGCGTACACACATGTTGGCGTATGAATACTCAACGTCAGAGTGGGCGTGTCGCCATCAAAATTGACAACATTGAAAATAAAACTAATAATTTTAACCAATCAGAAGACAGTAAAAACACCAAATTTATTTATTTGATAATGTATACATTTTAACGATATCTCGTTGGGCCGAACTTTGCTTTACAAATAAACGAAGAAACGCTTTAATCTTGAAAAAAGAATTGACGGCAAACATTGTCTTTATCTTAAATTAAGAGGTTGGAATCATTAGTTGAAACTTGTTTTTAAAATTGTCGTTTTATGTAAATTTTGTAAAAAAATAGAATTTCGCCAAATGACAGCAAAAATTATTATTTAAGGTGGATCCCTACAGATATAGCAATGTTTTATTCACCATTGAAATTTCTAAAAATTTGCATATATATATACTATGCAATGGACTCTATAAAAAATTGAGTTAAAAATAGTATGTCACCAGACTCCTTTCCATGGTAACGGTCACCAAAGTTGGAACATCACGTATATGCATAAATACATACCTGATGTGGAAACTGTTTTTTTAAGCCTTTGAAAGTATTTTGAAAGATGAGTCTTATGTAGACGAAATGTGCGTCTGGCGTATTAAATTATAATCCTGGTACCTTTAATAACTATTTACACCACTGGGTCGATGCCACTGCTGGTGGACGTTTCGTCCCCGAGGGTATAACCAGCCCAGTAGTCAGCACTTCGGTGTTGACATGAATATCAATTATATGGTCATTTTTATAAATTTTCTGTTTACAAAACTTTGAATTTTTCGAAAAAACTAAGGATTTTCTTACGCCCAGGAGTAGATAACCTTAGCCGTATTTGGCACAACTTTTTTGGAATTTTTGGGTCCTCAATGCTCTTCAACTTTGTATTTGTTTGGCTTTTTAACTGTTTTGATCTGAGCGTCACTGATGAGTCTTATGTAGACGAAACGCGCGTCTGGCGTATTAAATTATAATCCTGGTACCTTTGATAACTATTAAAAGGTCTGTCCTTCATTTCTTACAAAATTATTTTGTAAAATGTAAATAAAACACAAATAATGGCATTGTCATTTATGTTTATTAATTCGGCTCCAATTTCAATGCCACCTTCAATATTGGTCCTATAAACGGAAAACTGCATCTTAAATTTGATTTTGTTGACAAGTATACATAAAAGTACTGGTACCTTATCCCGGCTTCGTAAACATTAGTATATAAATGTATATTCTTCAGATTAAAGTGTTGTTGAATGATAAGTTTATGCATTTTTATTTTATTACTACAAAAGACTCAATCCTTAAGAAATGTTTTTTTTTTATATTTGGAAATTTGTAAACCTGACTTAAGGTGGTATGGGTGTCTTTCGCCATCTTGAATTGTAAAAAACAGAGAATCTAAGGTCCATATTTTCTATCAAGTTAGCCAAATTTGATGCAGGAATGCAGAAATTTAATTTGAATTTGAATTTAAAAGAACCAATTTATAAGAATATAACTTAGAAATATTAATATTTTTACAATTGTAGATTAATTTTGGTTGTTTTTGAATATTTTCAAATTGGCATTGTAAGGGGAGGTAACTCTATAACAGTGCATTTTCTGAAGAACTCTACATGAAATTTTCCTATTTTGTCTTTTAGCCAGAAAAAACGTACGGTGACCCTACCTTTTCTTTTAATATTCTCAAAGCATTGTCTGAAAGCAATCTTTTCCTAATTTATTTTACAATTCTATCATTTTTTTTAGTTTCTTTTCACAAAATGGTGTTTTTTCCTGTATAATCCATACAAAATTTGTCAAATTGTCATAACCTGTAGCTTGAAAAAATGCACGGTGACCTATCATTTTTATAATATTTTTGATCATGTATTAATAGATACTACATTTTGACAAAGTATGAAAAAATTCTATCATTTTTATTTTAGACTCCCATACCACCTTAGGGAGTATAACCAGTTCTATCTTTTCTTAATGTGTTATTTTACAGTTTTATTTGAGGCAATTTTTACAAGAAATCCCCCTAATACTTTAGCATCAAATCAAGTTCATTTGCTTTTTTTTGGTAATGTTCGTTTGTGTAAGACAATGTTTTGACGATGCCAATTCACATTTTTTTTACATGATATTTATTAATATATTGATACTTTGACTTCTACCTATATAAAATTAGCATTTGGTGTTTACCAATTGTCTGTCTCGATAGGATGTATATAAAGGCCTAGCATGTGATCTATTTTTCTCTGTTCATTATCATAAATAAAATACTAGCAATGATCTTTTTGTATAATCACTTCAATACCTTTACTTTTTTTTTTTTTTTTTTTTTAATTTTTATTATTTTCAAGATTTACAACAAATATACAACACATCAAACATACATACAGTAATATTAGCGATACATTTGAATATATATTTATTTATGACAATAAACATTGTTGTAAATTCATTTTTTCTATTTATATGAGAAAAAAAAGAAGTAAGAAAATACAGAAGAAAAATATAATTAGAGTTAAATGTTCATGTACCACTGTGTGGCACTTGAGAATTGTAAAAAAAAAAAAAAAAAAAATTTTTATAAAAAATAAAAAAAAATATCCTGTAAGATTTTCAGTACATAATAAATTGTGCTATTAGATACAATAATATTTTATGTTAGTTTTGACAATAAATATAGATTGTAAAAACAAATGACAAATTGAATTATAAAAATAATACTTTAAATGCATTCCACATGGTATCAAAGTGTTTTTGTCTCTTATTTTTGACTGCCATTATTTTTTCTAAATTGTACATATATTTTAACTTTTCTTTAATGGCACTGACTGAAAGATCTTTTGAAAAACATCTATTGTTGTATATATATTGTTTCATGTATAGAAAAATCAAATTATATGGGTCACCTTTTCTAACTTTTGTTACATCTCCAAAAATAAAATTCAACTTATTCAATGGCAGGCTTACCCCACCAGATAAAAACCAATAATCTACATCTTGTAAAAAATTTTGGATAATCTCACAATTCCACAGAATATGTTCAATGGTTTCATCTTCTAATTTACAAAAAGTACATAGAGGGTTATCAATAAGTTTGATTTTACATAAAAATTTATTTGTGGCAAGAATTCTATGGTTGATCCTGTACTGAAGCCACTGTAGTTTAGTATTGACAGTGACTGTAAAAGGTAGTTTGAATATATGTTTCCAAATGAGATCTTCACCTAATATTTCACTCCACTTCAGTTGTCCTGTTGGAGTCACTTTATTACTTATGAGTATTTTGTACATATCTTTAGTACCTTTTCTACTTTTGAAAAAGACTTGTAAGCAAGCTGGAATAAATGGACAACATAACTTATATGAACCTTTTTTGTAATTATTTGCTGCTTTTTTAATAGCAGAAATAACACTCATGTAATTCAAAAAATTTACATTTACATCATAACATTGTTGTAACAATTCTAATGAAATAAAACATCCATTTTCATCTATTACATCATTAACATATTGTAAACCATGATTAAACCAATGTTGATAAAAAACAGGTTTATTACCAATTCTGATCCTATTGTTAAACCAAAGAGGACTTGATAAAAAATATTCATAGTCCATATTTCTTTCTTTATCAGTAATCATTTCCCATGCTCTGAATACATCTTTCCAAAAACTATTTTTGATATATAAACTAGCTTGTTTGATATACTGAACACCACAATTAAAAAGTTTATTTTTATCAATATCTGACATCAATATACTTTGCCACTTATTATCTCCCTGAAAAATCCTTCTTATCCATGATGATTTTAGTGCCATGGTAAAACTATAAATATCTATCATTTTTAATCCTCCCTCCAAATATTCTTTAATCAATACGTCCTTCTTCACTCTATGAATAGGAGAATTCCATACAAACGAATAGAAAATGTCATTAATTTTTTGGAATACACTGTTTGTAGGATTAGGCAAAGAAATAATAAGGTGGTTTAAAATAGGTAAAACAAGAGTTTTTATCACAGTTATTCTTCCTATTACTGTAAGGTTTCTTTTCGACCATTGTTTTATTATGTTCTTAATCTGTATGATTTTATCATTATAGTTGATGTTGACAATATTGTCTAAGTCCACATCAAAATTTATCCCAAGTAGTTTAAAAGTTGTCTCCCCCCATGACAGGTTAACGTCAGGACATAAAATTTCCTTGCTATACTTTTTACTTCCAAACCAAATCTATTGCCGATGCCAATTTACAATTTTTTTTACATGATATATATTAATTATATATATATATATATTGATACTTTGACTTCTACCTATATAAAATGAGCATTTGGTGTTTACCAATTGTCTGTCTCGATAGGATGTATATAAAGGCCTAGTATGTGATCTATTTTTCTCTGTTCATTATCATAAATAAAATACTAGCAATGATGTTTTTGTATAATCACTTCAGTACCTTTACTTTTTCTTAACATGCTTATTTTGTCAAATAAATATTTACAGTCTATTACATTTATGCGTCTGTGTCCAACTTTGCCCAAATGCCCAAATGCAATATATTTGTTTTTCCTCACTTATCAAGATGAACAAACAACATCTACTTACTTGCTTTATTTCTGTGTTTGTGTTGAAATCGATGCCATTTAAGTTCTGTACAATTTAAATCATTTTTTTTTAAATTGTATCATCATAATTTGTTTAACACCAGTCCAGTAGATTTTTAACATCCACTCTAATTAGACATTTTAAAAAACAGAATCGATACTGAAACGTTACACCTATGCTTATGATGACGTGTAACCTTTTGATAAAGAGATGCAATAACAACAAATATTTAAACTAATAATGACATACAACGGGTATTTGTTAAATTCTATATACTGTATTTACATATACAAAATTGTAATTGTTTCAATGCTTTGCTTCAAAATAACCCTCTTTTGTCATAGTCTCCGTTTAATATATTGGTGATGATTATAATGAATACAGCAGCTGTTTTGTATTGTTTGATTGCGGTGACGACTGCCTCCTCTGATTCATATCTTTTATCAGATAATGTTGATGTCGCGTGTCTCCCGTAAATCATATCTTTTATCAGATAAAGTAAGTTGCGTGATATTTGTCAGTATTTCTTATTGGAATTTTAAACAAGTCAAGTCAAGGAATACATTGGAAACCTTCCATGACACAATAAGGCTTAATACATAATCTGTTCACATCATACAGCCAGTATTTTAAAGGATATTTTCTTTATGGAATTAATGCATAATATTTAAAAGAAAGAATCAAAAATGTATAGACATTTTGCAAAAGAATACTTTGTTTATCACAACACACATGAAGTTTACCATGGGAACTTTTTGTACTCCCATGGCAATTTCTATTGAAAATGAACTCTTAAGCAGCTGTAGTTACCACAGTGACATTGTGTTCTTTTAATAATTTACCATTGTCCAAAAATATTTTGTTATAAGTCAGTTTTGCCAATTCTGGTATAGCAAATATGGACCGCCTAGTATTTAAATTTGTCACATAGTCCTACTAAACTATTGCCGGCCGGCCAAATTAAGAGTTAACTATGTGACCATTAAACCAGAGGTAGAGGTGGGCATTGCCTCTAAAATAGCCTTTCAACCCTATGCCCTATACCCTTACAAATTTGTCAGCATAGGGTAGGGGATGGGGGTACCAAGGTATATCACAAAGTCATAATGAACCATTTTAGTTATTGCCGGCTGACCAATCTAAGAGATTCTCTACGTGGGTCATAACACCAGAGGTAGAGCTATGCATGTCCTTTAAAATATAACATAACATTTATGTTCGAGATCCGCACGAGTTTGCTGGCAGTAAGTGTGGGGTACCAAATATTTCATATAATTCAACTTTTGCTATTGCTGGCAAAACTAAGAGATTTTGCATGTTGGCCATTATGGGGGTAGAGGTAGCAGTGGCCTCTATAATTGCCAAGAGTGCGTTTGTCCAAATTTACCATAATAGGGTGTCGGACTGGGGTATCACAAAGTCAAAATTAACTATTGAAGTTGTCCAAACTAAGAGGTTCTCCATGTCGATCATATTGCCGATGTAATGTAGAAATGGCCTTAAAAAATTGACGATGGCACTCTTGCGAGTTATCAGAATGAGGCGGGAGGAGGGTACACCTGTATATTATAAACCAACTTATTTTCGCAGATACTTTATTTCGCGTTCAGCCATTTCTAACTCTATTCACGGCGATTTCATTTTGCGATTCTTGAATTAACTGAATATGATAAAATAAAAAAGTTTTACATATTCGCAACGATTTATCTTCGTGTTATTTTTCTACTCGCGCAGTGGCAAAAATAAAATTGCTTCAGAACAAGATGTAGACATGGCCTCTAAAAGGGTTATCACTTATGCCTTAGACCAGTAAGAGTTTGTCAATGTAGAGTGTGGGGTTGGATACACCCCGGTAAGTCAAACTTATCTGTTGCCGGATGAATAAACTAAGAGATTATCCACGTAGATCATTATACCAGGGGTAGAGGTTGATATGGCTTATAAAATGGTCTAGAGCACTTATGCAAAAGATCCTTCTGTAAGCATAGGGTTGGGGTGGGGTATACCAAAGGTAAGTCAAAAATAATTATTGCTGGCTGGATAAACTACTTTTAGTATGAGATTCTCCACATTAGCCATTATACGTAGAGATAGAGGTAGGCATCGCCTCTTAAATTGTTTACAACACGTATGCTCTGGGCTCTTACTAGTTTGCTGGTTTTTTTTGGACGGAGGGTATCCAGTATGTCACAAAGTCTAACTTTAATATTGCCGGCTTTCTAAGCTAAGTGATTTTCTTCACGTGTGCCAAAACATATCAGCAGTATAATTCATATAAAACTGAGTTTTCGTAAAATATAAAAATATACCACGGCTATCGAGTTATTGTGCCACCTTATTAGTCCCAAAAAATAATATTATTTCTTGTTTATAGCTTCTGTGTCTAATACTATCGTTCCCTTTTATCATTTATCCGAAATGTTGTTTACAACTGGAACGGTGAACCATGACGGTTAAAATTCACTGAGGTTGGTATAAGGTTATTTTCGTGCAAAGTGATCGCCGTTTTTTATTTCACGTTTCACGTGTATTTACTATTCTATTTGACGTTCATTCGTGCAAGACAGATGGCTCGTTCAACGTGTTCTCATTATTTGAGTTTACGTGCATCGTGATTTTTGAATGCCTATTTTGAGTACTCGGTATTTTTCAAATAAAATTCAAACACTTGGCAGGGATCGTCAAAAAATACTTTTTTAAAAGCCGCAAATCATTTACATCATACATGTGTATACTAAATCGGGAATATCAAGTAAAACAGAGAGTTTATATACACAAAAAGACAGGCACTCAGCCACAAAAGGTTAACATCAAAGTCATTAATTTTCGTGCAACGTTCATAACAGAAATTATTTCACCTTCAGGGCGAAAGCCTGTCTTATTTTACGTTTTTCCGTTCAAGCACCTTCCCCCTTTTTCAACCCTTTTTAATGAGTAAAGATCAAAAGATTAGAATTACAAAATGCTAATCTATTATTTACCTTAAATTTGATCACACATTCAACATCCACTAGGTGTCACAGTACAATACACATTATATTTACTTCTTTATAAGTTGGAAATGTTTGCTAGACTGAAGTATAAGGACAGAATACAAGCGTGCATGTTTTAATACACTATCAACTTGTGATCATGTCAGTTATATATTTTTGTTTGAAGTATTTGTCGGAAAAAAACTAAAAAAGTCATAAATATGTCCTATTGTATGAATTTCTTTCATTACTATAATCATATCAGAAGTCCTTAACACACAAATCCTTCAATTTAAATCTAAAAGTTGCACGGCTATCACTTTACTTTCTCAATTAGTTTTTGAATTAATTTAATAAATTGTAGCCGTTACCAATGGGGTCTTATCGAGGGTTTCCGATCCTGGATCGCGCATAATGTTTTGTCAGATTCCCGTATTCCGCTTACACTTTGTACATAAGCAATTATCATTTTCTTGGTTATTTCCCGGGTCCCCTATACCTCATTTCTTGTTTTCACGACACAATGATTTGACTTTCACGTGTCAAGCTTACAAACAATCGGCAATATCACGTCACGCTTAGACCCCAATGAGATCCACTACCAAGCGGAAAACGAGATTTATTTTTAATTCTATTTTTAGTAAATAAATGATTTCACATTTTAGAAAGCAAACTGAAGTTAAATATGAAAGTTTTGATGAAATTTGACTTGACAATTATTTGCTGGTTAATAGCTACACCAAAAGTCGTCGATGCGCTTAAAATCGCCTTATTTATAGATGGTTTAATTTATAAATATGACCATATCAATGATAATTCATGTCAGCACAGAAGTGTGACTACTGGGCTGGTAATATCCTCGGGGAATCAAAACTCCACCAGCAGTGGCATCGACCCAATGATGGAAAAAACTCATACATTTTCTAAATGTTACCAGAAAAGATGTTCTAAACATGCTAAAGGAACGAACCTCCTAGGCGATTTCAGACATTAAAATTGATATTTTTTTTAATTTGTTCTTTTTAAATGTTTAATTATCTTTTTTGAATTCTTCATTTGTTAGATATATACTAGTCAACAAGAAACGATACGCGACTTTGGAATAACATTTCGCAAAAAGTATGAAATAAAAACCGAAATGAAATGCACTTTTTTGAAAAGCTCATTTGCAATGTATGCACATATGATAATGAAACCAAAACCTGTCGGGAAGTTACTAAATTCCATGTAAACTTTACTTTTGCGGATAGTTGGACACACAATTTTTCAAGTACTAAATAAATATTCAAATTTGTTGAAAATATTAAATATGCTTATCGAGTTATGTTCATGTGTAACTTAAGGGTTGAAATATTGTTTTTTTTAAATTTTTTTTGGTTAAAAATATTTTTTGAAATCTCCAAAAATGCAAAAAATTTAAAAAAAAACTGTTTTCGCCTTAAATCATTGCCGAAGATACGAAAACAACACACTGTAAGTTTGAAACCTTTCAGATAAGTTTTAAGAATGGGACCAGTTTTTTTTTTATTTCACTTAATACCTACCCTCTATGGTAAATCATTTAATGAATGGCTATTATTTATTTTGATTGTATTGAAACATAAAACTAATTTTTGACTCTTCACATTGAATAATCCGCGAAGCGGATTATGTAAAATATGATGTCAAAAATTAGTTTTATGGTTCAATAAAATCAAAATAAATCATTGCCATTCATTATAAATAAATTTCTATCAAAAATAAGGCTCAAAGAACTTTTTATATTATTTATATTAACAATAACAAGCGTACACACTTGTTGGCGTATGAATACTCAACGTCAGAGTGGGAGTGTCGCCATCAAAATTGACAACATTGAAAATAAAACTAATAATTTTAACCAATCAGAAGACAGTAAAAACACCAAATTTATTTATTTGATAATGTATACATTTTAACGATATCTCGTTGGGCCGAACTTTGCTTTACAAATAAACGAAGAAACGCTTTAATCTTGAAAAAAAGAATTGACGGCAAACATTGTCTTTATCTTAAATTAAGAGGTTGGAATCATTAGTTGAAACTTGTTTTTAAAATTGTCGTTTTATGTAAATTTTGTAAAAAAATAGAATTTCGCCAAATGACAGCAAAAAATATCATTTAAGGTGGATCCCTACAGATATAGCAATGTTTTATTCACCATTGAAATTTCTAAAAATTTGCATATATATATACTATGCACTGGCCTCAATAAAAATTTGAGTTGAAAATAGTATGTCACCAGACTCCTTTCCATGGTAACGGTCACCAAAGTTGGAACATCACGTGTATGCATAAATACATACTTGATGTGGAAACTCTGTTTTTTTTTAGCCTTTGAAAGTATTTTGAATGGCCTGTCCTTCATTTCTTACAAAATTATTTTGTAAAATGTAAATAAAACACAAATAATGGCATTTTCATTCATGTTTATTAATTTAGGCTCCAATTTCAATGCCACCTTCAATATTGGTCCTATAAACGGAAAACTGCATCTTAAATTTGATTTTGTTGACTAGTATACATAAAAGTACTGGTACCTTATCCCTGCTTCGTAAACATTAGTATATAAATGTATATTCTTCAGATTAAAGTGTTGTTGAATGATAAGTTTCTGCATTTTTATTTTATTACTACAAAAGACTCAATCCTTAAGAAATGTTTTTTTTTATATTTGGAAATTTGTAAACCTGACTTAAGGTGGTATGGGTGTCTTTCGCCATCTTGAATTGTAAAAAACAGAGAATCTAAGGTCCATATTTTCTATCAAGTTAGCAAAATATGATGCAGGAATGCAGAAATTTAATTTGAATTTGAATTTAAAAGAACTAATTTATAAGAATATAATATTAATATTTTTACAATTGTAGATTAATTTTGGTTGTTTTTGAATATTTTCAAATTGGCATTGTAAGGGGAGGTAACTCTATAACAGTGCATTTTCTGAAGGACTCTACATGAAATTTTCCTATTTTGTCTTTTAGCCAGAAAAAACGTACGGTGACCCTACCTTTTCTTTTGATATTCTCAAAGCATTGTCTGAAAGCAATCTTTTCCTAATTTATTTTACAATTCTATCATTTTTTTTAGTTTCTATTCACAAAATGGTGTTTTTTCCTGGATAATCCATACAAAATTTGTCAAATTGTCACACAACCTGTAGCTTGAGAAAATGCACGGTGACCTATCATTTTTATAATATTTTTGATCATGTATTAACAGATACTACATTTTGACAAGGTATGAACAAATTCTATCATTTTTATTTTAGACTCCCATACCACCTTAAGGAGTATAACCAGTTCTACCTTTTCTTAATGTGTTATTTTACAGTTTTATTTGAGGCAATTTTTACAAGAAATCCCCCTAATACTTTAGCATCAAATCAAGTTCATTTGCTTTTTTTTGTAATGTTCGTTAGTGTAAGACAATGTTTTGACGATGCCAATTTACAATTTTTTTACATGATATATATTAATATATTGATACTTTGACTTCTACCTATATGAAATTAGCATTTGGTGTTTACCAATTGTCTGTCTCGATAGGATGTATATAAAGGCCTAGTATGTGATCTATTTTTCTCTGTTCATTATCATAAATAAAATACTAGCAATGATCTTTCTGTATAATCACTTCAGTACCTTTACTTTTTCTTAACATGCTTATTTTGTCAAATAAATATTTACAATCTATGACATTTATGCGTCTGTGTCAAACTTTGTCCAACTAACATAATATTTGTGTTTCCTCACTTATTAAGATGAACAAACAATATCTACTTACTTACTTTATTTCTGTGTCTGTGTTGAAATCGATGCCAATTAAATTTTGTACAATTGTATCATTATAAGTTGTTTAACACCAGTCCAGTAAATTTTTAACATCCACTCTAATTAGACATTTAAAAAAAACTAGATAGAAAACACCTATGCTTAGGTTGACATGTAACCTTTTGATAAAGAGATGCAATAACAACAAATATTTAAACTAATAATAACATACAACGGGTATTTGTTAAATTCTATATACTGTATTTACATATACTAAATTGTAATTGGCTCAATGCTTTGCTTCAAAATAACCCTCTTTTGTCATAGAATCCGTTTAATATGTTGGTGATGATTATAATGAATACAGCAGCTATTTTGTATTGTTTGATTGCGGTGACGACTGCCTCCTCTGATTCATATCTTTTATCAGATAATGTTGATGTCGCGTGTCTCCTGTAAATCATATCTTTTATCAGATAAAGTAAGTTGCGTGATATTTGTCAGTATTTCTTATTGGAATTTTAAACAAGTCAAGTCAAAGAAAATATTTGAAATCCTTCCATGAAACAATAATGCCTTACATATAATCTGGTCTCCTCGTAAAGCCAGCATTTTTAAAAAAAAATATTTTCTTGATGGAACTAATAAATAATTATTAAAAGAAAGAGTAAAAATGTACAGACACGCGAGCTTTAAATTTTCCAATGGGAAATGTTTGTACTCTCATTGCAATTTCTATGGAAAATTAACAGTTAATCAGCTGTAGATACCACAGTGACATTTGTTTTTATCAATAATCCATCAATTTCCCAAATATATTTTGTTATTTTGTGAAACAGTTTTGCCGATTCTGGTAATCATAGGGTTGCGGAGTAGGGGTCCCATTATATCAAAACGTCAAACTTAATTATTTGAACGAACTTAGAGATTCTCCATATAGGCCATTATAGCAGAGGCAAAAGTTTGCATGACTTCTAAAATAGCATAAAGCATTTAGGCCTGAGACCCGTACACATTTGTCAGAATAGGTTGTCGGATTGTTGTATCCTGGTATATCACACATTCAAAATTTACTATTGCAAGCTGTTGAAACGAAGAGGGTCTCCAAGTGGGTCATTTTGCCAGAGGAAGAAGTTGACATGGCCTCTCATATGGCCGATAGCACTCATGTCGTAGACCCTTACGAGTTGTCAGAATAAGGAGAGGAGGCGGGTACTCCGGTATATCACAAAGTTTAGATTTATTATTGTCAGCTGGACAAAGTAAGTAATTTTCCATGTGGCCATAACAACAGATTTAGATGTAGTCATGGCCTCTAAAATGGTCTGTATCAGTTTCGCCTTATACCAGAAAGAATTGGTTGTGGCAGGGGAGTTACAAGGAGATATTACAACGTCAAAACCAACTTTTACCGGCTGGCCAAACTAAGAAATTCTCAACGTAGACCATTATGCCAGGGGTAGAGGTTGACATGGCCTCTATAATGGTCTACATCACTTATGCCAGGGAGCCGTACGAGTTAGTCAGCATAGGGTTGGGGAGGGGGATAACCCGGTTTATCATGAAGTCAAAAATAATTACCTATTATGTCACAAAGTCAAACTATAACGATGTAGGCTGTCTAAATAGAGGAAGTGATGGGTCAATATTCCTTGTATGCCTGAAATTCTGGCATGTGTGAATGTGTAAAACTATGGAGTTAACTAAATTTTCAAAAAAAAATTTATGTGGAAAAAGGGATTTTATTACCCCGAGGAGACGCTTATTAACGGAAAATGAATATTACTTCGTCCCCAGGAATTTTAACCAAATATGTGAAAATGTTAAACCTTGGAAACGAGCCATCATACATATCCATGTTTACGATATGACTAAAGAAATCTGGTAAAAAAGCTACCATTACCGCCTGCATGTGCCCATTTTATAAGCTTTATTTTAGAGGTTGTCATACTGATTTTTGCATGACTGCATCTTCTACAACAGGAACAATGTGAAAGGGAAAGTAGTTCTCTTTTATAGATACCTAGTTATCACAGCTGGTTCTAGATTAATATTATTTGTGAAGATCAGCAATAACTTTCGCTTTTCAAATGTATTACTGGCATACGGCTGGATCACTTCTAATAGGCGCAACCAGAACGTTTGTATAGATCAGAGGCTGAAAGGCGCATGTCATAGCTTTTTATGGATTAATTCAACATTGTTTAATTGTAATTTAACATGACACACTAAAGACATTGTTATACTACAATGATTCATGTCTACCCATGCTATAGGGATGTTACAGAGTTGATGGTTCTTTTGCAAAGAACAAACAACTTGAGGATACAAGATACTAATAAAGATGTAATAATAATTACAGAATAGAGGAGAGAAAAATTAATATACCCGATATATCACAGGAATTTGACAATGTTGTTCAAGGTATTGGATTTTAGAGAAAATTATTAATGGCAATAAATTAAAGGTGAAATTTAATATGAAACAAGAAATTGGTGCAGTTCCTCAGAAACCAAGACCCGTGACTTGAAGAAGGAGGTAAAGCAGATATATTTGTGGAAGGTCCACTAGGAACAAATGTAAAATGATGCTCAAGTAGGCTCAATGTTGGTTGTTATACCGAAACCCGAATTCATTAAACTACAGCAAGATAAACTAGAATCGCACAGGATTAGAGCCTGCGTTGACTTTAGAAAACCAAAAAGGTTTATGGATTAGAACTAAATAACACCAGTCTCAGTTGTTAAAGAATATATACAGGTTTAACAACTGCAGAGTATTTTTTAAGATGAACTTAAGACACGGATATCACAAACTTATGTTAAACCTATAAGCAATATCTACTATCAAACGGGAAAACAAACAGTCTAATGGATATTTAGGTATTTTATCTTTTTACTAAAAGAGACTCATTCCTGCAGAAATATATAAATCTTAATATTTATAAATTTCTCAACCTGACTTAAGGGGTATATCCAGTTCTACTTTTTCTAAATGTGTTATTTTACTGTTTTATTTTAGGAATTTTTTACAAGAAATCCCCTAACTACTGTAGCATCAAAGCATGTTCATATGTTATTTTGTTGTAATGTTCGTGTGTGGAAGACGATGTATTGACAATGCCAATTCACAAATTTACTTTATATGAGATTTTTTAATATAAATTCATTTACAATTGATATTTTGACCTCAACTTATATAAAATAAGGATTAGGTGTTTAACAATTGTCTGTCACAATAAGATGTATATCATTGATATTGTTACATTTATAAATTAACTGTTTATTTTGAATTTTTTGAAATACTAAGGCTGTTCTACCTCAGACATAGTTTACCTTAGTTCTATTTGGCAACACTTTTAGGAATTTAGGATCTCAATGCTCTTCAACTTCGTACCTAATATGGCTTTTTTTAAAACTTTTTTGGATTCGAGCGTCACTGATGAGTCTTTTGTAGACGAAACGCGCGTCTGGCGTATATATAAAAATAAATCCTGGTATCTATGATGAGTTTATTAACCACTGGGTCTATGCTACTGCTGGTGGAGATTTATTTCCCCGAGGGTATCACAAGCCCAGTAGTCAGCACTTTTTGTGCTGACATGAATTATCATTGATATTGTTATATTCATAAATTAACTGTTACAATTTTTTGATTTTTGGAATACTAAGGCGTTTATATAAGATTAAGGCCTGGTATCTATGATGAGTTTATATACAGGCCTTGTCTGTGATCTGAATTTCTTTGTTAATTACCATAAAAAAAATACTTGAAATGGTCTGTCTTTTTCATCACTTCAGTACCTTTACTTTTACTAAAATGCTGAATTTGTCAAATGCACATTTGCAGTCTATGACATTTATGCATCAGTATCCAATTTTTTTCAACTGACATTATTTGTGAAGATCAGCAATAACTTTCGCTTTTCAAATGTATTACTGGCATACGGCTGGATCACTTCTAATAGGCGCAACCAGAACGTTTGTATAGATCAGAGGCTGAAAGGCGCATGTCATAGCTTTTTATGGATTAATTCAACATTGTTTAATTGTAATTTAACATGACACACTAAAGACATTGTTATACTACAATGATTCATGTCTACCCATGCTATAGGGATGTTACAGAGTTGATGGTTCTTTTGCAAAGAACAAACAACTTGAGGATACAAGATACTAATAAAGATGTAATAATAATTACAGAATAGAGGAGAGAAAAATTAATATACCCGATATATCACAGGAATTTGACAATGTTGTTCAAGGTATTGGATTTTAGAGAAAATTATTAATGGCAATAAATTAAAGGTGAAATTTAATATGAAACAAGAAATTGGTGCAGTTCCTCAGAAACCAAGACCCGTGACTTGAAGAAGGAGGTAAAGCAGATATATTTGTGGAAGGTCCACTAGGAACAAATGTAAAATGATGCTCAAGTAGGCTCAATGTTGGTTGTTATACCGAAACCCGAATTCATTAAACTACAGCAAGATAAACTAGAATCGCACAGGATTAGAGCCTGCGTTGACTTTAGAAAACCAAAAAGGTTTATGGATTAGAACTAAATAACACCAGTCTCAGTTGTTAAAGAATATATACAGGTTTAACAACTGCAGAGTATTTTTTAAGATGAACTTAAGACACGGATATCACAAACTTATGTTAAACCTATAAGCAATATCTACTATCAAACGGGAAAACAAACAGTCTAATGGATATTTAGGTATTTTATCTTTTTACTAAAAGAGACTCATTCCTGCAGAAATATATAAATCTTAATATTTATAAATTTCTCAACCTGACTTAAGGGGTATATCCAGTTCTACTTTTTCTAAATGTGTTATTTTACTGTTTTATTTTAGGAATTTTTTACAAGAAATCCCCTAACTACTGTAGCATCAAAGCATGTTCATATGTTATTTTGTTGTAATGTTCGTGTGTGGAAGACGATGTATTGACAATGCCAATTCACAAATTTACTTTATATGAGATTTTTTAATATAAATTCATTTACAATTGATATTTTGACCTCAACTTATATAAAATAAGGATTAGGTGTTTAACAATTGTCTGTCACAATAAGATGTATATCATTGATATTGTTACATTTATAAATTAACTGTTTATTTTGAATTTTTTGAAATACTAAGGCTGTTCTACCTCAGACATAGTTTACCTTAGTTCTATTTGGCAACACTTTTAGGAATTTAGGATCTCAATGCTCTTCAACTTCGTACCTAATATGGCTTTTTTTAAAACTTTTTTGGATTCGAGCGTCACTGATGAGTCTTTTGTAGACGAAACGCGCGTCTGGCGTATATATAAAAATAAATCCTGGTATCTATGATGAGTTTATTAACCACTGGGTCTATGCTACTGCTGGTGGAGATTTATTTCCCCGAGGGTATCACAAGCCCAGTAGTCAGCACTTTTTGTGCTGACATGAATTATCATTGATATTGTTATATTCATAAATTAACTGTTACAATTTTTTGATTTTTGGAATACTAAGGCGTTTATATAAGATTAAGGCCTGGTATCTATGATGAGTTTATATACAGGCCTTGTCTGTGATCTGAATTTCTTTGTTAATTACCATAAAAAAAATACTTGAAATGGTCTGTCTTTTTCATCACTTCAGTACCTTTACTTTTACTAAAATGCTGAATTTGTCAAATGCACATTTGCAGTCTATGACATTTATGCATCAGTATCCAATTTTTTTCAACTGACATTCAGTATATCACTTATAAAGATAATACAACAATCTCTTCTTACTTACTTTATTTCTGTGTTTGTGTTGAATTCGATGCCAAGTAAATTCCGTACAATTTAAATCAAATATTGTTCACTTCAACTAATCATATTATACAATGGATATTTGTTAATTCTTTAAACTGTATTTACATTTACGGGATTATGACAGTTCTTGTCCATTCGTTTTTGATGTGTTTTGTATTTTAATTTTGCCATGTCATTATGGACTTTCCGAGGACCCAAAATTCCAAAATTCCAAAAAGTTGTGCCAAATACGGCTAAGGTAATCTACTCCTGGGGTAAGAAAATCCTTAGTTTTTCGAAAAAATCAAAGTTTTGTAAACAGAAAATTTATAAAAATGACCATATAATTGATATTCATGTCAACACCGAAGTGCTGACTACTGGGCTGGTGATACCCTCGGGGACGAAACGTCCATCAGCAGTGGCATCGACCCAGTGGTGTAAATAGTTATCAAAAGTACCAGGATTATAATTTCATACGCCAGACGCGCGTTTCGTCTACATAAGACTCATAAGTGACGCTCAGATCAAAATAGTTCAAAAAGCCAAATAAATACAAAGTTTAAGAGCATTGAGGACCCAAAATTCCAAAAAGTATCCAAATGATATTAGATTTATAGACACTTCTACCAACTCTAACTCAAAATATTGACAATTCTGTGTTAGGGGGGTCTAAAATTCAGTTTCACAGCTTCAGACGTAACAATAAAATGGACCAAATCACTACTTAGCATGAAGATTCAGTACCAAAATTTTTTCACATGTATTAATATCCCCCTCCCTAAAATTTCATGCATCAAATATCAAGAAATAAATTGGAAAAGTGTGTCAAATAAAAACTGAAAATTATACACTGTTATACACAAGGGACAACGATAACTGTTTCCTTGGACCGAATGATACTTTTCAGTATTTTTTTAGAAGAATTTTAAACAAGCCGAGTCAAAGAATATATTTGAAATCCTTCCATGACACAATAATGCCTTATATATAATCTGTTTTCATCATAAAGCCAGTATTTTTAAGTTTTTTTTTCTTTATGGAACTAATGAATAATACTTAAACGAAAGAGTCAAAATGTACAGACATATTGCAAAAGAATATTTTTTTCATCACAACAAACACGAACTTTGAATTTTCCCATGGGAGCTTCTTGTATTCTAATGGCAATTTCTACGGGAAATGAACTCATTGTTATCTGTAGTTACCACAGTGACATTTTATTTAATAAATTGCCACTCATAATTTTAAACACCCTCTTTCCCTTCCTTTATAATATTTGTGTTATGCATGTGTATATTTATGGAAAGAGTATCTACCATAGATTTGATTTCCAATATTAATAATGGTGAAGTATAAGCTCTTTTTTGTGTAACCATGACAACAATCTGCATTTATTTGATACACAATATTGCAAAAAGGGGATGAACATGTCACAACAGTCAAAATATTTGATCCAAAGGAAAATTTTAATCAATTGTAACACCTTTCCTGAAACCACATACATATATCTATCAAGAGGTAGAAAAAAACATATGCATTTTTGCTCGTTTTTTTATAAAACTGTATTAAAAAGACTTGGCGTCAAATCTTTGTTTCAAAACACTACAATAATTTCTAAACATATGGGCGGTACTAAAAGCAACATACGGACTGTCAAAGAGAAAACTATGTCTATAAAACATGCTTAAAACAATCTAAATGTTCAAATAAACCCACTAGGAAGCTATATTATTTTTCAACTATCAAAAAATCAAGTTTATTGTACAAAAACGTTCATATCTAAAAAAAAAAAATCAAAATGCGAAAATGAACTTCTAACTGTGTATTGCTACATGTCAGTGGTTGAGAATGACATGACCTCTTAAGGTTAAAAAAAAAACAGTAAATGAGCTATGTCTCAGATTTTGCTAAAATTTTACATGCAACCTTGGCTACAACTGAAAATCGAAAAAATAATGCATGTGTCATCAGTCCCATATTTGACTATTTTATTTACTTTGTTAGCGCTATAGAACAAGGTTAAATCCACCATTTTCTACATTTGAAAATGCCTGTACCAAGTCAGCGATATGACAGTCCTTGTCTATTCGCTTTTGAAGCGTTTTGTATTTTAATTTTTCCATGTCATCCGAATTGATTTTCCTTTAAGTTGAGTATTTTTGTGATTTTACTTTTTATTACCTGAAATATTACAAATTGATTTCGTCCAATATGGGTGAATATTGGTATAGAAAGCGCATAAAATCGGAGAAAAAGCTTCTATTTTTTTCTAAAACCCGTCAAATCTCTTATTCATATAACAACATAATATAGTTGTTAAGAAAACCCTATGGATTAGAATTAGATTTTAAGACAAATTTTAGAAGATTTGTCGCCTCTTTTATGTGCTTTCTTTACAAATGTTCACCCATTTCATTCTGAAAAACTGTGACTAATTTGGAGAGTAGAGGACAATACAATTAATGTGTAAAACTATGAAGTTATTAGATGTATGCAAATAACTAAATTTTAAAGATTTTTTTTGTGTGGAAAAGGGAATTTTTGTATCTTGAGGGGAAAAGGATTTTCTGGATGTGCTTATTAACGGGAAATGAATCTTACGTCGTACCCTAAAAAATTAAAAAAAATATATGAAAACATCTTAGCTTCGAAACGAGCCATCATACATATCAAAGTTTACGATATGAGTAGATAAATTGGTGAAAAGACTACCATTACCGCTAACCTGTACCGATTTTATAAGCTGCATTTTAGGAGTTGTCAGATTTATCTATTCATAATTGTACCTTTTGCACAAACAAGAAAGTTGCAAAAATCAAGTTAATAGATACCTAGTTATCATAGCTGGTTCTAGATTAACATTATTGATAAAGATCAGCAACAATTTCGCTTTATAAATGTTTTACTTGCACTTGACTTGAGCAACCAAGACCTTTGTTTAGAACAGACGCCGAAAGGCACATGTCCTAGACATGAAAAAGGGACTAACATCTTATGAAAACATTTAATATTGTTAAATTGTAATTCAACATGACATACTGAAGACATTCTAATGCTATTATGATTCAAGTCTACACATGCTACAGGAATAGCTGATAATCAAGTGATATAACACAGTCACTTATTTCGAAAATCATTTGATACATGTGTTTTACAACAATAATTTGACCCTCAGTTAGCAGCTGGTCTCTAAAACATGTACATAAACAGGCAAACGTGTTTTAAGAAAATCACGGACTGATAGCTATATTTTAATGCACATTAACAAATTACAAGATAATTGTCTTTTTCAGTAAAAAGTGGGAGTGTCAAACCTTTTAAAACAAAGTTGCTTTACTTAATATTCAATTATTTTAAAAGCTACTACTTATTGCTCCTCATGAAAAAGGATAAAATGGAGGTTGTGAAGGTCTCTTCTTTTTTTTTGTGATAAAACATTCAAGAATTTATTTCCTTTTCTCTCAATAGTTATTATAATACAGTTCTATTTAACTGAAATGATAACACAACCTGAATCAAAATTTATTTGTCTTATTTCAGTTTCAGACTTATCATTCCAGTTTAACATGAAAAGACAAATAAGAGGTTTTAAAAGTTTTGAACTACTTATAAGCATTTTGTTTTTTAAAGCAAGCTCTAAATTGTCTTTTTATGGTATTCGTGAAATTGAAATTAATTCAGGAAGTTCAAAATATACTTATATTAAAGCTGTTGCTATTGTCTTTATATTATATACAAATGCTTAGTGACGGGTAGTTTGACTCAACATTTTGAATACACCTTATCGCTATTAAGTCCAATACGGGAAACACAGTCATTTATACAACTTCCTGTTTGGGTCAGGCCACCGAAAATAGAGGTCATCAGTAAAGAGCTGAGGGAAGAAAAATTTTAATAAAGGCAACAGTAGTAATCTGTTCAAAACTCGTAAATCTATGGACAAAAACCAAATTGGGGTAACAAAAGGCGATCAACAAAAAACTTTGAGAGTAAGAAATTAAAATTGAAGTAAAACAATATTTTTAGTGCAGTATTTACGGTAGTTTAAACAGGTCTCATTAAAAAAGTATCATGCATGGTGAATTGTTTTAAACAGGGTCTCAAATAGCTAAAACTGGATGAAAAAGTTGTGTAATTCTAGAACTTATCCGAAATGAAATTAATAGTGATAAGGTTTATTAAACCCTGAGGCATCTGTACGTTATGTACCATTGCTATTGATATCTACAACGCAGCGCCTGCCCTTTTTTATTGACGCACTGCCTTTTTTCTGTCGTTTCTCTGGCGGCTGGCCCTTTTATAGCAAAAACCTCGGCATTTCTGCCTTTGAAATACCGTCAAATTCGTAATGTTGCCTTGAACAGGAAGTTCAGCTAACTGTGTAAACTGTCCAATTATTATAAGTGATCCATTAACTGCATAGTTTCACTTGGCAGCTTTAGTGTCAAACACATTGTTAATTAACACCAATTACCTTAGCTTAAGGTCATAAATAATTTGTTTATCTCAAAAATGTTTGGCAAAACAAATGAGTTACTTCCCCCTTTTTTACCTTTCACATTACTCTTATTAAGTTTATGTTATTTTTTTAGAAATAAAGATTTAATTTATAAACAAATCAAATGCAAACGCATATCAAACTATTACTTTTCATTATTTTGCACATAAGAAATCTAAATATTAAATATTTAGAAAAAGTTGTTTTACATCTACACTTCCATTAAATGATTTATCAAGCGCATTATAGTAATAATTTGAAACAATAGATTCCAATAAAATATTATTATTGTGAATCAAGGACGCCCTAACATATAATTATTTGATAAAGGACGCCCTAAAAGAGCAGTATTATTACAAACAATTTATAACAATGATTATTAATAATTCTTAATAATATACAAATGACAAAATATGGAATAAACAAAATAAACAAAAGCAAAATTAAAACTGCAGATATTCATATATGCATATATTCAACATGTAAAAATGTTACTCAACTGTTTTTGGATAACATTAGTGCCATAAAATGTAAATTTGGTCTATCAATGATTCACTGGGTCAGCAAATTGGCATCATTTACATTTTTGATCAACTTATCCCTCTCAGTTCAGAAACTGATTATTAAATTACATAGGTGTTTTAGAACCTCTATATTCTCACAACCCATTAGCCATATAAACATATTTTCGTCGTTACATTTCTTTAGATTAGGATAAAAAAAATACAAAGTTCTTTAATAAATGTTATTCTGTATGTTTCTAATTTTTTGCATCGTACGAGAAAGTTGATCTCATCTTCCACCTCCTCCTCACAAAGTTTACAAATACGCTCATGGACTGGGATGTTTTTGTGCCTCCTTGTTTCAATTGAAAGTTGATGGTCCCAAATTCTTAGTTTTGTTAATGCCTGACTTTGTTTAGAGTTTAGCAGGTTTAAATAGGGTTCAAAATTGAAATTCGTTTTGAATAAACGAAATGTACGAAGTTTATTTTTAGGTTATCAAAACTCCTTACATCATTAAAAATGTAAATTTTCCATTCTTTTATATATAATCCTTTAAGTTTTCCCAATGACTATTTATTTAATACAATATTTACTGTTATGTAGTAAACTGTCGGGAGTGAGATCTAGAAGCTCCAAAACTTTAACAATATAACTATACCATGAATTGTGAACTTTTTTATGTAGGCTTTATGATAGTGCCAAAGCTTCTTTTAGTAAAATGTCTTCAGATTTTTCTAAAGTTATACAATATTTAAGGATGCTTAATAAAGTAGGCAATTGCATTGGTAAATGTCCCACTTCTGCCATGACAGCATTATTTGTGCTCTTTCTGTTTACACCAAGTATATATTTACAACTTTTTACATTCAATTTTTCAAGTATAAAATCATTACATAGTTTATAAAAGAAGATGAATCTTTGAGTTTCGAGGGACTGCCAGCACTCCATATTTCTCATCCATACAGTAAAATTGACTGAATTGTGTGGTCAAATGGTGAATTGTGTCATAAACACTCTTAGTCTTGATAAAATCTAAATATTCATCTCAGACTTAAAATTAAGTTGTAGTTGTTATAGAAGGAGTAAATATTTAAATAGTAAAGAAGAAGATAAGTGCAAAAAGTATTGAAATGTTACATGATTTTAACTAAAACTTTACCATAGTGGCTAAGTTACATGTATATTCTTGTGTAAAATTTGCTTACCAAATTTGTAATTAGTCGTTATTTAATAAATACTTGTAGTGTGGAAATGTTAACTTAAAAACCAAACGTGCATTTCTCACTGGTATAGGGCACTTCATTACACTTTAGTGATATAATAAATAAATGAATATATCTTATGAAAATACATTATTCCGGGAACATACCAATCAAACCTTCGTGGCATTCATTATTTCGTAACGTCGCTACGGCGATACGACTTAAGATCAAGGAACAGTAAACTGGCTATGTCACAGATTTTGTTAAAACTTTGCATACAACCTTGGCTCGATGAACTACTACTGAAAATAGAAAACAGAATGCATTTATATCATTTATTATCTGAAATATTGCAGATCGATTTCTTTTGATATGAGTGAATATTTGTATAGAAGCACATAAAATCAGTGAAATTAACAAATAAAATGTGTCTTAAAATCGTCAAAATCTCGTGTTCTACTCCATAGTTTATTTTTAAAAACTATATGTTGTTGACATATACATTACTGTTGTAATGATGCAAAATAAAGATAGGGTCACCGACTTCGTTTTTTTTTTGTCTAATAATTAATTTGTTATTTTTCTTTAGTGGAAAACGTCAAATATCTACGTGTTTTGGCCTACAACGCGGCGACATTACGATTATTTCGACGTTTTATCGGAATTTGTCACAAAGAACATAACTTTGAGTCGGTGATCCTATCTTTATTTTGCATCACTATAACGATTTTCAAAAACTTATTTTTTACAAAATCTATTGAGTTAAATTAGAGATTTTGCAATTATAAGACAAATTTTAGAAGAATTTATGCCGATTTTTTGTGCTGTCTATACACATTTTCACCAAATTTGTAAAAATTCAATCAGTGATATTTTCGATAATAAACAAGATAAATGCATTATTTTTTTCGGTTTTCAGTTGAAGGTCATCGAGCAAGAGTTGTATGCAAAATTTAACTGACATCTGTGACATAACCCATTTTCACTTGATACTATAATAGATTTTTATTTGATATCTTAGATTTTACTAGATATTATAAATATTTTAACTTTGATATCTTAGATTTCACTAGATATCTTAAATTTTTTACATGATATATCAGATTTCTCTTTCTTTACCACATTACTGTAACTTAACCTTAAATTACTATCTGAACTATCAAGTCCTGCTCCAGTCTGTCAATGGCAACAACTGAAGGATGAAAAACAACAATATCAGCAGAAGTTAATGGAGTCAAAAATTTGATGGCACACAGAATTTAAAGAAGATAGCGAAACATGGAACCAAAAGAAGGTATTGCTAAAAAAACCAGATTTTGGACCGAGGAGAGCCCTGCAGATAAAGTTTGTTACAGAAAACAGAAATTTACAATCAGTAAATTTATACATTCGGTAGATCAGATATCTACAGGAAAACAATGGGAAGAATTACTTGAAAGTATAAGAAGGAGACAATAACAATCAAAACCAAGGAGTAAATTTTTCAGGATAACTGAACCTGCAGATAAAATGATGTTTTGATCAGTTATAGAGGAAAACCTCAAGATTTGAAAGAAGCCTAAGAAATGAAGAAGGTAAAGATGAGTATAAAATATTAAATATAAAATTAGCGATATTTGAAAAAGAGGAAAATACATCATGTCAGGTATCTTTTACTAAAACGGAAGCCCTTATTAAAGAGACAAAAAGGCAGTACCATATGTAATGAGACTCAAAGAAAAGGCACGTGAATGCGAGTTTGAATCTACAGGTGTAGTTACAATTCCTGAACATTGTATAAAAACCATAACCAATTAGGAATTGACTAAGACGATTACATGTATAAGCAAAGGTTGGAATTTAGATAAATTTTGATAAATTTGTTGAAGGTAAGCGGAACAAATGGAAAACATATGTTTAAAGATGAAAGCTTTGCAAAGTCACAGAGATCAGCAAATATGATTCAAAGCAACATGTCAAGCTTTGAATAAGCTATAAAGAAGATGACTTTAAACAAAATGGTAGAAATGAAATGACCAAATCTAATTGTAGATATTGTGTATTCGATCATTGTAAAAAGACAAGATGTCCTGCATATGAGAAACAATGCCGGAATTGTGAAAAACATATTCATTTTGCATCAGTTTGCAAAATGAGCAAAAAAGAAATATAGCAGTAGGATATAATAGTCAGCAAAACAGATTTTGGCAACTTTAGACATAGAGGCAGCAATGTGAAGTAAACAACAGAGGACAAAATTGAGAAAGATTCAAATACAGACATATCATAATTGAATTGGTGAAAATTATTTGCGAGGAACTATTAAACATATAATGAAAATACGAAAAGGAAAGACCATGTAAGGAATAAGAGTAACGATAAGAACTGATGTTGCAGTTGGAACCTGATAATTGAGTAGATGTCAAGGTGATGAATGAACATCAAGGTGTTAAATTTTAGAATAAAACCTTCGGCAATCAAGTTTTAGAAAAGAGTGAAATCAAATCAAAACTGCAAAATATATATCCAATAAAGGAAGAATTGAAAACTTCAAAAGAAATGGAACAAATGGCACAAAGACAAAATTTATTGTTGTTGAAGAAAAATTAATTGCCTACCATTAATAAGTAAATCAAATCTTATTGAGCTAGGAATGTTACCGATTAGAGCTGATTTGTCTTTTGCAAAGGCGAACTATTTGAGGATATAAGACATAGATAAAGACAAAATGATTATTACCGAACAAAGAAGAGTAAAAATTAATATACCCGATATATGACAGGAGATTGACAGTGTTGTTCAAGGTATTGCCATTGGTAAAATAAGAGACAACAACAATGACAATGACAATGAATTATATGTTAAATTTGATATGAAACCTGGAATTGCACCAGTTGGGTCAATATCCCGAACGAACCTTGATAAGATGAACTCAGACCTCACACTGTTTTATATCTATTTAATTAAAAACAATACAAAAAGTCTTTCAATACTTTTGATTTTTATCAAAAAATATACAACTTTTATGCTTTTGAAAAGTATAGCGGCAGAAAATGAGACATGCATTATTTTGACTGGAGCAATTCAGGGGAGAAATGATTATATTCTAGGGATGATCAATGTTACATACCCAAATGTCAAAAGAACAAAAATGAATGTTGCACGTTTAGCAAAAAATGTGCAGTTGAAATGAAACGAAACTGTAGTTGGTCATGAGCTCGTATTTAACAAAATAAAAATGGGTGAAAAGCCAACCCTCACATCTCTAAGACACTGAAACAAATATTGATGCATGTTTGTGCAAAATTAAAAAATCACGGACAAACATGTTTGCGTTGTTTTGACCAGCCTTTATTATTATCTATAGTACAAGTTGAGAAACTTTTGATGGTTTCATTTCACTGTATCAAAATATCGTATGCCTGCTTTACTAAACCAGAGCTATTATTGTCACTCATGCTAAAAGGGATATCAGCATAAAGAGGAACACCGTTGCAATATCATTTGCATTGCATGCCATAAAATACCCGATAAGGCAGACGGTGATTGGATATACTGCAACGATTGTAATCGTCATTGCAATGGAGAACATTGTTACAATATTCACATACAGGCAACAAGTGTGACGGGTGGGTTAACTAAAAGTCTGGACAGGCAGTAATACAACGTCTGGTTCGTTTGATCGTATAATCTCAACTCAATATAGTAACATGATACATAACAATTGAACAACGTTAAAAGAGGGACCAAAGATACCAAAGGGACAGTCAAACTCGTAAATCTAAAACAAACTGACAACGCCATGGCTAAAAATGAAAAAGACAAACAGAAAAGCAATAGTACACATGACACAACATAGAAAACTAAAGAATAAACAACACGAACCCCACCAAAAACTAGGGGTGATCTCATGAGATATCATGACGTTAACAATGTGAATGAAAACGGCGTTAAAAGTAGTGTTTACGTTTGACGCGTAAGTTAAACTGTCGTCTCTAAATCACCGACAACAAGGACATACCACTCTACATTCGATTCGTACTATCGGTGCAAAGTTTGTAGTCAAACAATTAATAAACAAAAATGCAAAAGAAAGAACATCAATGCGGTGAGGTTTACTGCAAGACTTGTAAAGATTTCTATTAAGTTGAGCATCTCTGTTTTATGCATCCAGTAGAAGGCCACAGACAGCTAAAACAGAAGGGTCATGGAAACGCAAATCCTGAAACCGAAAAGTCAGTCGATGTTGAAGAAAGTGACGCTAAACCCCCTGTTTACATTTTATTTGATTTTG
Source organism: Mytilus trossulus (assembly GCF_036588685.1). NCBI lineage: Eukaryota > Metazoa > Mollusca > Bivalvia > Mytilida > Mytilidae > Mytilus > Mytilus trossulus. Next base: position 10,973,107 of record NC_086380.1, read on the forward strand.
AATGTACCCAAGATGATTTGCTAGAATTACAGATGGATATCAACTAGGAGAATCTGGATGTAAGAACTGAGGAACAACTAACTGTGGAATTTATAAACACAAACCAAATTATGTGTTGTTCATAAAGTATGTCTAGAATGTTTAGACCGGGAGTTACACAGCATAGTAAATGCAAGAAATGTGGTAAGAATGAGCGGAAAGAATACTACGAATGAATTTTGTCAATGGCTTTTTTCTGGAGACAATAACGGAGCTTCAGTTCTCTGTCATAATTTCGAAGGATGCCTTTTCATTCCCTCTCCTGCAATACCTATATTAGAATGGTGTTCTTCCAAAGATCGTTCCAAGTGGAGCCAAGAACATGTCGATTGAGGTTCCGTCATGTAATATTAGAATGATTGGCTCGATCAAATTTTTACCTGTGGCACTCTCAAAATTGCCTAAAATGTTTGGAATTAAAGAACTACAGACAGGATACTTACCGATGGCGAACATGGCAAAAACTATGATGCTACCTTACATATCAATAAAACTGGTAAAGCCGTATTAGGTCAACCCAACAGTTGTGACAGAAAACTTTGATGATTTACAAACATATGAAGGATTAATCAAATGCAAAGTGTGTCCTCCCCGTGAACTTAACATTCCGAAGTCACCTGCTAAGATTAACAAAAAAACTGATGTTTACCTTGGGGAGAACTTGTACAGAATTGAAACAACAAACCACTTATGAGCACAATCCTGAAGAACGATCATTTATTGTAACTTGGATAACAGACGAGTTAAAGATGGCATTGCAAAAGGGATACGCGGTGGATACAAATTATGAAGCATGGCACTTCAATGATGTTGAGCAATATGATCCAAGATCAAAATCAGGAGGAATCTTCACGGAATACTAGTACATCAATACACTTTGGAAAATGGAACAAGAAGCCAGTAGTTGGCCTAGCTGGTGTATTAGTGGAGAGCATAGACAGAAATATATTCAAGATTATTTTGAAAAAGAAGGAATCTTACTGGATTATGCAAAAATAGAACCGAACACTGGCCTCCGTTCCATTGCTAAACTTATGCTGAACAGCTTCTGGTGTAAATTGGGACAACGGACAAATTTACCTCAAGTTGAGTATGAGTCCGACCCTATAATTTATTTTGATATTTTTACCATTGATCAAGATTTTGTAACTGGAGTTAACTTTGTTACGAGTGAAATGGTATAGATAAGATGGAAAAACAAGGGAAAATTCCGTGAAACTTCTGGAAGAGCTAATGTAGTAATAGTTGCATACACAACAGCTCAAGCTAGATTAAAATTGTACAGTTATTTAGAAAAACTAGGACCCCGAGTCAGGTACCCCGATACTGATTCAATTATATTAACTGTAAACGAGGGTGAGTGGGAACCTCCACTTGGTGACTATCTAGGAGATCTAACAGATGAAGTCCCGTTTAATAACATCACACACTTTGTTACCGGTGGCCCCTAAAACAATGCTTTCAAGCTGGAAAAGCCAGATCCCATAGGAATTGGAACTGTATGCAAAGAACGCGGAATAACACTCAACTATAACAAGTGTGCACACACTGAAATGTCTCGCCTTCTTTACTAATAATTGATATTATGTTGATGGTCCTAAATATAAAGCTTTATTACAACTTTTACATAAACTTAACATTAACCAAGATAGCTAAACAAAGCCCAATGAACAATGAAAATGAGGTCAAGGTCAGATGAACCATGCCAGGCAGACATGTACAGCTAACAATGCTTCCATACAACAAATATAGTTGAACTATTACTTATAGTTTAGGAAAAATAGACCAAAACACAAGAACTTAACACTGTGCAATGAACCGTGAAATTGATGTCATGGTCAAATAAAACCTGTGGGACTGACATTTAGATCATAATATATTTATATACACCAAATAAAGTTGACCCTTGGCATATAATATTAGATAAAAAGACAAAAACTCAAAAACGTAACTTTGACCACTGAACCATGAACATGAGGTAAAGGTCAGATGACATCTGCCCGCTAGAAATGTACATCTTACAATCATTCCATACAACAAATATAGTAAACCTATTGCATAAAGTATGAGAAAAACAGACCAAAACACAAAAACTTAACTATAACCACTGAACCATGAAATGAGGTGAAGGTCAGATGACACCTGCCAGTTGGACATGTACACCTTACAATCCTTCCATACACCAAATATACTAGCCCTACTGCTTATAGTATCTGAGATATGGACTTGACCACCAAAACTTAACCTTGTTCATTGATACATGAAATGAGGTCGAGGTCAAGTGAAAACTGTCTGACGGGCATGAGGACCTTGCAAGGTACGCACATACCAAATATAGTTATCCTATTACTTATAATAAGAGAGAATTCAACATTACAAAAATTCTGAACTTTTTTTCAAGTGGTCACTGAACCATGAAAATGAGGTCAAGGACATTGGACATTAGCCCGAGATTACTCTGACGTCCGACGGCTGTTTAGCCAGACAAACTGGGGCCGTGGGACGTCAGAGCTTGTCCCATATCAAAAAGTGGATATTTGCCCACCCAAAATAGATGCGCTACTTCCTCGCTTCTGGAGCCGACTGAGGGCCTTGGAATTATATAAATTGGGCATCAATCTCTTCAGTTTTCATTTATCTCTTCATTTATGTAAGTTTCACCTACCTGCCAAACCTTTAATTTTCTATGTTTTAACATTTTTCACAGAGACCCATGATTTCTCCATTTTTGACTTTCACTTTCAAATGGATGTCAAGTTACGAGAGATTTCGTGGCCTCGAGACTGAAATATGCAAATATTTATATTTTGTTACCTCCTTTATAGGAGATCGATGAATAGCATTTAGAAGCAACCATGTTTTTTCACCTCCTTTATAGGAGATCGGTAACTAACATTTAGTTCCGACCACGATAACAATCGGCAGCTCTCGGACATTTGGGTAACTTACAGCGTAAATGAACAAGGTGTTATATTATGGTCATTTGCACTGTTTTCTCGTGGTCACGTGATAATCTTTCAAAATGAAAGGCAGAATGGAGAAATCATGGGTCTCTGTGAAAAATGTTAAAACATAGAAAATTAAAGGTTTGGCAGGTGGGTGAAACTTAAATGAAGAGATAAATGAAAACTGAAGAGATTGATGCCCAATTTATATAATTCCAAGGACTTCAGTCGGCTCCAGAAACGAGGAAGTAGCGCATCTATTTTGGGTGGACAAATATCCACTTTTTGATATGGGACAAGCTCTGACGTCCCACGGCCCCAGCTTGTCTGGCTAAACAGCCGTCGGACGTCAGAGCAATCTCGGACTAATTGGACATGTGACTGACGGAAACTTCGTAACATGAGGCATCTTTATATACAATTATGAAGCATCCAGGTCTTTCACCTTCTAAAATATAAACCTCTTAAGAAGTAAGCTAACGCCACCGCCGTCGCCGGCTCACTATCCCTATGTCGAGCTTTCTGCAACAAAAGTTGAAGGCTCGACAAAAATGCTCTAAGCATTAATTTATAATACCGTGCGCGAAATGTTGACAAATTTAAACGATCAAAATGTTATTACAGTTGTTGATGAAAACAAGATTTCGAGAGACCCGAAGAACGCCCGAATTATAACAAAAACAGAAAGTAAAGATTATAAAACTGTTGATGATTACAAGACAATACCATATGGCTTTTAGAATGTATGTTTAGAAATGACAGGTCTTGTGAAATTCTTTGTTGTTGTGATTTTTATACAATAAATTATATGATATATCTTACAGATTTTATACAGATTTTATTTATTTTGTAAGCCCACATATATTTTGAGGTATTTACACTTCAAACCTAATCTGGATACAAAACATTAAACCTTTAAACCAATGCAGTTGAAACGACCATACACATGTTTATTGTAAAAAATATTAAATGAATAATATATTAGACTCGGACACTGGTCAACACTAAGTTTAATTAGGAAATTTTAATTAATATACTGAGTTATATTATTAATTATCACAATTAACTTTTAATTAAAAACACAACATTTACTTAATTATGTTACTAATTAAAACAATGACCACTTGACCCATGTCGAAAATTCCCTCTTCCCTCCAAGATGGCGGCATTAACGTTAGGGCTATGGGGGAAAGTGGTATAGTCTCACAGGGATGACAACTATCGTCAACCCAGCCGAATTCTTGTGCTTGTCCCAATTATGAAGCATCTGGCCTTTGTTAGTCTTATATGTGTGTTTTTTTTAAATTCTAGTTTATTTATATGTTGAGAAGTTTAGTATATGGCGTCCATTTTCCTTGAACTGGTATACATTTTTATCCAGGGACAAGATGAGGCCCACCTCTAGTGCGGAATTTTCTCGCTGCATCGAAAACCCATTGGGACCTTCGATTGTTATCTGCTCTTTGGTCGGGTTGTTGTCTCTTTGGCATATTCCCCATTTCCATTCCAAATTTTACAATTTGTACATATATATATATATGCCGCATCTATCGTCACTTTGTGTCACAGATTTTCAACATAATTAGTTAAAACAGCCTTTTCCATTTAAAGAGTCAAATATAGTTGTGTAATGTTGCAGTTTTTCATTTAGGTGCTTGTTTATGCTTCATATTTGCTGGTTTTAATTTTTTTTAATATGCCTAAATATTTACCGGATAATGTGCATGTCTTCTTTGAAAATGTTAAAGTAACTGATAATGATTGCATTTTTGTCATAGCCTTTGAATGGCCATAATGGGAATTGACATATTGTGTTGTACTGTATCTTATCATTTGTGCTTCATTCACTGGTGTGGTAAGTTGTTGCTTACACACTTTACAAACAGAACTTAATGATCAAAGATCAAAGGCCTACTTTTATTCAATATACATATTTTTAACAGCAAAAAGCAGTCTAAACTTAACTTATACAAAAGAGAGTACCAGTTAAAAAAATGTAACATGTAGCTACATAAATATACACATACTATAACGCCGTTTGTAAATGTTCAAGTAATTAAACATATAACGCTTATTCGATCCGATCTGATAAGGAAACAAGGCACAATAACATGAAAACAAATGCATATTTGCCACAAAAACGCGATCATTTAACTCCATAAAAAATGTAAACGGGTGCATCTAATAATAGTCTTCAAAAGACATGAAACCATGTCTGTTATGTTGATGTGTAACACCGTATACCGGTCGCTTCTGTAGAGGTCCAAATATGGAATAAACAGGCTTCCGGTAGGTCGATGTCATATAGTTAGAGAAAGGATAGAAATTCTCCTCTTTTGTTAGGAACATACGGTTGATGCCACAAGCGCGTGTGGTTTCTGCTGGTGGTCGACCTTGTTTTAGGTAGCTGGAAGAGACGGGCCAATTCTTCCGGTCTTTGGTCCACTTTGGCACGGCTGACACGCCTAGCTGGTATTGCCAGGTCTGGTTGCAAGGTTCTTGTCGATCAGTTAGCTTTGGTAATTCTTCCCTTCTAAGAGTTGGATATCCAGAATCGTACCATTTGTCAGTCCAGTGCTGAAAAAATCAATGATTTATAAAACATAGACTAATGGGTCATAGACGACTAATGGGATATGTATGTATATCTGATCTGTAGTCAAGTCCCTATGAAATTGCTCTCATTCATACCAATATAGGATAATTTTGATCTACATATATTAAATCTTCCATTTGCAAGTCGATAAAAAATATTACCAAGTATTACAAAGTTAGATACTTTACAAACGAGGAGAACAAGCCAACTATCAATGAGTTTCAAACCTAGTGTCTGCATGAACGATAGAATTTACCATAAAATTGGAAACTGTACTACTACGACAAATCTGGAATTCCATGTTTCTGCGTCAACGTATAACTGGGCTGATGTATAAGTACTACAATTCATAAAATGTTCGGGTAAAATATATATGGGTCTGGCATGGATTAGGTTTATTGAATTATGTAACACATAAAAAAAAACAATTAGAGAAAATGGTGTAAAAATGAACGAATACAGCAATAGAGATCACAACAATCCTGACCTCATGTATGTAATATTTGCAAGCGGACAGTAATGAATTTGTCGTCGCTAACGTAAAGTTTAATTGAAGTGTTATCAAATTAGAAAAACACACATTCAAAGTTACCTGTGTCGACTTTCTTCCAATTATCCTCGTGTATTTTTCAGGAACTTCCCGTCTGTAAAAAAAATAAAAATAAAGATCATGAACAACAACAAGAGACTCCTTAGATCCTGAATCGCTCATCTTCTGTTTTGATTTGTTGATATTACATCAATGATGATAATGATGTTTTATATGTTTGGTTAAATGTCTTCTGAAGTTTCTATTTATTTTTCATAGTTTCTGCAACAACAACAAAAAAAAAAACAACAAGAGGAATGTGCACATGTATTGCCGGTCTTTATTGTTGTTTTTAGTTGATCTTTTTCTTTTAGGTTTCATTTTCCAAACACAAAATGGTAGAAAAGTATCATGGAGGGCAATCACTCCTTGTAGTTATTAACGATTTCGGAAAAACTTTCTTTTTATCTAAGATTGTGATTATTTTGGTCGAGTCTCGAAAGCGATAATTGAACTAACATGTTAATTGTTTAGGGGCCAACTGAAGCACGCATCTGGGTGCAGGATTTTCCATTTCCTTATGCCCATTCTCAATTTGATTCACGTTATTTCAGTCAGTAACAAACTCGCTTTTTAAGTTAACATTACACTTTTACAAAACTGAAGAACAGATATGGTAGGTAAGACACAGGGTTTCACGGAACCACTCACGATTTGTATTTAAGTGTTAAAATTATCTTTTATAATGTCTAAGATGATAGGTAAAAATGTTAAACAATGTAAACATTGTCATTAAAGAATAAGAACTCCAATAAGGAATTGACTGATCAGTTTGGCCATGCATGTTGACTTACTTGCAATTCTTCGTTGGTTCGTCACTTTTGCTACTTTTTTTTTATTGTTTTTTAAGCATAATACCTCCTATGAGATTAAGTTGACGGTTATGTCCGGTTATGTCAACTTATTTGTAGGTCTTGTTTTGTTGAACATTTCTACCATGCATTTAATAAATTTCTCGATATCAATAGGTCTTTTGTTCAAAATGAATGTCAATCTACAACGGTTTCCGAAAAAAAGAATAAGTAAAAAATAATAAAAAGTGTTCCTGGAGAACTCCCATAAAGGAATCAATTAACTAATTAATTGGGTTCACATTCCAATAACCATTTAGAAGAACTTAATTTGCTAAACCTTTTTGATTTTTAAAATCTCGCTTTATTTATAATACTAGTTTCAATATAGTAACAAAAAAAATCCTAAACAGTGACACGAATAATAATTTCTGCAGCAATTAATTAAAATTGGGCTGCAACTAAATTTACTAAGAAAATATATCTTGACATACAAATAATTTTTACTTCATCTCACTGCTTTATATATGTTAGATGTAAGAGGCAGTAAGGCACAAACCGAATTTTACTCCTATGCTCTTTTTGTTTGCAATGCCGGCCCTGGTTTCAGACTGACCATAATAAAAAATAACTATTTAAAAATGTTGCACAAGATACCATATAGGTGTCATACCACCAATTAAAAGTCCATACTTTGGTTAGTTTAAGTGAACAATGACATCAAATACACTATTTTTTGTCCGAGTAGGCCTACTTTCACATAAATGCATCAGAGAAGATCTTTAAAAAAAGCTTACGATAATGACGGAGACCAACTGATGGCAAAAATGGCATAACACTTGAGTTGTATTGACTTCATTTGCACATTAGCTTTATTAAAAATAAGATGTTGTATGATTGCCAGTGAGACAACTGTCTACCAGAGACGAAATTAAACAGAAGTTAACAACCATGGGTCATCGTAGGGCCTTCAACAATGAGCAATTCAATACCGCATGGTCATGCAGCTATAAAAGGCACCGAAAGGAAAAATGTAAAACTATTAACACAAAAAACTAACGGTCTGATTTATGAAAAAGATTACACTTTTTGAATCACCATGCATGCATATGCATAATCATAAATGGTTAGTAATACAGCAATATTAATATTAATGTGCAACTGATTTATTAGTTGTTCAGAATCAGATTACTTTTTTCGGCTTCGACATTGCAGTCCTATTGGCGTGATTACAAAACCATGCACGATATAATCTGTATCAGTGCGACTAGCACATGTGTAGAAGAGAATGGAGGTTTGTACATATAATGAATACTTACGAAAAAACACCTAACGGTTCAACTTACCTGAACATTTCTCGAGAACTTGGATATTTAGGAACGTTCGGTGGGTAGTTGTAGGCCATGTTCATGTGTTGACATGGTACATGTATTTATCACTATGACGTCATAAACACGTAATTTTTGGTCGAAATAGATATGAGCCAATGCCAGCCTTTACCGGTCAAAATAGACATTTTACATATATTTTCTGTAAGGGGACGAGCATTTGATTTTGAGGAGGAGTGATTTGAAAAATAATAGCCTGGCCTCGCAAAGATAAAAAATAAATAAATTGCACAAAACAGAGTATTAAAATAAATATTCTGTGACATAAATTAAAAAATACAAAAATTCTGCCCTTCCCCATCCTCCTCCATTTTCAAATAACCCCTTGGGCATTTATTCATATCTTTAAATATTAGCGACTCGATCTGAAAATAAGGCTATCGTTGCAGTTTTTGGAGTATTTAAATAAATGCAAGAAATTTGAAACTCTATAAAGCAAACATGATCAAACATGCACGGTGAACAAAAGTTAATAATACCATTTGGGACGACATCAAAACTTCATTGTAGGATAAAATAAACTTAATTCACATATTTTTTTCACTGACCCCCCCCCCCCCCCCCCCCAGTAGGGATACATGTAAAAATCGATGTTAGATATACAAAACTTGCAGAATTTTAACCTCCCAACCCCCACCCCAAACTATTTGATTTAAGTTTTTTTTTTTAGAAAAAGGAGAATAAAAGACAATAAAAGACAAAAGGCAGAATAAAGGGGAAATAAATTAGGGATAGAGAAAATTGTCTAAAAAGTTAAACAATAAAGAAATGAGGACCCTATTCAGATTCTTATACTTGACAGTCTAATACCCCATAAATTGTGCTGTGTTGATAACAGTGTTGTGTTGTCCTGTATTAATAATAGTGTTTTGCTGTATTGAATTGGAAAAAGTGTTGAGTTGGTATTGGTAATGGGTCATCATGTATCATGTCTATAGTACGTTAATTCAGTTGCTATCCTAGATATATGGTCATGTATCCAGAAATTGTAATTGTAATTGTAATTGTATTGTATTGTATTGTATTGTATATTGTATTGTATTTGCATTGTATTGCAATTTATTGTATTGTATTATATTGTATTGTATTGTATTGTAACTTGTAATTGTATTGTATTCTATTGTAATTGTATTGTATTATTGTATTGTATTGTATTGTTTTGTATAGCATTGTATTGTATTGTTTTGTATAGCATTGTATTGTACTGTCTTTAAATTGCATTGTATTGTATTGTATTGTTTTGTTTTGTATAGCATTGTATTGTTCTGTATTGTACTTGTATTTGTATTGTATTGTATTGTATAGTATTTGTATTGTTTTGTTTTGTTTTGTTTTGTTTTGTTTTGTTTTGTTTTGTTTTGTATTGCATTGAATTGTTCTGTATTGTACTGTCTTTAAATTGCATTGTAGTGTATTTTATTGTTTTGTTCTGTGATTATTTATTTTTTTAAATATTTCGGTTATGTATCATTGTTTGTACACATCTTAAAATTCTATTTCTTTTTATCTACTGTTGTCATATTGGTCATGCATTATTGTGTGTACACTTGCCTAGTATGTTAATTCTATTTTTATTTTTAAGTTGTTGCCCATGACCTTCACAAAGAGAACACAATAATTCGTGAGCATACTTTTATTCCATATAAATATAGTTTAACAGTAACAAGCAGAATAAACATAACATGCTAAACATATAAAAAGAAGAATCACTGTATATTTCTAGAAATGTAACATAAAGCTACATAGATATAAAAGCTGTTTATAAATGATTAAATCATTAAACATGGAACATACAATCTGTTTCAAAGGAGATATGGCACAAAAACGTGAAGTTGATGCTTTTTGATAAATTTAATATAAACCAAAGCTAACCTACATTTGGAAAGCATTGAAGACGAAAATTAACGCCAGAGGATTTGGGGAGACATGATATAATAATTTGAAAAAAGAGAAAAATCATAGTAATGGTAAGAGTACCTTGACAAAAGCTAAAAAACGTCAAAAAAATAAATACAAACACCCAATTTCCCACGCAAAAGTTGCATGTTTTGACAAAAAATAAATGTGTAACAATAATATCACAATATATAGCATAACAAACTTAACCATTAAAAATCGCAATGTATATATTAAACACAAGGTCATTAGAAAAAGCATTGCCAACACTATGTTATTTTTTTTTACAACAAATATTTATTACTACTATAGGTCATAATTGTACTGATTTTGCTCAATTACAGAATAGTGGTCATATTCATGGTTTAAAGTATTCACATAAAGTTTAAAAAAAAAAAAAAAAAGGTATTCAAGATTTGGATATATTTGATGGAAATATTTATTGCAAAATGAACACAAATGCATCTATGTGATAAAATGCGATCATTTAAACGTTTATAGAAAGTTCTGTAAACGAATGTATCTAATAATAGTCTTCAAAGGACATGAACCCATGTCTGTTGTGTTGGTGTGTTACACCGTATACTGGTCGTTTCTGTAGAGGTCCAAATATGGAATAAACTGGCTTTCGGTAGGTCGATGTCATATAGTTAGAGAAAGGATAGAAATTCTCTTCTTTTGGGAGGGACAGACGATTGATGCCACGGGCGCGTGTGGTTTCTGTTGGTGGTCGTCCTTGTTTAAGGTAGCTAGAAGAGACAGGCCAATCCTTCCCCTCTTTTGACCACTTCGGCACGGCTGACACGCCTAGTTGGTATTGCCAGGGCTGGTTGCAAGGCTCGTGTCGATCAGCTACTTTGGGTAATTCTTCCCTTCTAAGGGTTGGGTATCCAGAATCGTACCATTTGTCAGTCCAATGCTGAAAAGTAAATGAATTGTGAAACAGTTTGATTTTGCTAACAGTGTCGGATTTCAGATCGATTGGAATTATTTGGCAAAACATTATTTCTTCCAAGACAAAATAAAAAAAGATCCCAACTAAAAAATGAGATACTCTTCTAGTAACAAAAGTTTGTATAAATTGTATAGTGTCTCGCTTTCGATGCCTGCCTGCACATATAAGTGTGCCACAGGCACTTGTTTCTATCCATGGAAAGGTATGATTATTTTTAACCTTGGATAGTCTTTACACGTACATATATTTTTAAACTCAAAGGAAAACGAAGTCCTTTACCCAAAAAGAATACGAAACAATTTGCTTTGGGTTATGTCTTCTGATCAAGAAATAGCTTCTGTTCAAGTTTGGTAACATTTCATTAATGTTTGACAAAGTATGGTATCGTTGCCTAATAAAAACTTAAATAAGATTGTAAAATATACATCTTCTTAACTTTTATAACAAACAACCCCTCATTTTAATAAAGAAATACGGACCCTCGCTATATATATGATATATTGACCGTAGTGAATTGCTTTAACCGCAAAGTCCTTCAAATTTACCTGTGTCGACTTTCTTCCGATTATCCTGGTATATTTTTCAGGAACTTCCCGTCTGTAAAAACAAAACAAAATAAATGTCAATGCAAGTTGCAAGTTAATGCATAAAGCCGCAATTTTGCGCCTTTCCCCCAAGTCAGGAGCCTGTGGCCTTTGTAAGTCTTGTGTATTTTTTTCAAATTTGAGGTCACTTATATGTTTCAAGGTTTATAGTGTGGCGCCTATTTTCGCTCAACTAGTAAACATTTTTGTTTAGGTAAAGGGTCAGTTGAAGCCCGTCTCCAGTTGCGGGATTTTTTGCTAAGTTAAGACCTACTGGCGACCTTTGCCTGTATTTTTGCTCTTTGGTCGGGTTGCGGACTCTTTTACCCCCCCCCCCCCCCCCCGTTCTCATTATTAGTTTAATTGAAGCTGTATTGCATGCATTTGAACATTCATTTGTACATGATTTATATATATATATCAGGACAGATTCTGGATGATCTTACTAATCATTTTTTTAAAACAAATATTACGTCTTTCAAGACTTATTCAATTACTTTCATATTTTTAATGCATTTGTGGTTGTTATTATTTGAGTGAAAAGCATGTCATGCAATAATATGAAAACTGCAGTGAACTTAATTTATGAAGCTATAACGAAAAACTGAAATTTTTTTTTTATCATCATCGGCTCATCCTCCCTGTAACCGTATATGGACCATGATTTTAAATCAAGTTTTGCCTTCGTGGATTTTTATGAAATTTTACTAATCCACGTCTTTGCTAGCCAAGGGTTACGTTCCATTCCCCAGGAGATGACTAAAACCCGGCTTCCATTCCATGACTGGAGACCTACACTTACAACTGACCATGGAAGTAATATTCAATATAACTTCCATGAACTGATCAATCGTGAATATTCACCAAGAAGTATCTATTATCGTCTGCATTTTATACTTAGTCTAGAATACGTTGTCTTCTCTTTTTGTCATTTACCATAGTTTTGTTTTAATGTTGAAACACATTTAGAATATTATACAAAATGTATGTAACTTTCTTCACCGAGCGTACTTGTACATGCATTATACCAAAATAAATCTTGAATTGTGCAAGTACAGAGTCGGTTGCATCCCCTTACATGTATTTGCAGTGGAATTTGAATTTGCCGCAAGTTCAGCCTTCTAAGATGGTAGATTTTCATTCTTATAATATAATGTTCTTTCTTAAAATGTTCGAATAGATTTGATGATCGATTTTTATTAATTCTGCTTCAGTTGTCTAAAATCATGATTAAAAATCCGAAGAAAACGACAATCTCATGTATGCAAGATAATCTGAATCTGATAATCTATGTATGAAGAGAATAGTTACGCATGAAGAGTTTATAGTTACGCATGAAGAGAATAGTTAGTACTTACGCATATGAAGAGAATAGTTACGCATATGAAGAGAATAGTTACAATTTATGAAGTCAATTTGAATTAGACAACATAAATTGGTTTTCCATGTTCAACTTGCATTCACTGCAGTATATATACTTCCATATTCGTTATTCAGAATCTCTGACTATAGATTTAACTTGTCACTGGTGATGAATATAAGAATCGAAGTTGTGTAATAACAATCGTAATTTCGAAAGAAGATAGTCAAGATGTTTTGCTATTGTTTCAGAAAAAGGGAGAAGGTTTGGATCCATTAAAACGTTTAATCGCGCTGCAAACTTGAAATGTTTGCACCTGTCCTAAGTCAGGAATCTGATGTACAGTAGTTGTCGTTTGTTTATGTAATATATATACGTGTTTCTCGTTTCTCGTTTTGTTTATATAGATTAGACCGTTGGTTTTCCCGTTTGAATGGTTTTACACTCGAAATTTTGGGGCCCTTTATAGCTTGTTGTTCGGTGTGAGCCAAGGCTCCGTGTTGAAGGCCGTACTTTAAACTATAATGGTTTACTTTTTAAATTGTTATTTGGATGGAGAGTTGTCTCATTGGCACTCACACCACATCTTCCTATATCTAAGAATCTCATTCTGCTTGATAGAGAAATTGATCGTTTATATGAATGACTAGAGCCTTTTACAAATTAATAATTCCAAGGTACCATTATATACATTTCAAAAACTAAAGAGTATAACTACGACAGAACAACAATGAATGTCAATGTGACAATCAATCCTTATCATCAGAAGTCCACCGTATTAATAAACGTGTTATATCACCATGCAAATAATTAGTACAACAGTCATATTCAATGATTACACAATACATTTTTGTAATTAGTTTAGAACTAGATAAACGTTTTTGTCTATGACATTACAGTCTGGTTGCCAAGATTGCCATGCATTATAAACTAACTCCACTGTGACTAGAAAAAATATATACATGTGTACTGATGTAACTTCGTCATGCAAATTTATATACCTTACCATAATTACTTGACATTTCCTAAAATCATAAATTTAACTTGGTTGCGTTAAAAGGGCAGATTGTCGAATTCAACAATTACAATGTACTTTTATATTTGGAACAAGACTGAATCATTTGAAACTTGCTCGAGCTATTATAATTTGGCATATACGACAGACACCTGCAGTTATAGGTCTATCATGTTTATGTTTGATGATGCTTAACTTCTGTGACATGATTATACTAACCATCTTTCATGGTTTCAGTTGAAATTTACCGGCTTTCAAACTTTTAAATAATAACACATTTTAACAAATTTTTAGAGTGCTGATGGAATCAAACAACGTGTCCTTAAATTAGTACACGGCCCCCTATTCGCACTATCATTTTCTATATTTAGTGGACCGTGTAATTGAGGGTCATCATTCTAATTTGGCATTCAATTTAGAAAAATCATAGCATATGGAACATGTGTACAAAGTTTCAAGTTGATTGGACTTCAACTTAGTCAAAAACTACCATAACCACTGAAAAACTTAAACCTGAAGCGGACAAACGAACGACGGACGCACAGACCGGCCGAAAAACATAACGCACATAAATTGGGCATAAAAAGTGAAACATAAATAATTCTTTTTAAAAATCAGATATAATGTCTGTTGTCACGGTGGAAAAGAGAATACGGTAAATTGTGTCCATGTAATGAATTTTTAAAAGAAAATTATAAGATGCGGTTCAACTTACCGGAACATTTCTTGAGAACTTGGATATTTAGGGACGTTCGGAGGATAGTTGACATGGTACGGGTATTTATCCTGTTTCCCGTTAAAGAATAAAGTATCTGCCATTGCCATTTTGGTAAGTATGTCAGGCCCTGATAGACAGATAGAAGTTTCCAAAATAATAACAAATCCGATATTGTCGCTTACACCACACACAATAAATAGGTGCCCGTTACGGGTAGTAGATTAGTTTTATTTAACTACTTTAATCAACTATATATAGATTACTATAAGTATTTCAAGTTATTTGTGATTCAAATTGTTTAAAATAAAATAATGAATTTGATATTTGAAATAAATAAATACAGAATTTTCTTAAGGGTTTAAGCGACAGAGAAATGGTTACCAAGCAAACTATTTACAAACGTTGCCAAGTGATCGCTACTATCGCTTACGACATTCAAGGAACAGATTTCTGAAACGTTGAAGGACTTATCGGGTGGGGGGCTGCAACTTATTATTTATACACAAAGAAACATTTTAACGAAATTATTTATTCTTAACTCTAAAAAGAGAAAGGCATATATATTTTTTCAGTCACACAAGGGACACATAATATACGATGGCAGCAGCACAACAGTTTTTATCAACGCCTGCCAAACTCCCTAAGCAATGGTAAGCATACAGAGAATACGGTCTTAGCATCAATTTTAACAAAAGAATGTTTAGGACAACACTACTTGAAGATTTATTATCTTTAAAATCGCACCTCTATTGTTAAAAAATCGTATGTTTTGCATAAGGACTTTAAAATCTATAGACTATGATACAAAAAATAGTATAGAAAGTCCCTGTCTTGCATGACAAAAATTAACGGACTATTATATAAGAACGGCACATAGTCATAGTGAAAAGTGTTAGACTTTCAGTCGGGTTACTTTAAATGACTTCGTTAAATATCTAGGTATAGATTGCACTATGATGCCCCTACCTGCTATACTAAAATGTAGCTACATTTGTACCATGTTAGTCCAAATAATTATGATGTCTGGCAAGGCTATTTTTTTCTTTCTGGGACGCCTTCCTAGGAATTATTAATTATTTAGTCTTTTACCTTGTCAGAGTACCCATGTGAGTTAACCATTCACTACAATTTTGACGCTATAATACAAAATATCTAACAGCACAATGGAAAAGTGATTGTAGTATCAATAGACGTCAAGTTCAAGCAGGGCATCTTGAGTCAACCGGGACAGAGTTCCAAATGGGGATTAGGAGTATTGTTAAAAAGAAATAACAATCATAAGTTTACCACTAATTCATAAATTAAAAAAAATCTGTTTTAAAAGACAACTTGAAAGAACAGAGTAGAAATACAGTCAATATTATTTGAAGAGGTATTTTAAATTTATTTTCTTGTGTATAATTTCAGGCAACCTAAGTTAAATGAATGGTCTGTGTACCACAGTAGTCATCCAGATGTTGCTCAGGTATTAAAGATTATAAATTATGTCTAGTTAGTTTTAAGTGGTATAACATGTCAAAATAAATCTTACAAAATTTCACAATATGTTTAAATTTTCCGTAATGGGTCTTTTGGAGAGATTTTCGGTTGGTTTTTTTTTTAGCATCATTAAGGAAATGTGTAAATGTATATATTTTTACTATTATGTGTTATCATATATTTATGGGTTCACAGTATATCAAACTAAATGTAAACAAATCATTAATGTACATGTACACAGAGGTCACAGGTTCAATATTTCACTTTAATTTTAATTCACCAGAAACTTGTATAATTAAATTGTTAGAAAACATTTCTTATGAAATATAAAACTGCAGAAAAAAGGATCCTTGCATTGTGTGTCTTCACTTTCCATGTTAATGTCATCTATTTTAAGAATTAGTTATTTTACAGTGAAGAAAATCTTGGTATGTACTTTAGTGACATGGCTGCTCTTCGTTAAGAGTTTATTGAAAAGCATGAAGTTAAGATATATGATAATGACAGCCATGTTAAGCTGCTTGAATGTTCAGTATAAGTTTACATTGCATGTTTTAAAAAAATATGTATTTTCACTGCTAATGCACAAAATCACAATTTTTTTACAGTATGCTGGTTTTATATATATCAATTACCTTGAAGTAAGGAAACACTCATATTAACAGGAAAGGGGGGGATTCAACATGTATGATGTAGTAATAGGCTTTGCATGTTTCAAGTGTTAAGATATTATATATGGTACACATAATGATATTAAAGGTTGCTTTAGTTCACTAGTTTCAAATAAGATTATATATC
The DNA here is from genome assembly GCF_036588685.1 of Mytilus trossulus. NCBI lineage: Eukaryota > Metazoa > Mollusca > Bivalvia > Mytilida > Mytilidae > Mytilus > Mytilus trossulus. Next base: position 10,990,260 of record NC_086380.1, read on the forward strand.
ACAACCATAACATATTACATTAATGATATGCAATGAATTATTCATTGTTCAATTGTGACCTTGCTGTTTAGGTGAACACAAGTTTTCCTTTGTTCCGCAGGAGGAAGTTTTATTATCAAAAGAAGGAAATATGGTATGATTTCCAATGAGACAACTATCCACTAAAGTCTTTAATAATGAAATGCATGTACATCATGAAAAATAAATTATTATGACAACCATAAATATAACCTGAAAAAATGAGAAAAACTTCATGTTATATTTCTCTGGAATATGAACTTGATGACATTGTATTTTCTCAAAGTTTTTTCAGGCTTCAAATTAGTATTGTATTGCTGTTTTAGAAATCTGAAAAACATAAGACCAATGGGATATACCTAAATCCTTTAAAACTGGTTTGCTAATAAAAATACTCTTGACAATAAAATAATGTATGCTTAGTTCTATGTTTAAATACTTTTAGGCTGGTTGGAGAAAATGGAGTGCCGAACATCCAGACTGGTATGCCAAACGATCTACCTCAAGACACCCTGATTGGTACAACAGACAAACTAATACAACCAGAAGAGGTATACACTAAATGTACTATTATCATGATTATAATGGCTACAATTGAAAAGATTTGTAACATTTTGACTTTGGAATCTTATGATGTTCAACAACCATACATGTAATGTATATATCACTACTGTTTAAAGCAGTTATTTGATACAGGTACCAATAAATTTAAAAGAAGAACAGGTGTATACATAAATAAGACATCAACTAAAATTAATAAAATCCAATTGTGATCAGAATAGGGTGTTCATGTTCAGGAAATGATAAAGCCAAAAAGACCATTTAAACCAGGAATTACTGGTGTAATGACTATTTAATGAAATGTTCATGGTTTCAAATTTTAGTTTATAAAAACTTTAAACACTATGACTTAAACATATAATTTTCTTCATTACTTTTTCAGTGGATTACAAAAATATAATTTTCTTCATTATTTTTTCAGTGGATTACAAAAATATAAACTGGCATTATGAGAGACCATCAAAACCAACAAGCCGAGTACATGATGACTTTATCCCTAACAATAATGAGGTCATGCACAAAGCTGTACAGAGACCCATGCCACATAATAAGGCCTACATGGGAACATTCTCTTATCCTCGACCATTCCCAATGGAAATACCACCACCAAAATGGGGCTTATACAACCCACCAAACTACGAGGAGCCAGCAAGATTTGACCATTTTCCACCTCTAAGATATAATGGATATTAGCAATAATAACTGCCTATAGAAATTAGAAACTAGCAAATTTACTATGTAATGCAAATTATATTATTCTGTCACTATATAGTATAAGATATTACCTGTTTAACCTGAGAACTTTGAAGAGGAGTTAGGAAATTTCTGTGCCAGTTTTAAGACATTATGATCATTAAGTGCTGTTTCATACTGCCATATGCACTTAAATTTGCTAAATTTTGAAACTATGAGTGGTAAATGCACTTCAAATTAAAAAAAATTATACAAATTTTTGAAAATTCTTCCTTAGATTTTCTGCATGTGAAAAAAAATTAAATTCCAAACTGAAATGATGAAATATTTGACATACATTTAACATGTTTAAGTAACTTAACAATTTTAATGTTACAGATACTTAGGTGTGAGACTGTGTGAACTTATATAAAAATAACATATTAAAATAAAACTATGATATTTTAATATACACCAGTTTTTTGTTTACATACATTTTTAAATTATAATGAGTTTTAGTTTTGACAACTTTTAATTATGTATCTACAATGTACTTACTCTTTATGTGCAGTTTACATTTTGCATGTAGCCTAAATTTCAGCTGGCTTGTAGATTATATTTTTATTAATTTTTATATAACATTCTTTTGATCATGCATAATTCACTTGACAATGAAGAGAAGTGTAATATTAGTCTTTTTTCACAGTTTGGAATCACATAGTGAGTGTTAGATCTTCACAGTTTTAAATTTTCATATTCATTATACTAGAGATAAATTTTGAGAGCTTACAATCACCGACAGCTAGTTAAATGTTTAATGCTGATATTTTTTGTGCAAAGGTAGAGATAAAATCTGGGGACACACTTAGAGGAGTTGTTATAGTTGTGATTTTCGACATTATGTTATTTATAAAATGCAATTACTAGGAACAGTGTCCTCATTATCTTTACCTTTTTCGAAACCTTATATTTTTTCGTCTCAACAAGCTTTAAGTTTCATATTAATGTAGTGCCATTTTTATAAACATATATAACTTTTTTCACTTAAATTCTCTTTTATTTTTAATTTTTTTTTTTTTTACGTAAACCAAATATATTATCAAAATTTATACCAATTCAATGGTAAAAATTTGATTGCTTATATCAAATTATTTTGGCATATCTTGGAAGAATTTGTTGGAAATTATTGTAAAGTAACAAGAGGTCTATTAACAAATTTCTATGTTACTAAAAGTCTATAGATAATCAAAAGTACTTGCATAATATTTACAACAAGAATATATCTGCAATTGTCGTTGAATAATTGAACCATGCTGTTTTGTATACCTCTATCTTTCTGAAACTTTGCTTTTTATATTAACTATGTCTTTATTTTTTATGGCTTTCCTTTGTCTTTGTCCTGGTGATAGGAGAATGAATGTGATAAAACATATTGGACCAAATTAAATTGATTATTTTATTTCATTTTCGAATCTAGAATCTAGATATCAATAATGCCAGAGTTATCTAAGGATATTACTAGAGTTTTACATACAGTTAAACTGATTAAATGGTATTTGGAATTGTTTCTAAACAACAAAAAGCAGAGTCTTTAATAACACTTGCCTTATGACAACATCATAATAATTTTAAAGTAATTACATGTACAAGTTAGTAAGAAAGTTCTATATACGTGTCTTACTTAAACATGTTAAAAGATTTAACATAAGAACTATTTTTATTAAACGTTTATCAAGTATGAAGTATTAATGGTTAGATCATAGCATATTATGCAAGAAGTTTTTTTTGTTTCGTTGTCTGAGTAAGCTCAACACTATTGCAAGTATCAAAACATTCAAAGCTATAGAAATAATTCCAGTTAAAACTTTAAAAAAGTTAATTTAATATGGTCCTAATATCAACCATGAGTTTGAGGGGAAGGGGAATAGAAGTTGATTAGATTTAACTTTAGAAGCTTTTGTTACATATTTATTTTTATTTGTTAAATCATTTTTGATTCTTTGTACAATTTTAATCCTGAAATAAACCAGTATAGAAATCTTATTTTTATTTTGACTCTTAATCAGTTGGAATTGGACAAATTGGCCGTTTCAGAATCTAAAGGACTATGAGTAATTTCATTGTTCATACCCCAAAATGAAAATAATGTTATGTCATTGGTTGAATTTCCATTATTTAAAACGTTTCTAACCAATCACGACGTTTTGGTGTACACTTTTGAAAATATTACCCAGAATGCATTAGATTCTGAAAAAGCGAATTGGTTTAATAGTTTGGATGTTCATCCTTGGGTTATACAGCAAATAATTTCTGAACTCCAGTATTTCTAACATCTGATTAGCCGGGACATCAACAGATAGATGTGAATATGTGAACAAATTTCATATGACCAGGACTTCTTTCATTTCCCAGTTATATAATGGAAACAAAGCGGTTGGTTTAGACCATACAATTATTTTTTTATAAGGCTTTGTGTTTTGTAAATGTTGGCAAGCAAATGACTATGTGTGATGTATTATGTCCAGTGACCAGTATTTAATAGACTATTATAATGGGAACTTATTATACAGTATTTTATCATGAAGAATAAAAGCTTGAAGAAAGGATACTTGAATTGCAGTAAAAGGATGAGGGCATGTAAACAGTTGGGTCTGATAATAAATTTGGCTCTGCAATATTTTTCATCGATTGCAGTTGTTGCAATTGTTCTTTAACATGCACAGACATTGGTACTCTACAGACTTGGGACAATAGTTGAGAAATTACTGGTATTTTGTTTGCATTTTTATTTGAAGAGAATCACAAGATCTTCAGATATCAACTACAACTCTCTCATTTTCAAAGTTTAATGATTATGTTTTGATGATGACACAATGTTCCTATTTATAAAGAATTTTAACCAGTGCTGCAGTCATTTTGATAATATTTTCAAACAGCTTTAAATTCTTTACCAGTAATTATGACTATGGTTCATACATGATTTTACTATCTGTCCAACTTAGTAATGTTCTACATTCCTTTTAAATTGCCTTTTTGTTTTTAAATTTCAAATTCAATTGAAACATTTACATAAACTGCATTCAATTTTATTTTAAGAGTTTCTCTCACTAAAATTTTCACTGAAGACTGCAACTTTAATCTAAAGAAGTCAATTCTATCATCGATCTGTTTGTAGGTATTCCATTTGTGTTTTTGTGCGAAAAAGTCATTCATGAAATCTCAAACCTTTCATATTCTTTCATGAAAACTCAAACTGTTCCATTTCTAAAGGATCATCTCCATACAAAAGATCATCTTTATTCATGAAAACTCAAACCGTTCCATTTCTAAAGGATCATCTCCATACAGAAGGTCATCGTCATTACAATACATGTCATATTCTGACTCCTCCCAACCATTGTCCATTTCAGCACCAGCAGCCACCACTGATACAGACACTGGTTTATTCTCACTGTTTTCATCATCTTCTGAATCTGTATCTGGATCTGTGAAATAAATATTTATAATTCATTTTGTGTTACCAATTTTGATCTTAATACTATCCCTACTCTAAATATATTTCTACAAAATGAAAAATATACAAACAGTAAAACGTAAATGAGAGAAGGCAAAAGACAGCACCCTTAATCACAATGATTAATAAAATGTGCATTGATGAACCCCCTGAAAATGCACATAGCTGAGAGGGTGACAAGAAACATTGCCAGCCAAAGCTTAGCCAAGGTTAAAATTGGTATTATGGCGGGTTACAATCATCTTGAGCTTGATCGTCTGATGTCATGTGCATAACAACTTTACAGTAATTTGAAGAAAAAAACTTCAAAAGTGATTTTTTTTTTATGTTGATAGTATATGAAGACTAACATAAATGTGAGCATTGTCTTTTCTTAAAATTATTGATGTCAATGCAATTCATTGCATTTAAAAATTATCTCCCCCTGTGCCATGAAATTGAGTAAATTATCTCCCTTGTCTTATAAAAATATGTGGTATGCTTGCCAATGAGAAAACTACAGTGAATTCATTTATTTTTGTGGGTACTGGGGACAATTTGAGTGTAATGGGGAAAACTTTAATTTTTCGTGGATATTTGATTTTGAGGTTTTGGTCTCTGCAAACAAAACCAGAATTTGTGGTCACTTGTACACACAAAACCCATAAAAAAGTAAATAGAAAGTAATATAATAAAGAAATAATTTACCTTCTTAAAAAATAATATTTCCTATGAGCTAAGAGGTTATTCCATGGTGAGTCAAGAAGAAAAACAAGCCTTACCTGGATCAGGGAGAATAATTCTTGTATCAGCTCTGAGGTAATTCTGAGATAAGTCATGTAAGTCTTACCTGCATCAGGGAGAATAATTCCTGTATCAGCTCTGGGGTAGTTCTGAGATAAGTCATGTAAGCCTCACCTGGATCAGGGAGAATAATTCCTGTATCAGCCCTGAGATAGTTCTTATATAAGTCAAGTAAGCCTTACCTGGATCAGGGAGAATAATTCCTGTATCAGCCCTGAGGTAGTTCTTAGATAAGTCATGTAAGCCTTACCTAGATCAGGGAGAATAATTCCTGTATCAGCTCTGAGGTAGTTCTGAGATAAGTCATGTAAGCCTTACCTGGATCAGGGAGAATAATTCCTGTATCAGCCCTGAGGTAGTTGAGATCTGAGATAAGTCATGTAGTCCTTACCTGGATCAGGGAGAATAATTCCTGTATCATCCCTGAGGTAGTTCTGAAATAAGTCATGTACAAAAACAAGTCTTACCTGGATCAGGGAGAATAATTCCTGTATCAGCCCTGAGGTAGTTCTGAGATAAGTCATGAACACAGAAAGTTATATATGGATGATTCAAATCAAGATCTTCTTCTACTACACTTGTACCTACAAATAGATGATAATTTTTAGCATGCTTACCAGATACTTTAATTGTAAAATTTCCTTGTGTTTTCGATATATTTTTTGTTGTTAAGGCTTTTGCTTTCATTGTGTTTTATAAGTGCTTCAGGATATACAAACAGTTGGATTGAAGGATGATGATGAAGGTTTGTCTTCTTTATCATTTCCTGATGATCATTTAAATAATTTCACATTTCATATTGTCTAGTCTACTGAATTTTACTTACCTCCAATACAAAGCATTAATTTCTTATCCTGATCAGAAACTGGTGACTCAAGAAATGAAGTGACTGTATGATTAGTAATATCCAGACACCCACTGACATCCAATGACTCCAAGTTAGGACAAAGACATGCAAGATCTTCAAATGCTGAAATTATAAAATATATAAAAAATAGAATTTTTATGATTGCCAATGTGACAACTATGCAACAATAAGGTCAATCAAAATATCTATTAAAACCTAAATTCCAATGCTTTATTGTAGCTTAACTTAGATACTAACCACTGTCTGTCAGTCCAGAACAGGCTCTGGCTGTCAGAGATCTCAGTCTACCATTTCTAGATAACACTTGTATACTTTCGTCATCTACCTACAAGGAAAACAGTAATATTTATCATGAAGAGAAATTTAAATATAGATGGAAATAAGAAGTATTGAAGACTTAGTTTACTGTGGGTTCATTTATTTTTGTGGGTACCAATTTTCGTGGATTGCATTTTCCTTGATATTTGATTTCGTGTTTTTCCAAAAGTCTGCATTTAATCATAAAGCAAATTTGCAATTGGTAGAACATTTATTTGTGGTTTCCCTGTACCCATGAAATCCACTAAAAATTGGTATCCAACGAATAATAATGAATCTACAGTAATAGAAAAACAGGGTTTCCATCAATGACACTAAATCAGTACATGCAAATAACACACAAAAACAAAATGACAGAGCTTTTATTGCTGTTCTTCATCTCAAAGTCACTGTAAAGCCTTCAACAAGAGGAATGTTGGCATGCCTTCAAACTAGTTTATCCCTGCCACAGTTTGTGTGTGTCTGTCTGAAGTCTGTAATTCTGTGGTTGTCGTTTGTTGCTGTATATCATATTTGTTTTTCTTTCATTATTTTGTACATAAATCAGGGTGTTGTCTCCTTTAAATTGTTCTATATTTGTAATTTTTGGAACCTATTTTATTTGACTATGCAATATGGGTTAAATTCATTGTTGAAGGCCCAAGATAATTAATGATAAATCTTTTGTCAGTCATTATAATGAAAAAGCTTCATGTGACAAATACAGTGGTAACAACTGGTATATGATGACATATACTAACCTTGTATAGATAACTAATATCTAATGTTGTAAGACTAGAACAGAATCCCAATGCCTTCACGCCTACTCCTGTCACATCTCTATGACAACTGCTGATATCTAATGTTCTGAAATAACAACAACAAATCACAAAATATTCTTACAACCGCAATGCCAACAGCTTACATTCAACGGTTAAATCTAAACTAAGATAAATAAAAAAAAAAAGAATCCAAATAACTTTTACCCCCCAGCTAGTTTCATCTGTATTGCACAAGCTAATACTCTATTGAAAAAAACTATTAAATGAGGTGCAAAATATTAAACTTTCATATCTCTGTCGCAATAATAATGTCCTGGAATAAAAAGTAAATAAGATAATTTGGTATATTTAGCTGATATCTAACATACTGAAATAATTGAGAATAAAATTTTCTGAAGCTTTTACTCCACTTTGAGATGCATAATGCATGGAAGCAGCTTGTAATCTTTAGTTTAGTGTGTAATTGTGGTCTTTTCCCTTTCTTGCTTTCAAAAAAAATATGATTTTTTCATTACTGGTAAGATAATCTCCTGAAACCTATAGTAATACTTAAGTAGGGCTCCGTGTAAAAATCGTGCAGCCATCAATGATATGGTGATACATGGGTCAGAACAAATGTGTGATGTTGCATGCTTAAAATGAAATATTGATTGCTAGCAACTTATACCCAGGTTTTTTTCTTCTAGAATGGTGTACTTGAAAAAATATTAGGCATTGTATTTTAACTATAATCATTGTGATATCCTTTAGAAATGTGCCATAATTCATCACCCAATAAACAACAAACCCATTCTATTACATAAAAGATTTTAGTTTTATAAAAACAATAATTTATTTGTATATACATAATATGATGATGTTACTTGTTGGGTTTTGTGAAAAAATTTAACTTCAAAATTGGTCAAAAACAAGAAAATTCCAATATTAAGAAAATGGTGTTGTTACCCTTTTTGGTACAGAGGTAACAAAGAAAAAAAATTTGAAATATCTCTTTATTTTTTGTTATTGTGTTTAGATAATATCTGAAAATAAATAATATATCACTGCAATTTGTCTTCTTTTTTATTTATTGTTTGTAAATGAATGTTTAATATACTGTAATTTGTGTATATTTGTCTAAACCAGAACACACAATCTGACAGTTGGTTGCCATGGCAACCAAAGTGTCCTAGCAACAAAAATGAATATTTTTTCATTAATCTTGATTGAAGGCAAGATAACATACCAAATTTGGTGATAATCTGTTGACCCCCATGTATCACTCATTGCATGATTTTTACACGGAGCCCTACTTAATACCACAACACACAAGTGAGACATGTTTTTCCTTATAATTTCATATTGCTTCTAATTTTTGTTATTAAGGGCCCTTCTTGATGAATATTGTAATTCCCAAACTTACTCTAGAAATGGACACCCTATGGCTATGGCTGATAGTAAGTCATCATTTACTACTAAATTCTGTGACATGTGTACATCTCTCTGAAACAAGAAAACGCAAATCACAACTGGAAATGTGTTTATTTTCCAGGGCATCCTTTTTTTTTATATATTGTAGATATATATATATTTAATATTGATATTTCAAATATTTTTGGTTTTCCACTTTGTGGTGTACATGCGTACATGCATACAAAAATTGTATCATTTGCTTTACATTTAGGTTGTTACACAGTATTGAGGTTTTTTATAAACTGTATGGTGTCACGAAAAAAAAATCAGTTCTTCAAGTATAAAACTTGTACATTTAATGTATTGAAAATGCATAAATATGATTAAGTAATGATAATAAGTCGTGCCTTAAAAAAATATTGGAAATAGATTGAGGAGTCAGCTGTCTTCATGAAAATAAGGGATGAGGTGCTTTATCAAGGTCATTTATGTATAGAGGTTTAATTCTAAGCTGCTAAAACTATGTCTAAACCATCATACAAAAATACTACTTCTAAAATTATATAATAAAGGTAAAATTAGAAATGAATTTCTATTTCTAGAATATATACCAACCAATTTAGAAAGTTTAGAAATCTTCATCAGTCCCTCTCTAGATACTGAAAAAATAAATATCAATTATCATTCAACTAAAATCACCTGGCTGGAATTATTACCTGCTGCAAATGTTTGCTAAAGTAAAGTACATACATAAAATGACAAATGTGGAAATGACAGCTAGAATTATACTTACACGAAAGGGGAAACTTACCTAAAAAAGGGGAAATATGGTACAATTCCAAATTAACAACTATCCACCAGAGCTCAATTAATGTTGAAGCAATTATTTAATCTGTATGGCCATGAACAATGAGTTAAACCTAACCTGTATAGTATACAATTTTCTAAGCAAACTATATTCTACTATTCGTCTTACCAATAAGCAACTACTAAACATTAAGTCAGAAAGGACTTTTGTTTTAGTTTGTGAAGGAGTTGGCCTTGTTTATACATTAAAACACTGTTCCAAATAACCTTATAATGAAAATATGAACAACTAGATTGAGATGAGATAAACTATTTTATAGCTCCCTATGTGGTATCATTGTTGAGTGCAGTACGGTGACCTATAGTTGTTAATTTCTGAGTCACTTTGGTCTCTTGTGGAGAGTTGTCTCATTGGTAATCATATCAAATCTTTTTGCATGAACCCCCTGAGGGGTTCATGCTTATATATTGGTGAGTTTTGAATGTGTCTATGGGCCACTCGATATCTCTCGGCCGGAAGTCAAAATAAATTTCTCGGAACGTCTCGATATTTTTCGGTCATTTATACAGATCTAAACAGGTTGTTATCTACGTCTTTGATATGGTCCCTTGGTGGCCCTTGACGAAGCAATTATATTTGTTTTAAAACGACCACTGTATACTGTGTGTATCTGGGTCAATTATAACGTTGTCTCGATAACATGTAAACTAATTATGTTTGAAGATTTATCCACGGGATACTGACAGTGTATTTCATCATAGACTTACGTGGAGAACATTCTGGTTATACTATTTATATTAGATCGGAAAACAGAAAGATGATATTCTAATCAAACTTATTTAATTCAATCGGAATGAAAGAAATATCTAACAAATTAATATACTGTATTTATGTTTCTGAAGAAACTAACAATGATTGAAATCAGAATATTTTCAGAGCTACAATCAAGGAATAAATATTTTATATGACAAGATACTCGGCTTTGATATTTTAAAATATTTATTTGCAAAGGAAACATACAAATAAGATTAAAATAAATTCTTGAATCCTACAAAAAAAATGTTTACAAACAATAATTATTATATTTCTACGTTTATTATTTCATCCCGTTTTAATATTTAATAGGTTTTATTAGTAATTATCTATTTTTTTGTATTGTAATATATCCATAAAACGGAAAGTAAGATGAATTTATTAAATATTTAAATTTTAAACGGTCGTAAATAAAAATACTTGTGTGTTCTCAATAATAGATTACATAAAGCATTATTTCAAATCTTTGCAGCTTACAACAACCGTAAAAAATAATTTACAATAATCACAACAAAATTTAATTACAACCATAATGTTGATTATTTTATACTGTTTTAGTATGGATTTAGTAGTCTTTGCTTATATTTTGTATAGTAATATATTCACATATATAGTGGAATGTTATGATTTAGATTCATTCGATAAATACAATGTCCATCCGCAAATATTTGAGGTTCGTGTTTATTGATATTATATAGTATATATCTAAAAGAATTTGGAAAAGATTACTAACAGGAACGTTAGTTAATTGTAAAATTGTGATTCAATTTTTCAAAGTTTAACCTTATAGCATCTACATATTTTTACTATGGTACGGTTTTAAAAATTGTGTTCATTGTGTTGAACAACTAGTTTACACGTCTTGATTCGTTCACCTTATAAATCACATGTCAAAGGCCAATGTCAATGAATCCGAAGTCAAAACATTTAATGTAGGCCGTTTTACATTCGAATTCAACTATGATATTAAGATATGTGATAACGCAAATGCGTATTCTTTTCCTGAGTATCAGTGAGATGCTTTCTATTTACTATTTCGTGCGCTAAAATACAACTTGCATACAATACTATTAAATTCACTCGTGAAAGCTTATTTTCGTTTTTGTTATCTAAATTCATAACACGGCAGAAAGAGCTTTACATGTGACTTCCAAGCACGGTCATTATAACTAACGGTATTCTGACCTCGAGATGTTTCTCTTTTGTTTCTTTTTTGAGTCACTGTCCTATTATAAACTTTGACATTTTCGAAACGTTATATAAGGATTGTCTACCCAAAGAATAGATTCCTTAACTTTGTAATGTATTTAGCCTTTTAAATTTTTTCATTAGAGCGTCACTGATGCTTTTTTTTGCAGACTTAACTCGTGTCTGGTGTACATCATTTTAATTCTGGTATATTTTTATAACTACATACCTTTTTATATAAATTGGTTATTTTGAAAGTGTATACAGGTAGTCATAAACTTCTGAACTAAGAAATTCTTTAGCAATACTAAGTTTCCCTGTATAATGTTTGAATTGATTTTAAAGTAAAATCAGGAAATCCTTAAAATTTGAGATGTTTTATGAGACCAAAATAAGTCTCTTCACAAGAGGTCCCAATCAATAGACCACTTTCGAGTTCATCCGTCACCGGCAAAAACTCGTCAATTATGCACGCCTTTATGACGTCATTTACCAGATTGAGGGGCTCGCCTGTATCCCTGCACTATTTACGTTCATCAAGCGTCTTAGTGATCGTTTTTGTGCAGGATAAACTAGAAATAATGGTTGCTCTGTAGGTACTTAATGACAATTCCCTAATGACAGCAGTGTTGATTGTCTATTTTCAGAATTCAATTTGCCGATTAATTCGTACAATATAGAATTAAAATTTTCCAACCACTCGCTCAACATTGTAAGGAAGTGACGACGCCCCTAAACGCACAAATGACGGTGATAAAGGCGCGTATAATTGACGAGTTTTTTCCGGTGACGGATGAACTCGAAAGTGGTCTATTGCATGTCACAGGTTTCACTGCATAAAACATCTACCATGAGTAAAGACAGCTTCAAATACGAGTTGGTCATAAAGGCATTCATGTAGGAAACAAAATATAAAGATATGATATATAAAATAAATGCATCCAGAATTCCAGATTATAAAGCAAAGTGAGAACATAAATTTATACTGCGATAGGTTTGTGCAATTTGCATAAGTCATCAGGTTAGGAGAAATGACAATTTGCCAAATGCTTATAATTGGAAAAATTATGCACATTCCCAAGTAATAAATAAAATAATTGAGCTTCTAAATGACTATCCAAATCGGCCCATTCAAATAAAAGCTGTAAACATATACTTTCAACTAGCATCTTCTATTTACAGTCAGTTATTTCAATACAAAAGCAAACACAAATTCAGCAACGATCTTTTGGTGACACGGTAGTCAGCGGTCTTAGGTTCATGTATTGCTTTTCTTTTTTTAAAGAAAGCAACTTGTTTTTTATATCATTAACTTTAAATATTGACATAACTCTGTTTCAGATGCAAAATATTTCAGTTTGATATTAGGCTCTAACAAAGATATGGTGGACTTTTGAAGGTCATTACTTTTTGTCTCTGATTATTTCTTGGAGATATATTGTCTTGTGTATATATCTTACAAGTTGAGTCCAAACTTATTGAAATTAATCAAAGAGCAGAATGCTCTGAGGGATACGATTGCCATAGTTTTCATTGACACATGTATAGCAGTTCTGCCAAATTTTCATTAAACAAATGCATGAGAGTTGGCCAAAATTCAAAAGATCAAAGAGGAAAGAAATAGATCCAAGAATACTGTTGCAAAAAAAGCATGAACATGCGCGAGTCTCAAGCATTTTTGGCCGGTAACCCTGGTACAGCTGGATAGTATTATTCTCTAAACTAATTCAACTGCACATGCAAAATGTAACAATCTGAATAGTCACTCAACTTAAAGAATAGCCAATCCCTGTTACAAGTGTATGAGCCATGTACTTATTGTGTTTTATCGAATTATAGTTATCCTGTACCATGTAAACTCGTACCATTGCTAACTGTTACCAACTTATTTAAATGCATTCAAATGGTGTTAAATGATGAATATACATGATATACGTTACTTTCACCCAATACCTCTTAAGTCTGTAAAATGTATATAATTTGAAAGTACAATGACCAATTTGTAGCTTATGTTCCTTGTATATTGGATAGAAAATACTGTGGCAGATGTAGATAATTAAGGTATATACAGTTTCACCCGAAGAAAATTTTTCATGAATAATTAAATCTTAGCAGTTAGTCAAAATGATTGCCAAAATTATTTTTACTATCTATAAATAAATGTAACAATGAAATTTAACTGATTCCTGTTAAGGGGGTCCGGATTTTCCCCGCAAAAAAAGCACATGGCTTTCAACAATTGTAAACATAGCATTCAATTTGTGATCCTGGATTACAGCTTTAATTAACTTAAATTGGATATATATGTCGTGTACAAGTTGCGTTTTTGTACAGGTTATAACATGTACAAAAATATTGTACGTGTTATAACTTGTATAATGCAAAAATACAAGTTATAACATGTACAAAAGTACCTCATACATGTTATAACCTGTACAAAATATTGCTTAAAAATGGTTCTAACTTGTACAAAATTTAAGATAAATCTTAATGAAGGAAAATGAACATTTAAATTCACCAATGCATAAAGAACAACAATAAATAGGCCATAACGTGTCTCTTTCTGTCGAGGACAATGATCACATAGTTACAGAAATATATGTTTCATCACTTATGTTGGCAAAATGTGTTTTCATGTGATTGAATGTTTTATGTAGTCCATCATGGCTTAAATAAGTGTGACACTATTTACTAAAAGCTTGTATTTCCTCAATGACAATTACATTAGATACTAGTACATGTAACTAAATTCTTCCCAAAATTTTAAGAACGATGCCTAATAATTTTGGGTAATACTCCTCCCTCTTGTTTTATAGCATGCAAAGACTAAAACAATGTCTTATATGCTTACTCTGTAAAATCAAGAGAGAGCTGAAAAAGTTTTCAATTGACTACGTTTCATTATAAATATCTTTGGATCTACTCTTCAACATTTTTGACCTTCAGCATGACTTATGTAAATTCATAACTCAATTTTTTTTTATAAACTATAAGATTATTTCATTAGGCGAATGTCATTTTTATGTTTTAAATATATATCCTCTACTTTGAAAGCATGTATTTGTGTCCTTTGGATGTTGTCTGCTCCATGGGCGGGTTGTTATCTTTTAGACACATACCCCATTTCAATTTCCAATTGGTTTTGTAGACACATCTTCCCTGGCTATCCTCTTATGTCTTTTAGTGTCAACTAGAATGGAAGTATTTTACTATTGCCTTCAAAGTGGACACTCACATTTATAATTCATCAAATAAAGATATGTCTATAGATAGTCATAAGAGAATCATAAGACACGTCCTAAGATATACATGCATCTTATGACAAGTCTTAGGAATGCTCCGTAATACCGACCCCTGGACATTAACTGTATTAAAAAAGGACAAAACACACTAACATGAAAGAATAATAAAAAAGTTATGAAATATTATTGATGTCAATAACATCTGTTGCGATAATAGAAACATATCCTTATTTTTCGATTTTGTACAAGTTAAAACCATTTTTAAGCAATATTTTGTACAGGTTATAACATGTATGAGGTACGTTTGTACATGTTATAACTTGTATTTTTGCATCATACAAGTTATAACATGTACAATATTTTTGTACATGTTATAACCTGTACAAAAACGCAACTTGTACACGACATATACATATTCAACATGTTCAATTTTAATAAGGTACAGTTAAAGCAATGTTTTAACTTTCCTCTGGGTTAAGTTCTACAGTGGCAGATCCAGAACTTTTCCTAAGGGGGAGCCCGCTGACTGACCTAAGAGGAGGCCCGCTCCAGTCATGCTTCCATATTCCCTTTATTATCAACCAAATTTTTTCCACAAAAAAAGGGGGGGGGGGGCTGGATCCGCCTATGTTCTAGTTTGAAAGATCAGTTAAAACATTAATGCTTTAAAACATTCTTTATTTTTGTCTAAGTTTTCATTTAACTCCTGTGTAAAATTCAAGTAATTCAACTTTATTTCCATTGAGTTTACAAACAGAAACCCATAAAACATCATATTTTTAATATATTTTTCTGAATGTTGCGACTTCCCAGTTGTACAAGTTAACTTTTTTTGGTTCCAATGCCGTGGTACGAGTTAACTTGCTTCCGTATCTTATCACCGTAATTCTAGGAGGAACCCTAAACTGGAGCCCTATCATATTGTGTTCACTTATCGATACACTGACCTTCGGTGCGAAGCTATATATAGAACGGCGGACCAGTTTAGGAGGAACCCCATTTCTTACTCTTTAATTATTGAAGTTCCTTCGGGTCAGAGGGCATGACTCCTTTCCGTACACACTCCTCTGTTTACATTGAGATCGTTCTTAATATAATACGACGTTTACCGGCATTAACGAGTTAATTCTTCTTGACGAATACTTCGAAAAGGGAGACAACTCGAAACGATAACATGGAAGATTCCATTTCTGCTGAAGGGGTGTTATAGGTAATTTTTACGATGAAACATTTATTTCAATTTAAATTAACGATATTTATCATGTTTATGCATATAGATTGAAGATTAAAGGAAACTGATGACAATCTTGAGTTTTCAACAGGTGTTCACTATTCGGTACAATAATTTTATATCAACAGAGTAGAGGAACAAGGATTGCTTGTACTATTTATTCTTAATCCATCAGCAACAAAGTTTAAAGAACTATTCAAACTGAAGAAATCAATCTGTAAAGATATTGAAGCTATTACAAGAACATTATGTTACAGTCTTCATATAAAACGAACTTTATTGAATCAGACTAAGGCTTGATCGGATTGCAAATTTATCAAATATACAAGAGCATTATGCTTAACATCAGAATGACAATCTAAAGTGAAAGACATTGTATATATTGAGAATGTGTCGTTAGTAATCAGGGCATAAAACTTGTGTATAGAGTGATGACTTTTATATATGGGTAATGGTGCTACTAATGGGTCCCTGTAAATATTCATATACATGTAAATATTCATATTCTTATCCTTCGGGAGTGCTCCTTAGATAGGAGGAACATACCAGTAACAGTAACAGTAACAGTATGCATGTGATTTAAAATCATGCAACAACAATAGCCCTCCATATGCAGACAGGCATAGAAAGAATCACATGAGTTTCAAATTAATCAATGAAGCGGGGAATCACTCAATCTGATACCCCTTGAAATCAGGAAAACTACACGCATGTGGGGTCTCACTAATTAGCGACAAAAAGCGTCAAGAAGCGACAAGAAGAAAAATAATAAGTGACAAAAAGCAACAAGAAGCTATTTAGCGACAAGAATACATTTTGTTATCACATACATTAAAATATTTTTTAGGATTATATTGAAAGATGAAGAAATAAAAAAAATTCGATGAAGAGATTGTGTACTTTTTATTATCATATTGATAGATGTAGAAATTAAACATGTGTAAGAGCAAAGGAAATGTAAACGCTATAAAATGAAAATAAAAACAAAGATTTGTCACCTTCCTTTTGAAGGATTTAATAAAACAAAAACATGAAATATTATTTCCTTCCTAACTGTACAAATAATTTTTCCGGATAGGACCAACATTAGCTGTGGCTTCACTCTAAGGTAATACACAATTAAGAGCAACAAATGAGATTAACTAGGTGCGTGTCCTTTGTTTTATTGCAACAATAACATCCATTAACACCTTCATCAATTACACGCACCAGAATATAAAATTATTGTACCGAATAGTGAACACCTGTTGAAAACTCAAGATTGTCATCAGTTTCCTTTAATCTTCAATCTATATGCATAAACATGATAAATATCGTTAAATGAGACAATACACTAAATAAAATGATGAAAAATATTCACATTTTAATTATGTTTTCCTCTTGTTTGATTTCAGTTCTTAATTTGTATTCCACAATATGTGTATGTATTTTCTGGACAATTATGCACAAATAATGCATTTTGCAAGTTAATTATATATTGTACAAAAATGGTTTTAAAAACAAATAAAAAGACAAAATATACTTCCTGTGATACCTTATAAAATATCATGTAAATAAATGTAGCAACTGAATTAGATTTACAAGTTTCATTTCCCCCCCCCCCCCCCCCTAATCAAAATTAACTTTCCTGTCGTTGAAATTGTTTTCTTTTGCATATTTTCTTAATATTTATTTCGAATAAGTAATATAAATAAAAAAATGTTTTCTTGTCGCTAAATAGTTTCTTGTTGCTAATATTATTCTTCTTGTCGCTTCTCGACGCTTTTTGTCTCTACAATTCTTTTTGTCTCTAATTAGTGAGACCACGCATGGACATTAATACATAAATTAATGTCCATGCGTGTGGTGGTTGAAGGTGGTGGTTGTGTAATTTATTGAGAGCCAGTTTTACAGATTTTACAGATTTTTACAGACTTGATAGTGTTTTAATGTGAACTTTTATTTCCTGTATTGCCAATGAGAACCCTGAATGATGTTTTAGCAAAGTGAAAATACATTTACTGCCATTTCTCGAAAGAAAATGAGATACACGAGACAAAGAAATAGCCGATTCATAGTCGCCATCTTGGTTTTATGAAGAAATTTTAAAGAAGTTTTTAATTAACAGTCCTTTTACCTTTTAAACATAGAACACTTTTAATATATAGTGAACAGTTTTAAGAAAGACAATTGTTTTATTTAAACATTTTTTCCAAATCACTTGTTTTTGAGTAGATACAACCAACAGTAAATTCAAAATGTCGAGAAGGTCAAGTAGAGAATTAGTTCCAACTAAAATATATACACCCAGCAAGAGTATTCAAACTACTAAGAATTATGTATTAAATGAGAAAAGAACTTTGAATAAAATTAAGGAAGCTGCAAATAGAGACATTGATATTCAAGCAACTTTGAAAAGGGGGAATTTAATCATACAGTTTTCATCGGCTGCATTTTTGCAATTCAATACATGCTTCGACCAGTATTTTAGCTCAAACCAAAGTTTAAAACTAACAGTACATGAAAGGTTCGATTTATCAAAGAAATTATCTGAGAGGTCAATTTCATTTGCTGACGTTAGTAATCCGTCAAAGCAATTATATAGGGTGAACATTTTTAATACAACATGTCGTATTGAAGTGAATGGGAAACAATTTATGTCATTCATAGATGAATTTTCTAAAATTGCATCGCATATGAGTAATGATGTAGACTATAAACATCTCAACACCAAAATTAAAGAGCAATGTGATTTTTTATTATCATCAATTAATAACGGTCATAATCCGTCAGTTGTAGTGGATAATACAAAGATTAGTCAATCTAAAGCTGTTACAAATGCTGCCGCTGGTAGTAATGACATTAAGGACCCTAAAGTATGCCCTAAATGTACTAGAAATTGCTTATCTAGAAGTGTCTGGTGTAATAGGGGTGAACATTGGATACACTATAATTGCGAAAAACTAAAAAGTGAAATGATTAACATTTTAGAGAATAATTCTGATACAAACCATTATATATGTTCAATTTGTGATATAGACTCCATAGATGATAAGCAAGTATTATCTGTGAATTCTCCCACTCATACTCAAGTATGTGATAGTATCAACTTACCTTTGGTCAACATGATTAATGAAGAATCTTTTTTAGAAGGAAATGGAATAGAATCCGATACTTCAGTAAAACATATAGATAAAGATCAAGTAATACCCAAAGTAACTTTTGCTCAATCTCTTTTATTGGAGGAATTTCCAAGGTCTTGTGCCTTATGTTTAGAGTTGTTAAATACTGATGAACAAATTTGTGAATTATGTGATCAATCTTATCACATAAAATGTATGGGAAAAGAAAATAAAATATGTCTAGGATGTGAAGCAACACATAGTCAAAATTCTGAAAATTTGCATTTGAATATTGAAACTTCAGTAAAGAAGGTTAATTCACCTCGTCCAACTTTAGTCTGTGTAGACAAAAACATTACTGATAAATCTAAAGAAAATCAAGATAAGGATAATGAAAATAGTGTGTTGAAACAGAAAGAATTGCGTCAATTAGAACTAAAATTAAAGAAAAAAGAAGAAAGTCTGAAATTAAAAGAGTTGTCAGTGAATGAAAAACTTAAAGAGAAAACCAAGCTTCTTGATTATCTTCACCAAATTGAAGCCCGAAATTTAGAGTTAGAACAAACCATAAAAACAATGAATAGGAAAATTATTATATTGGAAGAAAATCAAAATAACTCTTCCCTGCGTAATGAAAAATTAGAATCTGGAAATTTAAATAGTCATAGGGATAATAGTGAAGATTTACTGGTACAAGTAAGGAATAAAGTCACAAAATTTATTGTGGACAAGATTGAAAATGAATTGGATAAATTATCTGACAATATTACTGAAAGCAATGATAAATTAAAGGATACACAAAATCATGTTTATCAACAAAATGTGAAAGATAACTCAGAAAATCAATATTCTCAACATAATTGGGATTACCAAAATTATTATCATCAATATCCATATTATTATGATCATCACAACTCATATTATATAAATAATTATGGAACTGTAAATGAGAGTCATAGTGATTCAGAAAGTAGATGTGATTATGAAAATCAATGGTTTCAAGATACGTCTCCGGACAATACTCAAACTGTTACTCATTCGAATCTTATTGATGTATTAGCGTCAGACAACCAAGTAAGGACAAATTGTGATTCACAAAGTAATCAACCTAGGGACTATTTGGGACAAAATTTATATTTCCAAAGTAATAACATTGCCAAAACTTTACATGGAAATAATTTTTTATGGAAAACAAGCCTCAGTGTCCAACCGACATAATGGAACAATTAAATCATGAAAGTAGAGAGGATGATAAAAAGAAAGAACTTAATATTTTAACTTTTAATTGTAAAAATATACAAACATGCGGTATGTTTTTTGATGAACTTTTTAAATCAACAGATATATTTTTAATTCAAGAACATTGGCTGTTTAATTTTCAACTGAATTTACTTAATGAACTTCATCAAAATATTTGTGGAATTGGAAAAGCGGTCGATGATAAAGATCCAATAAATCCAACCAATTTACCTCGTGGTTATGGGGGAACAGGAATTTTATGGAGAAAAGACCTTGACAATTTTATTAATCCGTTAGATATTGGAAACGATAGAATTTGCTGTGTTGAACTTTTAGGATCTTCAAAGCTACTCCTAGTATCTGTTTATTTACCATGTAAAGGAACACCATCTGACTCATTAGAATTTTATAACTGTATAGACCAACTACATGAAATCGTTCAAAGTTATAGCGACTCTCACTCTATTATAATTGGTGGCGATTTTAACGAAAATATTTTAAGTAAAATAGATACGAGAAGAAACAAATATTTAGTAGACTTTTTGAATGAAAATAGTTTATATACTGAAGAAAATGGTATTACTTTTGTAAATTGTAGTGGTAAAGGAACTTCAACTATTGACTTTTTACTTTTTAAACAAGATTTTAAAGAGAATGTGATCAGTATGGAAACAATGGACAATGTAGCTACTAACGTGTCTGATCATTTTCCTGTTAAAGCAAAATTGAAATATATCATCAATGCTAAAGAAAAATTGAAATGTTCAAATTCAAATATTCTACCCTCTGGAAAAACTCCATGGAAAAAAATAGATAAAGACGCATATAAAACTTTAGTTGAAAATGGATTAGATAATTTTTCATCATCTTTAGAAAATAAATATGAAGTGGATATTGCTTTTCAAAATATGAACAGTTTACTCTTCAATTCAGCAAAAAGTTGTTGTCCAACTCCTCGAAAAAGATATAGAAAACCAAAATTAAAAGTAATGAATGAAGATATTTCTGGCGCAATTGCAATGAAAAAAAAGGCTTTTTATCAATGGAAGATTAATGGGCGGTCGGAAGATCCAAGGAATGAACTTTATATTCAGAAAAAAGAGACAACTTATAATTTACGTAAACACTGTCGCAAGGCAGTTGCGATGAATAGAATCGATGAAAGAGAAAAAATAATGGAAGCAAATATCAAAAACAAAAATTCATTTTATAGACTTATTAAAAAACAGAGGGGAAGATTAAGTAATCATATAGATGAACTATCTGTAGGAGACACAGTGTATAGTACAGAAAACAACATTTTAAGTGGATGGAAACATCATTTTGAAAATTTAACAAAAAATTCTATTCATGAACATTTTGATAACAAATATCAACAAAAGATCGAACAAGAATATATTGATATAATTGACATTTGTAGAGCTATGTTTCAGCACCAAAGTATTACTGAAAATGAAATAGTAGAAGCTTTGAAGTTATTAAATTTAAATAAATCACCAGATATATTTGGAGTTTCAACTGAAAACTTATTATATGGAGGACAATCTCTTATTTATCACCTTAAAGAACTCTTGGATAGTACTTTTAGACTTTGTTATATACCAGACGAACAGAAATTAGGGATAGTAATTCCGCTCTTTAAGAATAAAGGAAGTTGTAAAGACAGTAAAAATTATCGTGGAATAACAATTACTCCAACATTATCCAAACTCATTGAGGCTGTTTTAAAGATCAGAATTAATCCTGACATTATAAAATATCAAAATCCATTACAACGTGGCTTTACTAAAAGAACAGCACCATTAAACTGCTCTTTTATTATAGAAGAATATCACAAGGAATGTATCGAGTTAAATGATCAAATAATAATAACTATGCTTGATGCAAAATCTGCATTCGATGCTGTTAAACATGCTGGGCTTATCAGAAGATTATATCAAATGAAAATTCCGGAACAATCAATTTTAATTATTGATAATCTATATAAAAATGCTGTTTCTTGTGTTAAATGGAATAATCAAATATCGGACACTTTTAGAATAGAACAAGGCGTAAGACAAGGAGGGACTCTTAGTGCAGACTTGTACAAAATCTATATAAATACACTTTTAGACATTTTAGCTGATTCAGGATATGGAGGCAAAATTGGATCTATTTCTTGTTGTGCTCCTACTTGCGCAGATGATTTAGCCATTCTTAGTAACTGTCCGTATGAAACGCAAATTTTAATTGATATGGCCTTTGATTTTAGTAAACGTGAGGCATACTTACTACAACCAGCAAAAAGTTGTGTTATACAGTCTAAATCACGTCACCATGAGAAAGTAAATGAAAATTTTTGGAATTTAGGCAATTCTGTTCTTCCAACTTCTAATAAAGCAACACATATAGGAATATGTCGTACAGACGATGATTCATGTAAAGCAACAATAGATGAGAATTTAAAGAAAGCAAGAAGGACACTATATAGTTTAATGGGGGTTGGACTTTATGGCGAAAATGGACTAGATCCACAAACTTCAATGTCAATAATGAATACTTATATTATACCGATAATGTTTTATGGATTGGAAATAGTAATCCCTAGAGGAAGATGTTTAGAAACTTTAAATATCCAATTTAAGAAGTTCTTGAAACAATTGTTATCTTTACCAAAAACAGTAGCAGATCCTGCTATATATATGATTTCTGGGATGTTACCTGTAGAAGCTCAAATAGATGTAAAAATTTTAACTTTTTATGGAAATATTACTAGACAAGGAAAAAATTCTATTGAATGGCAACTAGCGGAAAGGCAATTAAATGTTAAATCTATTAATAGTAATAGCTGGTTTAGTTTACTGAGGAAAATATTTTTGAAATATGAACTTAATGATCCTGCACAATACTTAGTTAATCCAATTAGTAAATACCAATGGAAAAGGGAAATAACTTCCAAAGTTCAAAAATTCTGGATTGAGAAGATACTGAATCAAGCAAAACTTTATACCAGTTTAAGATACTTATCGTTGATATATAAACCAGGACAATGTCATCCTATTGCAAATACAAATACTATGAATTCAAGGGAAATTATTAGAATTCCTACAAAATTGAAAATAGCTACTGGGAGTTACATTCTGCAAACAGTTAGAGCCAAGTTTAAAAGTAATACAGAACTGTCTATATGCAAACTGTGTAATGAAACAGAAGAAACTTTACCACATTTCTTATTAACGTGTAAAAGTTTAGAAGATATCAGAAAACCAATTTTGGAAGATTTAATTAATTCCTGTAGTGAAGAACTAGCTGCTTTTAATATGAAAGGTGAACATTTTGACATTTTACAACTGATCATAGATCCCTTTAATTACATGACAATGTTAAGAAATGAAAAAGTTTTTAAAGTGATACAGAACATTATAGATCCAAAATGTAGGCGATTATGTTACAATCTCCATTGTGAAAGATATAGACTGTTGCAATTAGATGATATAAAGAAAAAGAAAAGAAAGTAACATTTTATGAATCCTAAGTGTCAATTGGTTGTCTACTCTTAAACAGTGATATCTTTAGATAAATATTTTTAGATTTTAAAATATTTAATGATTTGATGATATTGACATTAAGTCCAATTTTATCGTCAAGAATATGATGAACAATGTAAATAGTGTATAGTGATATTGGTGGAAGATATTTTTATTCATGATGTGAAAAACCAATACTCGGAAGAGGTGTGCCTACATTGGCAGAATATATATTACAGATTACAGATTACAGATAAACAAACCGCGACTTGCGATTTGGAACAATAACGTTTATTAAATGATATGATGAATGGTTCTCCATTTCTTTATGAGAGTACAGTATCAAATATCAGTTTCATAACGGTAAAATATAGAAATGCTCCACTTCAGTTCTTGTGACAGAAATAGAATTATCGATCGGCTTTCAGAGAACTCTCGCAAGTTATCAAAATTTGGGAATTCCCTCTGACGTGTTTCTAAATGTATAAAAACACTAAATATAAATACTGTTTAATTCTGATTTTCCGTATTGTTAAAAACACGCATATAAGTCCAGGAAAATATCACACATGAAGATTATGAGTAAAACATTACAGGAAAGTTGTTTATGTTCAATTGTTTTGCTTGTTTTTACCTTTTAAAGCAAGACAATCATAAGAATCTGAGATGTTGCCGAATGATTAGAATAAAACGAATGACGTGAGGGAGTGTGTCATAGGGTCAATGGTAAAAGTCTACAGATTGCTTGACAGCAATCGTATCCCAAAAACAGTTTGATACATTGGCTTGTTGTTAAAATTATGATAGGGATGCAGTTCAGCTCTTATGAACATGTTTGCCCCCATTAATTCACTCTAGCACATTTGCTTATATCTCAAGCCAAAAGCTAAATGCGCAGTTTAATCCAGGTTTTTTTCAATTATATTTTTTTTTCTATTTTTAATTTAATTAAATTTATACCTCCATAATCTTTAACTCAAATCATAAGTCATATGTGGCCTACAGACTTTTGTCTTTGATTAAACTAGAAATAAACTATTTAAAAGTTCTACAAAATAGGTCCCATCAATAAAACAGGCTTTTCCAAAATTTGAAAACTATCATAATTTCCAAGAATTGGACAAGGAAACTCTATAGAAGTATTGGATATCACTAATGTAAATTTTGCATGTTTCAAAAAGAGGTTTCATATTACATGGCAACATATAAAATTTATACGAAAGGTCATAATTGACAAAACAGTTCCAAAACCACAACAAAGTATTCAAACTGAAACCAGTATTCAAGCATTAACATAACCTTTTGGTAACCATGAGGTAAGACATTTTTTATTTAACTTTATAAATTTGGTCAACAATGCAAAGTTTTGTCCTGCTTAGGACTTTAATTCTAGTATTATGTAAATTTCTTTTTCTAACTGATTCTAATCAGATAGTAAAACTATTGCTTAAATAGTCCTATATTTTCTATAAATATTCAGTATTTCATATACTTACTGTTAAAGTAGTTTTAATCGTGGATATCAATCTAATAAATGGTTTGCCAAAAAAATTGCAGATTTTTGTGGATTTTAATTTGTTTTTTTACATTTAAAACATTTTGACTAATTAAAAATTGTATTTGGTGGGTAGGCTTTTTTTTTCGTTTAGAGGGAACAACTAACTCAATTATAATACAGATAAATCGGATAACATTTCAAAAATCATTGTACAATATTTTTCATATAGATCATGACAGATCAAGGTGACATGTCATCTTCAAAGAAAAACCAAATATTTTTATTGTTTTCAGTCAGTTCAAAATAATTGCTTGGATAGCTTTATTCTCAACAGTCATCGCTCATAAGCAATGTTCTAAAAATACCAATCTTTGGAAAAGTATTCAATATCAATTAAGGTTGGTTGAGAGTTCTGATGGAAAATGTGACTGTGGATCTAAAGATAAGAGTAAGTAGTTTAATATCTAAATACAAGTGCTACTATTTTAAAAAGCAACTTTAACTTGTCTGGCAGCATGAATAATATTTGCCTCACATTAAAATTCATAAAAATGGTTAAAACTATTGAGCGTCACAAAATCTAAGTATCCACAAAAATCCTTCAATAAAAAATGCTGTCCATGAAAATAAATAAAGCAACAAAACATGAATACATACGTATATACATTGTATTACCATGATTACAATAAATGACAAACCTAACTGTCAGATTCCTGGCTTTAAACATTAAAAATAAGAATTACTATACACATATGCGTGAGCTCTACTCAAAGGTCAAAGGCAATCAGAAAATATAGACGAATTATAAGACACAGTTTCCATTCTTAGAAGAAGATATAGAACTCTTTTTCCAGTTTAATGATAGACAATAATTTCTTTTACCTGTACATGATATATGACATTCTGTAAACTCAGAAGTTATTGTGATGTTTTTAGTATTGTGAAAAATGTGACAGTATTATAATTGCAATAATTTAAAATCGCTTTTTTATTTTTTTTATTTGATATAAACAGAATTTTCTCTATATTGCAAAAATTAATATCACTAAAAAAAAAATGCACCCAGAATTCAGAATTTTATAGACTGTCTTATATTGGATCTTTTTTAACCTATTCAGGCAGTCATGAGGTTGGATTTCTAGCTAAAAGTTCCAAGAACATACAAAATTTGAATGGAATAGTAGTCTATGATACAGTTGTTACTAATACTGGCAGTGGATATAATCCTTCTAATGGACACTTTGTTGCCCCCTATGAAGGACTTTATTTCTTTTCGTGGACAACACTTACTCTAGCAAACAGTTATTTCTTTACTGTCATCCAACATAATGGTAAAACAATTGCAAACAATCACACTGGAGCTAGAGGAGTGACTACAGAGAAGATTGCTACAGCACAAAGTGTTGTATTACAATTAGCAGCAGACGATAAAGTCTACATAAAAACATATGGGATGGGAAAAGAACTGTATGGTGGAAATTGGTCTACTTTTACTGGTTTTAAAATCTAACAATTTCAAACACATTGAGGAATCATATATCCAATGCATGTTGTATTTTTTTATAAGTAATGATTTATTTTAAATTAAAAAAATAATAGATTTTGATATGAACTAGTCTTAAAAGAGCCTGTTTCTTTTATGTGTGCGTTTATGACATAGAAACCATTAATTCATGTCTATTAAGATTTCATTTTGTTGATCTTGTTATTTCTACTGGGTTTCTTTAACTTTACAAATCAATGTGACAAAATTAATCAGTAATACTTTCTTAATTTTGAAAACCATACATAATAACAACAGATGTTATGGGAATCATATTGTTGCCAGATTTCCAATCACTACATTACTATTTATATATACCATTGACAAATGTCTTTTCTATGTAGATGGTGGTGATGTTTGTCAAACTCTGTAATAAAAATAAGGACTATTAACTCTTTGAAGAACATATGCAGAATAATTTAATATTGACAAGATTTCTATTTATCTAGCTAAAAAACAACTTCAAGGAAATGAAATTATTGAAAATTCATATATTTATTTGGTCTTCTTTCTACTATCCTGACTTATTTAAATGAAAAGACCTTTTTTTTATTCTTCTCTTCAAGATTAAAAAGTGGGAGGGTTTAGTGCTACACAACCAAATTCATGTCATAAAAACTCAGCATAGAAGTACTACATTCAGAAAAATTAATTTCAAGTTGATTCCTCATAAATTGATTGTTGGTTGCTTTATGTCCAGTGACAAATATTTCATGCATGATAAGAACAAGATTTCTTATAATATGAAAATTATTTTAATCTTTTCCTCAATATGTATTTACATAAAACCAATAAAGTTAATTCTCATCCGATTGATAAGTTAAAATGTAACCAATTAATAAAAATCTGATTGACCAATCCTACTTGATTTCGTGTTTGTAACAGTAACAAGATTTTTTTTGGACCATCTCCTTTATATCAGTTCTAAGACTTCCTGATATATACATCTCTCACAACTATTTCCTCATATTACAGATCTTACCTCAGAAATTTTCTCCAAACTTTTATCTGTGAGTAATTGACAATTACTGATTGATAATTCTCTCAGCTGTTTACAATGACGACATATTTTCATAACTCCAGTGTCTGTCAACTTAAACAAAATAACATCGCAATTAATAAAAGTTCTTCTTTTGACTTTTTATTTTCAAAGACTACACAGAATAAATTGATATATACTATTGATACTTAGATTTGACAGGCATTATGTTTCCTTTTATCCTTTCTCTGAATTAATGGCTGGAGTCCATATTTTTAAAACAAAAAAGGGTATCACATGTCTGCAAAGGAGTACATTCAATTTTCCTGTAATTTACCTGGGCAATTAGTTACTTATCATTTTCTCAAGGATTTTCACTCCTCAGTGTCTAAATAATAAGCTGTTTTAAAGACTGTTAGTATTTGAGCTGCGTCGGACAGAAATCGACCTTATGCATATGAATACATGTATCAATAAATGTATATGTTAACTTATTTCGGGTTCAAAATTAACAAAATCTCTATTCAAAGTCTGTAACTATTTGAACATTTAGTTGTTATAAGAACCCTACAAAATAAACCCAGTTTCATCTTTTATTTCACATTTAAATGTTCCAAAATCCACCAAAGTATTTACAGAGGGTGGTAAAGGGTTATTTTCATGCTTCGTTTTCGGCCTTTTATTTCATGTATTTTGGTGTTTTATTTCTCGTTTTCTCGTGTTTGGTGTGATGTACGTGCTGGGTATTTCCCCTTATCTATTTTCCATGTTTCGTGTCAGTGCTCCTAATTTCTCGTTCTTGCCTTTTCTCGCAACTTGTGTAATATAAAAGAAATTGATGTATATTGCTACCATTCTACTTTCTATTGTATATGTATGCTATACACGTAATAAAGTACATCATAATAATATTTTTTCAAATCAGATGCAAGTAGCAGATGCTTAAAGGTGACCACAAGGTCTGTATGTCCATTAACAATGTTTATAGAATAGAATATAGCATATTTTTATTTCCCAAATTACAGGACCCATAATGGGCATAAAATCAGATACAATTCATTTACATAATTGGTAACAACAACAATAATAGAGGCAAATACATATATATTTGGAATATAAGCATTATATATACATGATCTCCAAGAAAGGCTGAGTAATAACTGCTGGTACTTTTTTTCGTCATATTTACAATTTCATTTCTCGTGCTTGGTTTTTCCCGATTTTTTATATCTCGTGCTACATTTTTGCGATTTTTGTTTCATGTGTTAACGTGTTCAGTATCTCCCTTTACCACCCTCTTTATACATGTACATGTGTACCTGAACTTGCATGCAGTCGATTTCTGTCTAACCCAGCTCATATGAAGAAATTAAAGAAACTTAATAAAAAATTGAAATAAATTAAAAGCCCTTGACATCATCTTCGCTAGCCAAGGGTAACGATCCACTCCCGCTCTCTTCACCCTTGGCGGATTGAGATAAAATTTCGGAGACACAAGATAAGGATTTTTATTGGTTGCAGTCAA
Organism: Mytilus trossulus; assembly: GCF_036588685.1. NCBI lineage: Eukaryota > Metazoa > Mollusca > Bivalvia > Mytilida > Mytilidae > Mytilus > Mytilus trossulus. The sequence continues at coordinate 11,019,820 of NC_086380.1, forward strand.
AACTCGCTGCATCCAATCAAAATGCGCCTGTAACATGATCACGTGTAAATGTAGAAAGTGTTTGTAAACAATTGCCACGTGTTTTTTGTGCAACAAGCCTTTACATCCCTAAACATACGACTGTATTTAGTGAAAACTTGAATGTTTTTAATCAACAAATGGAAGTTCCTGTGTATGTTTCATGCACAAATGCATGAATGTTGACGTATGCTTTCATTTCCGGCTTTACCAAGTGTGTAGCATCTAGACGCTACCGTGTTTTTACCTCCAAGCTGAAGAGTTTAAGTGCTACCATTGGTCAAGCCTAATGTATTCGGAATTGGCGTGGTTTTTATCTTCCGATAGATGGCGCAACATTGTTATCACAAATGTTGGCTCAATCCGCCAAGGGTGAAGAGAGCGGGAGTGGATCGTAACCCTTGGCTAGCGAAGATGCTTGACATCAGATCCTTGTTTTTGTGATATAATTAATGAAAATTGAAAATTTGGTGGGAAATAAACATGAATACATTAAGTGTCATGCATGATTACCTTGCTGCAGTCTGTTATTTTTAACACTTTACAGTTGTCACCAATCCTCTGAAAACACTGTAATTAAAATAAGGAAAGTTAGGTTTCAATTCTAATTTTGCTAAAAACAATCTATATTTGTATAATTTTGTGAACATATTTATTTTTAAGTTGATCTTTTTTTTATGCCATTAACAGGAACTTTTGGTAAATATCAATAAGACAGTAAACCAACAACAAAAGTTAAGTGAAATTTGTCCTTTAGAGGTCTTATGGTCTCCAATGAAGGAACAGCTTACACTGAATCACAAACAGTTCTTAAACCTCATTACATCTTAAAATATTGTAAATAAACAAACTGACAAAGAGAGTAAAAATATTTTGATTTCTATATTAGACAAGGACAAATACATGTACAGAAACTTAAAAAATAAGGTAGCAAAGATAAACACATGTGTCTTTGTCCTTTATATTGTAGCATCTAAATTTCATTTTCTGTAAACATGGAATCATACAAGTGGTGGTTACTTTGGTTTATTTTGCAAACACATTAAATTCCAGAATATTTTCAAAACAAAAGTCATAGTACAAATCAACAATATTGATGCATAGGGTTCAATTCACAAATTTGACTGAAGAAGGAAAAGTTTATACATTGAACCACAAAATTACCAGTTACAGAAAATATTCACTTTTACAGTATTGCTTGTATCACAAGTCAAGTTACAGTTGTTGTGTATAACTTACATTACCAGAGATATTATTGTTTCCCTGTAAATTGACATTTTCTATCTGCTTACAATTCTCAAACAACCATTGAAGTCTGAAACAAAATATCAAACATTTCTAAATTATGTTGAAGCACCTAACATTAGATCGTTAGGTTTTTGGTCAAGTTTGTGCTGCTAAGTTTTAAGTGTATTTGGTAGTGCTTACAGACTTTGAGTGTCTGTTTGTCTATGTTTTGGCCATGGTGTTGTCTGTTTGTCTATGTTTTGGCCATGGTGTTGTCTGTTTGTCTATGTTTTGGCCATGGTGTTGTCTGTTTGTCTATGTTTTGGCCATGGTGTTGTCTGTTTGTCTATGTTTTGGCCATGGTGTTGTCTGTTTGTCTATGTTTTGGCCATGGTGTTGTCTGTTTGTCTATGTTTTGGCCATGGTGTTGTCTGTTTGTCTATGTTTTGGCCATGGTGTTGTCTGTTTGTCTATATTTTGGCCATGGTGTTGTCTGTTTATCAGTTTCCCTTATGTCTCTTCTCATCTTCTCCCTCTTTTTCATACATGACAGTCACATCTAAAGGCAAAATCTATGTGATAAAATTATTGTATGCACTACATTAACTAATTTCTAAATTTTGAACTGATATTAAAACAATGTAATGGACATGAGACTAAAAAGATCTGTAACATTCTCAATGCATCTTTGATCAATGTCTAAATTTAGCCTTCATAAGAATACAGAAACTATAAATACTTTTAATATTTTAGTAATGTTATCATTTTTATCATAAACAAATCTGTTTACATGTCTTTAATTGGAAAAAAGATTCACATTTTAGTTATGTTTAAACATATTTATTTACAGTGGATTGGGAAACAAGTTATTGTAACTTACATTAATCCCTTTCCAATTTGCAGGTGGGAGTGTTGCATTATAGCGGCATAAGCCTACTCTTTTTTCAAAAAAACTAAAAGAGTGTCTGTTACGTGAAAAAGATATGCCTATATCTTTGAACTAGTCAGCCATTTATCGTCCTCTTCCGACAGACTATTATTGTTACCATACTCACAAATGGTTTACAGGAAGCTGAAAATTCAGTCCTTGAAATTTTCTCCCCAGAACAGGGATCAAACCAGGAATAACACAGCTCTCCTCATATTTTAGTAAATTGTATTCCTCATAAATCAAAATGTTAACAAAACCATTTTAGAATTTCTGGCATTGATCCTTGACCTTGTTTTGTAACAGTATTGACCTACTTATCTTACTTACCCTTTATCACTGACATGAAAACATCTCTGTAGACAAACTGACTATAAATCGAAAGAAAATTAAAAGAATGTGTATTTGCCAGATGTTCTACATAGGTATGTATGAAGTATTCAGTATTATTGACTCTTTTAAGTAATTTTTTTCATTTCACATTTTTGTCAGTAAGTAATTGTAAAATAATAAGTGATTTGCTTGATAACTTTATTGAAGTACTTTTACAGGAGAAAATCCAGAGTTTTGATATATCCAAAACAATCTATTTTCATTCTATTTTTGTACTCATGATAGGGCCTCAGTAGCCAAATGGTCTAAGTTGTTCTACAACCTTATCATTAGCCTGTCAACACTAATGTTGCGAGTTTAAATCTTGCAGGTAGCAGGTTTGTTTGATTCAAATCTTTATTAACAAGGATTGTCACTTTTTCTGCATTAGGTTTAGATTCCTCTACAAATAAAAACTGACCGCCAATTTATAGCCAATTATCCTGAAAAAAGTGTTTAAAAATTTGTGAGCAGCCAAAGCTTTGTGTTGAAGACCATACTTTGACCTATAATGGTAAACATTCACAAATTGTTACTTAGATGGAGATTTGTCTCATTGGCACTCACACCACATCTTCTTATATCTATTAAAAACAAATTAATTAATAAACAAATCTACTAGCTTACAACAGTTATGTAAATTATACGCTCATATATAGAAATAAGTTTGTCTATAAAATCCTACCTTTAACTTTATACACTTCTGTGCCAGTGTTCTCAGAGATATATCAGTTATTGACATTCCAGATAAATCTACTACCTCCAGGTTTAGACAATGTTCAGCTATAACAAAAATACAAATAATAAATATGTAACACTATATCACTCATTACTCAATTTGTTAATATAACCCAAATAATTTGAACAGAGTCTCATTGGGAGAAAACCAAAGAAAAAAAACATTCTTTTTAAAAGTTATGATAAATTTAAAATTGAGAATAGAAATGGGGAATATGTCAAAGAGACAACAACCTGACCAAATAAAAAAAACAACAGCAGAAGGTCACCAACAGGTCTTCAATGTAGCGAGAAATTCTCTCACCCGGAGGCGTCCTTCAGCTGGCCCCTAAACAAATATATACTAGTTCAGTGATAATGAACGCCATATTAATTTCCAAATTGTACACAAGAAACTAAAATTAAAATAATACAAGACTAACAAAGGCCAGAGGCTCCTGACTTGGGACAGGTGCAAAAATGTGGCGGGGTTATAAAACATGTTTGTGAGATCTCAACCCTCCCCGTATACCTCTAACCAATGTAGTAAAGTAAACGCATAACAATACGCACATTAAAATTCAGTTCAAGAGAAGTCCGAGTCTGATGTCAGAAGATGTAACCAAAGAAAATAAACAAAATGACAATAATACATAAATAACAACAAACTACTAGCAGTTAACTGACATGCCAGCTCCAGACTTCAATTAAACTGACTGAAAGATTATGATTTCATCATATGAACATCAGGCACAATCCTTCCTATTAGGGGTTTAGTATCATACCATCATAACATATATGAGAAGAACATAACCCGTGTCATGCCAACAACTGTTTTTAGAATAAATGTGTTTAGTTCCACCGCAAAGACCTTATCAGTGACTCAATATAAACACCAAAATATGCAATCTTTTACTGAATGACTTGACAACAGTATCGTAATTATATCCCTTCTTAATAAGTCTATTCTAAGGTTTTGTAAGTGTCTGAGGTGAATACTGACACCTTTGTGCTTTATAAGGAATATTTCCATAAAAAATTGGATGTGAAATACCTGAACGTATAAGAAGTCTGCATGTTGAGCTATATTTACGAATGATGTCTTTATACCGATGATAAAATTTAGTAAATTTTTTGACTAGTTTGTGATATCGAAAACCCTGGTGTAATAATTTTTCAGTAAAACATAAATTTCTCTCGTTAAAATCTAAAACATTGTTACATACACGAGCCTTCTTTCCAGATGTCACTTTTATACAGTTTGAAAACAAATTATGTTAAACCTTACAGCTGTTTTAAATTTTCCCATCAACATTTGGCATATTATTTTCTTCTATTCCTAGTTTAGCTCTCTTTAAAGTGTTGACATATATCATTTGAAGGCATTAATGCGATTTCAATGAAATTCTTAGCCAAGTTCTAATATTTTTTGATATTACTAATATCAAAAAGTATTGAAGGTTTATGTAAAACCATAGCCATAGACTTATCATATATCTCTAATTATTGACTCAAATTACAGTAACAGCAATAATATATAATACATGAATACAAGTTTTGAATTAACAACTTTGTTTGCATAGTAGGCACAAAAACATGTTGTATGAATAATGTGTGACATGATTGCTTCCCTTAATAAATGTGGTAGATCATTAGTTAGCCATAAGCTGTTGACGCTAAGAAAGTCATCTTTATCTCAGTCCCTATATTCACTGCCTTATAACACAGAGGTCCAGGGTTTGAGTTATTTTGGAGACAATAAATTTTGAAAGATGAATCATGCTTTCTGGTTATATTTGCAGCTAACTAAAAAACCAGGGTGGATAGAGAGGAATTCTACCTAGGGTATGTGACTGTGTGAGAGTCATAATTGTATGACGACTCTGAAGGTGGGGAAGTGTGACGGGATTGCTTCCCTTAGTAAATGTGGTAGGTACTTAGTCAACCGTAAAAGCTTGAGCTAAGGAAGCACTTCTTAAGCTCTATTGGAATATTTGCTGCCTTTTAACACAGAGTTCCCAGGACAAGATTAGCAATTTTATAAGTTGAATCATACTCACCTATAACATCCATGGACATGTCTGTGAGAAGTCTAGGTGATGCTGACATATCCAGTGTTCTTAAATAAACTCCACATCTTACTAAGACTGAACACAATTTGGTATCTGTTAAACCTAAAAATAGACATTTTTATTTCTAATGAACATAATCTTATATCTGTTAAACCTATAAACAAATCACATCTTACTTTCATAGTATATTTCATAGTTGCCTTGTTTGTTCTTGTGTTTTTGTCTATTTACTGTAGAAACATTAATTTTCGTAGGGTTAAAATTTCATGGTTTTGTCTAAATATAATGTTTCATCATAACATTATAATTATGCTTACCATCAAATCTTTTGAACATAGACTGAAAATGTATGGAGCCTTGTTTATGCCAGGACCTCTGTGCTAAAATCAGCCATTTTTTACATACTCTTTCTAAACACATTCTTTGTCTCCATGGTAACATAGACATGATCAATATAAGAGTATCATCACAAAGTTTATTTATATGACATTCAGAGAGACATACTGAAGTTTCTTTATCGTTGTGATCTGCAAAATCATCACCTATGACCAATTTTTCAACATTGTCTGTCTGAAAAATAAAACAGATGGATTTTTATCAGTCCTTGTTTTTTTGACAACACTTTTTTGGCTGTAAACTGAACCAGATGCTCCGCAGGGTGCAGCTTCATACAACCACAGAGGTTATCCCTGAACAGTTGGGGCAATTATGGACTCAACATTCAATTTAATACAGCTCTGAATTTGGATTGTGATTAAATAGTTGACACAGAATGAATGTGGTCTAATGAACTTCAAAATGTTTTTTTTTTTTTAGCAATACACTATGCTGTTGAATATTAATCCCCTCCAAAAAAAATATTTGAAGAAATTTTTAATTTAATTTCTGAAATCTGAAATGAGAAAAATTGTACCCTCATCCCCCTTTCCAATATTTTTTAATCATTTCTTAATGCATAATTTTCAAGCAGTGTAAGCGAGGTAATCAAACATTTATAAAACCGTATTCTTTAAATGGAATTGGATTACCTTCCCTACACTGCTTTTAAATTGTCTTACTTGTCCTTTAACCAACAAAACCCATGTTTTCCCCCCTTTTTTTAACCCTAATTGCTACATGATTTGAGCCATTACCCCCATAGCAATCTCTTTGTAGTATGGAAACATGTGGTATAATTTCAGAGAGTTTTATACACTTAAACACAAGTTATTGACTAAACACTACAAAAATGCTTATTTGAGCCCCTCTTTTGGCCCCTTATTTCTAAACCTTTGGAACCATAACCCCCAAAATCAGTCCCAAACTTCCTCATGTTCCTTTTGTGGTTATAAACATTGTGTTGAAATTTTATTGATTTGTATTTACTCATACTAAAGTTATTATCACGAAATGACGAGGCTGACAATGACTTCATGATACCGATTTAAGCCAAAACTTTTATATAATTTTTGGAGTTGTATAAAAACAAAAAGATAATTTAATCAAGAACTATTATGAGGTCTTTGGCTGTTTTCTGCTCTTTGTTGGTTTTTTGTCTTTTTGACACATTTCCCATTACCATTCTCAAATTTAAATTCAACAATGTTGGAAAGTTTTTTTTTAAGATACACATACAGAATGGAGTAGTAATTCAACGACTCTGACTAACCATCGGTAGCCTTATTAGTTGGCAATCATCACACATATTTATATATTTAAACCATTATGATGATTGTGACCAAGTTTGGTTTCAATTGAAAAAGCAGTTTCAGAAGAGAAGATTTTAATATAAGTTGACAAAATAACAAAGACTGGTGAAAAAAGCTCACTTAATGCTTTGGACGAATTGACTTAAAAAAAATCAGCAACTTACTAGAGATGGACTATCCCAGACTGTTCCTTCCTTGTGTTTTACTCTACTCGACTCTTCAGCACATAAAACTCTCATTAACCTGAAAATATATAATATATCTGACTCTAAACACATACATGCATGTACATTTATGACTTAAATAATTACTAAATAATAAAAGAGGATAATGTGGGACACAGATGATGCCCCTGCTTGCATATCATATAAAGTTATTAAGAGAAATAACTGAAGATCATTAAATTTTACCCTACTTAAATTTGTACTTGATCTGAGTTTTGCTGTAATAAGTATTGTGTTTATATTATATAAGATTTAGTAGAGGCAAACTTAAGTTAGAGAACAGAAACAAAAAATTTAGCAATTGTTCTATTTGTGAAGGAGCATAACTCTAGAACAGTTGAAGTGACACCACAAAAATTTAAACTTGATCTGTATTTTATGGCAATAAGCATTGTGTATAGTTCCATAGCATTTGGTTGAGGCAATTTAAAGCCAGAGAATGGAAACGAAAAAATACAAGATTTTTTTCCATTTGTGAATGGGCATAAGCAACACCATAACTATAGAAAAGTTAAAGGGACACAGCCAAAATTTGATCTTTGTTTTGTGGTTATAAGCATTATATATAAATTTCATAGCATTTGGTGGAGGCAAACTAAAGTTAGAGGACGGAAACCATCTTAGGGACGTACAGACATACAGACTGAAAAGGGTAAAACATAATGCCTCCTTCACTAAAAAAAAATTTCACTCCATCGTAGAATAGTATAACAAGAAAGAATTACTAAAAGATCTGGTATAAAAAAAAAATGAAATTTAACATTTATTCTATAGTAGTGCTGCAAAATAATTCAGATCCCTTGAATACCAGCTTGCTTGCCAGTTCAACAGGGAATTGAATTTTGGCATCTGGTAAATTCTATCAAGTTTTATTATACTGATTTATTACAATTTCTTGTGAAGTTTAAATTTATGTTAAAATGTAAGGCCAGATGGAATTTTTAAAGATTTCCTTCTTGCAAAATCCTAAAAAGAATATTATCTCTGTAAATTACCTTCCATCCAAAGTTAACTGTTCTTCTGTTGCATTCAATGCAACTGTAAGATCTTTTGTAGAACTAAATGTTACAAATGCTATTCTGTAATTAAAAAAAAGTAACAGAACATTCTTAATGAACTAAAGACAGCATCATTACGAATGTGATTCTTTACTCATGTTTTTTCCTTACAACACTATATAAATGGAACACTAATTTTAGAAAGTATTTAATGTTTTGAAAACTAGTTGGATTTTCTTGGATTGAATTTCATAGAACAAGAAGAAGGGTGATAGCCTTCAGATGAGATGTAATTGATAAACTAGGAGTTGAAAGATCATAGATCATCTGTTTATTGCCTTGTTATTTGGCAAAGTCAATGGTGTTGGCTTAGAGTGTCATTGTGTTGTCTCTTTACTCATATGAGACACTTCATTCTCACTCTACTCAGTTAATGGAGAAGAATAATTATCATACAGAAACTTCAATATTCAAGAAAATAGTGATAAATATATAAATTCTTGCATTAATATCACTTCTAATATCACCCTATGCAGTAAGTAAAGCACAGAAATAACATATTTTGTTTAAAATACTGAAGGTTATTGTGATCATGTAGATATGAACATACATGTAAGCCATTCCCAAGGTCGCCAGATATTGGACAAAGACAAGTTAATATCAGTTTAGTCAAATTAAGTGAAATATGTATTACAAGACCAAATGACTAGTAAATTTTTTAATTTTGTACAAATCAAGTATATTTGTCTGGTAAAAACAATCAAACAAACCAGTTAAGAACAAAGGTTTACTAGACCAAATGTTCAGTTTCATTCTCAAAGACTTAAGATACAATGTGACATGCATTTTGGATGATAGTATAAAGGGAAGTATAACTGAAATATATATACACTACAATGCAATATTCTCCAATACTTCAGTAAACACTGCCTTTCATGGCTTACCCTTTAGGTCGTTTATGTATATGGTCTTTTACCATGTAACAGTAATCCACGGTACCAAACTTGGAGAAAAACTTTGTCAATCTCTTTTGTGTCACCTGTAACAGATATACATGTACATGTATATAGAAAATTAAACTATTTTTTGTGGTGTTTAAAGAAGGAATAAAATTGAGAAAGGAATGGGGAATGGGTCAAAGCAACAACAACCCGACCATAGAGCAGACAACAGCCAAAGGCCATCAATGGAAGTATACTAATATGGTTTAAATATCATTCTCTCCAGAAAGGCTAACAAGTTTAACAAGTTTAATAAAACAGATATAATTGTTTTATATCTTTTATCCTAGGTATTGTCAATGTTGAATCATGGATCTTGACAGTTTATGACATTATCACATAGAAATATAATATAAAGCAGGAGGTGTGATAAGACTATAAATGCTATTGTTTTGCCAACCCTTGTATCTATGTTTTATTCTAGTCTAAGACAAGTATCATTATTTGTGTACATTTCATTATATATAAATAAATAATGATAAAGAAAAGAAAATAACACTGTTTAACAAAAGATAGAGAAATGTGATTCAAGTCATCATAGAGGACCTCACTGCAAGTAAATAAGTAAATTTTGATCAAAGTCCCATTTAATCATAATGCTTGTATAATCATCATTATGTTCAACACCATGGGATTGCAAATAACGATGATTGCAGTATAAAATAGATATAGGAAGATGTGGTGTGAGTGCCAATAAGACAACTCTCCATCCAAATAACAATTTAAAAAAAAGTAAACCAGTATAGGTCGATGTAAAAGTTTATTAAAGTTCAAAAGTCCTATAACTCCCATACAAATGGCAGAATCTAAAGGAGGATACAATATACTGCTACTTAAAGTATGATTTTTTTCTGTCAAACAGTTTCAGAGAAATTTTTTCACAAGGGTCATTGTTGTAATATAAAGTATGTAGTTCAAAAAATTGTGGAAGCCCCCACAACTCCCATGGAAATGGTGGAATAGAAATGCCAGGACATTATAATCATGTACCAAATATTAGAGATTTCTGTCAAATAGTTCCAGAGGAGTAACATTCACAGGGGATGATTATCAAACATACCCAGGCAGGAATAGATGCAGAAACAAGCTCATACTAGACCTACAAAATACTGATGATCAATCAGCTAGATTCTAAAAAATAATTCTTACTAAAGAACATATTTTTTCCTTCAATATCTAGTGTCAGTGATACACATTTATAAATAGATATAACTAACCCTGTAACTTATGTTTCCAACAAATATCTTTCTACTTAAATTAAATCTGTCATTAATCTGTTCCTCTTTGTCAATATTATTGTCTTCTTCTTCCATAGCTCTAAAAAATAAAGTAAAACACAATAATTAAAACATGTTAATATGAATGATTTAACCAAATCATGTATAGTTCATAAAGACTAAAAGTATGGCCTTAAGGATAATGCACCCTTATATGTTGTCAACATATATAAGTTCCACCAAACAGAAGTTCCAGTGGAAACTTTATTATAAACAATGTCATTATACATGTACCTGTACCCGATGGAACAAATATTCTATACTATTTATTCCGTGAGGAACATCTACTGTAATATTTATTGCAAGTAATATTCCAGAATATTTTTTCCATTTGGAACTTATATTATGTTGGAACTTCTATTCCGTGACACCATTACTTCAATGCTAATATATGAGAATTTTACAAAAAAAAAATCCCCATAATTACCCTTACATTTTTATGTTTGACAATTCTGTACTTAATCATGTTAATATGCAGTTCTTGCAATGATTTTCTAAAAACAAGTTTTTGTATGTAAGTTTTGGTTAAACTAGTTAAAATATAGAAATATTCAAGCACACCTTCAAGGGTGCACTCCACTGGAGTGATTTGTAATGGATTGGCTTTTGATTGTCTCCCTTTGGCTCACAATTAGTAATTCGTCAATTAAATGTTTATCTAATGTTGAGTTTACAGGATTTCTGCAGTAACAATGAACAGAAATACTTCAGATGAAATGCTTGACTTTATAGAGGATTTTGTTTTAATTTCTCATGTATATGCTTCTCTTTTGTTTTTATATATATTTCTCTCATAATTATCAACTGTCACTCCTTCATTGTATATGTGTTATTGTAGTTTGTCATTAATTTGTTGCATAACCATTTATTGTCAATGTGTTATAGTGCTAATAACGTTATCTTATCTTATCTTATCTTAACTTATGAGGATATTTAAAACCAAAAAAATGTTGTTCATATTTATGAGGCAGAAAAAGGTTTTGGAAAACTTTTTTTTTATTTCAAATGAATAATTTATCATTAGACATTATTGAATCGAAGTGTTCTTCAGTTTAGTGATGATAGACTTGTTAAAATCTGGTGGGCAAAAAAAAACATTATTCCTTCCATCCAAATTTCCAACATTATTCAGCTTTGATGCAAATATATCTTTAATCATGAAATAAGAAAAACTTATAACCATTTCTAATGCCAGCAATGATTATTTGTTTAATATTTACATTTTTCTATATTTGTTGTCGAGATGTGCACAGCAAAACATTCAAATATATGTTGGGCCAAAAAAAATAATTAGGGTATGTAGGTCGGTATTTCCATTTTATTATATTTTTCCATTTCTTTTATTGTGCTGTGGTCTGTGTTGTCCATGGGCCAAGTTCACCCATAGTTTTAATGATTGGATTATTTCCCTTAGTAATTGGTTTGAAAAACATGGTGGCGAAGTTTTTATTTCATTACACAAGTTGCGAGTTTCCTTAAAAAAGCTGTCATATTCATGATTGTGAACATCATGAACATTGGGATGTATCAGACAATGGATTAAATTTATCGGCAACCCTTACTTAGCTTTTGACACAAGTTCTATTAATTTTTTACTTTATGATGGAAATAAAATGGCTTAGGGTTGTCGCTCAAATTAGGGTCTGTCGGGCAATCGTAAACAGACATATAATTTGTTTTGGCCTTGGGCTTGGCATCTTCGCTAGCCAAGGGTTACGATCCACTCCCGCTCTCTTCACCCTTGGCAGATTGAGCCAACATTTGTGATATCAATGTTGCGCCATCTATCGGAAGTTTAAAGTCGTGCCCATTCCGAATAAATTATTCTTGACCAATGGTAGCACTTTAACTCTTCAGTTTGGAGATAAAAACACGGTAGCGTCTAGATTCTAACCACTTGGTAAAGCTGGAAACGAAAATATATGTCAATATTCATGCATTTGTGCATGAAACATACACAGAAACTTCTATTAGTTGATTAAAAACATTCAATTTGTCACTAAATATAGTCCTATGTTTAGTGATGTAAAGACTTGTTGCACAATAAACACGTGGCAATTGTTTACAAACACTTTCAACATTTACACGTGATCAGGTTATAGGCGCTTTTTGATTGGATGCAGCGAGTATCTACTGCAACCAATAAAAATCCGTACCTTGTGTCTCCGAAATATTATCTCAATCCGCCAAGGGTGAAGAGAGCGGGAGTGGATCGTAACCCTTGGCTAGCGAAGATGTGGGCTTGGCTGTGAACAACGTTTTCATTTGATATACAGAATGATATAATTATATCTTTACTTTAGTATTTTTTTCTGCTCTCATAGTTTTGTAATTATGATTTTTAGGAGGGTTTTTTTCTGGTCACAAAAGGGGCTGGTCATTAACTGATTAACATCGCTAAAACTGAAGCTCTGTGGTGCAAACTGCCACTGGCACTGGCAGGTTTCTCGAACAGACTATTCGATTTAAATAGAAATATATTGAGAAAAAATTCAGCTATAAGTTATCGAGCCCTTGTGTTCTTGTTTCTTGTTGCAGAACATTTGTGGAAAAGTCAAAATAGCACAAAAGCTACACACTTACGAGTCCTTACGACCGAGAAATTCGTCTGCTTCCGGAAACAGTTGCTTCAAAATAAAAACCAAACCAACAACGGATAATTTTACGTTCTAAAAAGAAAATTCTTGAGTAGAATTAAAAATAATTTTCCAAGATAACAAAAAAACAAGTATATGTGTAACAGGCAGAAATGTACAATAATTTCTATTTGAAAACAACAAATATAAAAGGGACACCAGCTGTCAAATTCATGTATCTCGATTTGACTTTATTCTCATGTAAAACATTTATTCAAATTATACAAAACTATGAAATGAACAGTTTACAGAGCATGGACTCGATAATAATGAAGCTTTGTTCCTTGTAGTTTTGACACCATTTAATTAACTATCGACTTGACTTCCGAAGACCTCTGATGGTCATATAAGCGATATGAAATAAACGTAGATAGAAATCGAAATCGAATGTGCAATTCGCTGTTTCAGAATCTAATGCATCGGCTGGGTTATATACTCAAAAGAGTACACCAAAACGTCCTGATTGGTTAAAAATGTCATAAACAATGGAAATTTAACCAATGACGTGATTTTTTCATTTTGGGGTATGATTGACATTTGTTTCACTTTCAATGTTGATATTCCTTACCAAACACGCACATTTTAGGTTTTATCCATCTCTAGGTAAGGGGGGACATTTCAGTTTATATGAACTCGTATTCAACTTGCAAGTGAATAATTCATCATCAATGTTTCTTAGCTTTAATTGGCAAAAATTAACCACACTACCTGTTAAGAGCAAATAAGTATTTCCCTGTTTCACGTTCATTCATTTTTTTTTATTACGGTAGCTGTTTTGAATAGAGAACATATGAAAATAAGGAAGGGCATAGAAGATCAGATTGTACCATTACACAAAAAGAATGATCCACTGGATAAAAAGAACTATAGAACTGTGAGCATTTTACCAACAATTCAAAAGTATATGATATGGTAATGTCTGACCAGTTGACTTAACTTTTTGAAATATATTTCGTGCTTTTTTTATGTGCATTCAGAAAAGGTCATGGATATCAGACAACTTTGCTGAGATAACTTCAAGATTGGAAAACAGCTTTGGATAACAATATGTATGTGGCAGCTATTCTAATGGATCTTCCGAAAGCTTTTGACTGTTTACCACATGCTATTCTTTTAAGTAAATTATCTGCCTACGGTCTTTCTTCTAAATCAGTGAAACTGCATTAAAATTATCTTACCAATCGTAGGCAACATATCAAACTTCAGGGAGTACTCAGTAGTTGGGCTGACATCCAAAGAGGGGTACCCCAAGGCTCAATCCTGGGGCCCCTATTATTTAATATTTTTATAAATGACATTCTATTTTTTTAACATGGTACCTTGTATATAATACTTATGCCGATGATAATATACTCTTTCATATGCTGATAACAATTTTGAAAATTTATTATATAAAAAAGAAGATGTGGTATGATTGCCAATGAGACAACTATCCACAAAAGACCAAAATGACACAAACATTAACAACTATAGGTTATGGTACGGCCTTCAACAATGAGCAATTCCCATACCGTATAGTCAGCTATAAAAGGCCCCGATAAGACAATGTAAAACAATTCAAACGAGAAAACTAAAGGCCTTTATTATGTAAAAAAAAAATGAACAAAAACAAATATGTAACACATAAACGAACGTAACACATGTACACTTGAAAGAGAAAGTGCTGTTTTAATTGACTGGTTTAGATTTAATTGTATGCAGGCAAATCCTGATAAATTACAATCCATTGCAGTTGGGAAAAACAACGTTTCCAAAAAAAGCCTGTTTTTAATATACAGTCAGCAAAAATATCCTGTGGTGAGATTGTCAAAATTTTAGGTATTAATATTTGACTATCAACTTAATTTTAATCACCACATTTAAAATATTTGTCGCAAAGCATCCCAACAACTGAATGTTTTTACCTTACTAAATTGAATAAATTAACCATTTCCCCACATTTATTTTATCTAATTTTAATTTTGGTCCTTTGGCATGGCATTTCTGCAACAAAAGTAACACCACCATATTGAAAAAAATTCAGGAAAGGGCTCTTCGTTTATATATGCAGACTTTTACGAGCAAAGGTTCAATCACTGAAAATAAGACGTATGCGCAACATGGCTATTGAGCGTTTTAAAATTTTATATAAATCGTCAGTCACCACCATGCTTACATGATTTAGTTGTATTGAAAGATTGTTAATATAATTTTAGATATTTTTATATTGTAGACATACCTAGGGTCCGAACATCAATCTATGGTAAGAACTCTTTTAAATAGACAGCTGCTGTTTTATGGCATGATCTACCTGATGATTTTAGAAAAAATGCTAATTTCACTCAGTTCAAAAATATTTTAAAGTCATGGAATGGAAATGACTGTAAGTGCACAGTTTGTGCAGACTTTTAGTTAATATATTATGCAAATTTATTTACCATCTAGATCATACCTCCCTCTTTTTAAATATTTAATGCCATGCATTTTTGCGAGCTTTTATGCCTAGTTTACACTTATATGCTTTTAGCACTAATACCTAGCTTATGCTTATATTCTGCTTTGTGTGCTTCATTTGTGTGCGTTGAAATTAATTGCATATGAATTATGTGTTGTATTTATATGAATTTTGAATTGTCTGATATGTCGGTTAAAATGCATACATAGTTTTGCTGATTGCATACCTGCCCACTGTCACGAATTGTGGGTGATTTCCGCCATCGGGAGGCTCCCAAATGGAAATTTTAAATGAGCAACATGGTCCACATTTTAAAACAATCAATCTTACCTCAGATAGAGTATTGTTTATAAGTATGGAGATACCTCAGATAGGGTATTGGTTATAAGTATGGAGAAGCAAAAAAAACCATAACATAACATAACATAACATAACATAACATAACATAACATAACATAACATAACATAACATAACATAACATAACATAACATAACATAACATAACATAACATAACATAACATAACATAACATAACATAATATTTGAAGGCCCCTTAAAGGTTTTGTAGGATTGTAAGAATCATTTTGCACACAAAACCCTCACATAATGGGAGTTTTGAAAAGTTGGCATAGGTATGCTCACAAACATAACATAGTTTTTAAAACATTTTATAACCTTGAGTTTAATTATGTAGTAACAACTTATAAAATCTCTGCCTCCCTCTTCACTTCGACTATGGACATTCAATATGAATTTCCATGTGAATAAACTCATCATAGATACCAGGACTAAATTTAGTATATACGTCTGATGTATTTAGATATTTTTATGAATCCGTTGTGGTGCTTTGACATTTTTGTTTTTAAATGGTAATAGTGATATCTTAAAATAAATCCATGACGGAACGATTCAACTGAAACTTCGGTTAACCGGAACCTTTAATTATTGTGGAAACAACTTCACAGATGTAAACAATGTGATGCAAATGATCCCATGATAGTTTTTAATCATCCAAGTTCAAAACTAAGTTGAAATGAAATCGATAATATGGGATCAAATCCAAGTAAACATACAAAGCCTAAAAGGTCCCTCTCTGCACCACAGATAAGCATAAGAGCAAATGGGCACGTTCCAGTAAGACGAGCAGCTACTGGGATCAATAGTCTGGGAATAGAGCCTAATGACTCCTCACTGTTAACTAAAAAATCAGACGAGGCACCATATATTGAATTTCCTGAAGAAGAGTACAGAGATGGACGACTTGGTATCACGGTAAACATTTGCAAATTAATGTTGTCCGCTAAATGAGACAAATGACAGTCCTCAAGTGTCATGTTGTAACTGCCACAAGCTGATCCAGCCTTTCTACCCGATTCTATCTGCACAGGTTCACCAGTCCTGTATTGTGGTTCAATTAAGTCCTATATGGCAAATATTTATAAAGGATAAAAGTGATGTTTTCAAGTTGATCTGGCCCCCAGTCGATTCGGTATCAGGTCCATTCAGGCCAAATACACTTTTGAACCCTACACATTTGCATCTCACATCTTTGCCCCTTAAGTCTGTTAACACCTTACATGTTCACACCCAATTTTTATTTAAATTTTAGTTGCATTATTATATAGTAGATATTTTTTAACCTGAGGGAACTCAAATTGCACTGAGAACCCAAATTTCACCTGCATGTATTTGGCAAAAATAGCAGCGGAAATCTTACAAGATCTCCTATAGTAGAGACTAAATAATTTGTATTTTTATGATTTGATATTATGCACATATTTCATGTATTTAAAAAATGTAGAGATACACAAAACGTTCACAGTATTCATCAATTACAGATGAAGTGTTTACTGAAAAAAATGAAGTGTACAGAAACACCTCCATGGGACGTCATCAAAACGTCATCTTTTAAAAATTAGCAACTACAGTTGTGTTACAAGTTTGGATTTCTTAAAAGATGAAGAATAAGCATGGACTTATATCCAACTGTTTAAAATATTTGATGAAATTAAACTAAGCATGGATGCAATTTGGTTTCTCCTCATTACAGAATCATTGATGGTTTAGAGGTCAGTTCAGACCAATTTTTGTAAGATTCCATATGGATTCAACATAAAATTGGTGAAACCATATGATATAGCATGTATAGTAAATAATGATACATCTACAAAATAAACACAAAATGAAAACTTTTGAATGAAGTATAATTACATGCAGGTTAAAAATCTGTCGAAATAGGTTCAATATGGGTACCCTCACGTTATATAATACCAAATAATTCTATTTTCTAGAATAAAATTTGAGGAATGATTATGTGACTTTTTTTTTATTAAGAAACAATAAAAAAAATATATCGTTATAGTAATTTACACTTACCAAAACTTGGTTCCACAAAACCAATAAAAATTGGGCCCTACTGTCATTGACTGTGTATGGTGCTAACAAACTTTTGGTGTGAACATGTAGTGTGAGAAAGTGAAAGGGGGCCAATGTGAGTGGGCTTGAACAGATTCCTATTCATTGATTCCATCCAAAATCCCTCTGCACAAATTAATCCTTCCAAAGTTGTTTGGGCCCAAGCCAATCCATCTAAATTTTGTTTGTTGCTGAATTTCTGGTTTCAATTCTATAACTTTAGCATGTTTTAAAGTTTGCCTCAACCAGATTTTATGAAACTTATGCAAAATGCTCATTGTCACAAAACACAGGTCAACTTGGAATTTTGGTGGTGCAATTTTTACCTATCTAGAGTTATGCCCTTTACAAATGGAAAAATCTCTGAATTTTTTGTTTCCCTTCTCTTATTATGTTTTTACTTTTTACATATGTCTTCAAAAGAGGGACGAAAGATACCAAAGGGACAATCAAACTCATAAATCTAAAAACAAACTAACAACGCCATGTCTAAAAATGAAAAAGACAAACAGACAAAGAATAGCACACATGACACAACAAAGAAAACTAAAGAATAAACAACACGAACCCCATGTCTGAGAATGCCTAATTAGGTGTTACAGTAAAAGATGTCATTGTGTACACAGTGCTCATGATGCTTATTGCCACAAAAACTCAGATAATACAAATTTGGGTAGCATTATTTTAACAGCTCTTGAGTTAAGTTCCTTGTTAACATTGTACTGCCAGTGGGGGTTTCATCTGTGTCCCATGGACATATTCCCCCTTTATTTCTTATATAAATTCAGATGTTTTTTTTAATGCATACCAAAAGGTTTTCACTTAAATTTCTTCATTGTTCAGGCATTGTAGAATGTGAATGTGTTGACATTACCTTTCTTTATTATTTATTTAAATTATTTTGTCTAGATTATTTTGATTTTAGACTCAAGAGAAAATAAGGAAAATTCTTGGATCACTTGACGATGAGAAACTTTTTAATGACACAGACTTCCCAGCAGACACTGCAGCATTATTCTTTAGTGATAAAGATTCCTCTATGATCACATGGAAAAGACCAAAGGTAAATATTGATACTGATACTCACAACAATCATTAGCGTTGTACAAATGTACTAGTATGTTGTGCGTTTTTCTCTTTTGATGGTTTGGTGATGGTGTCATCAATTCAACATTTAGGTTCAATTTGTTGTTAAATATTTTTAGACATCCAAAATTTTGTAAAACCTACTTGGAATTTTATGATAAAGCGACAGAAGCTATTTTATTACCAAAACACTGTATCCTGAAGAGTTGGTTTCACAAAAAAACTTACAACTAAGAATTGTCATAAGTATACTGAATTGTTCATGACTTAAGATCTTTCTTAGTTGTAAGTTTTTTTGTGAAACTGACTCCAGAGCAATATTAAGATTTTCTTTCTTTCATTTTTATGTATTTTACTGACAAAGAGATTATTTCTGGGATTAGATATATATATATCTGAAATGAAAAATCTGACAAAAGCTAATCTTTGGGACCAAGCAAAGTCATCTATAATTTTTTTTTGTGAATTTCTTAAAAATTCTTTGATAAATGGACTCATTTTAAAGTCAACATTACACCTTCACACTGACAGAAGTATTTGTAAGTGAGACACAGGGCTTCACTAAACCCCTTACAAACTTTAACTATAATAGTTCTAGAAGTAAATTGAGTACTGTAAATTCAGAAATTAATGTGATGTTTTTATTATTGCGAAAAATAGGACAGAGTTGTGAACGCAATAATTTAAACTCGCATTGTGAAATATTGTATATGAATTAAACAGGATTTTTCACAAAATCGTAAAAATTAAAATCACATTTGAGTCTTAAATGAAATATCGCAATAATAAATGCACACAATAATTTCTGAATTTACAGTATATGCTACAACATTTACAATACATGTGTTGATTATATTAATTTTAACATTTTGTTGATTCTTGGGTTTTTGTAAATGTACATGTGTTACACCAGTATTTATATCTTGATTGTAAAGTTATTTACATTTCCTGTGTTAAATATATATAACTTTTAAATCTTACTTTCATATAGGATCTTGTTGAAGAATGGCAGTCACCACAACTTATTTCAGATGGTGCTACTAGGGATGATATAAAACAGGGAATTCTGGGAGATTGTTGGTTCCTGTCAGCTTGTGCTGCTGTGTCTCAGAGAGAATGTTTCATGAAAAAAGTAATTTATAGTAATTTCAACTTTAATATTTCCAAAAATTACACAAAATATTTGTTTTTTGTTTATGGAAAGATTGAGACTATGTTTTTATTCTACAGAACCTCCTCATTTGTTTAACAACTTTTATGACAACAATAACAAATTAATCAAATTGTTCAAGCTTTTAATTTTTTTTTATGTTCTATCTTTTTTATCTTTAAGTTTTCTTCGTTTTCAAAATACCAATAAAACTTTATTTAATTGTATCAATAAAACAATTTTTCAAGATGTTTCTGCCATTGACCTTCTTCAGTTCTCCTCTCAACTACATGGCTGACATTACATTTTTCTGTTAAAGAGTTGGGCATACAATTCAAGATTTGAAGATTATGAAATAATGGAAGACACTCTATTAGAATATTATTGTTCTATTTTTAGATTGTGCCAAGTGACCAGTCATTATCTGGTGAGGGTTACAAGGGAAGCCTAAATTTTAGATTTTGGCGGTTCGGACAGTGGGAAGATGTCTATATAGATGATTTATTACCCACTGCAGACGGTAAACTGATCTATGGCAAGTGTACAGATCCTTGTGAATTCTGGGTAGCCTTCGTAGAAAAGGCATATGCAAAGTGAGTAGAAATGTAGGCAAGATTATATCTTACATTGGTATAACATATAGTGGAAATTGTTTTGCTGGAATACAGGCATACCACATCTTATTTATATATATATACATCAGACTAAAAAACTTACTAAACCTTGCAGTATAAAATTATGGAGATGTGGTATGGTTGCTAATAAGACAACTTTCCACCAGAGACCAAATGAATTGTAGCATTGTTAGTTGGTCGTACATCCTTCAACTCCCATATTGCACATCTAGCTATAAAAAGCCATGATGTGAAATTGTAGGACAACTTAAGGGAGAACACTTATGGCCTAATCAATGAACAAAAATATAAACCAAAAACAAATATAGTATAATGCAACAAACTACAACCTCTGAATTACAGGCTCATGAACACTATTTATTTGCAGGTAGGAGGAAGAGAACCTCAATAAGGATCAAGATTTCATTGTAAAATATAATTAATGAATTGGCAGGAAATAATAATAATCAGCATTCACATAAAAAAATGTTTTCAAAAGTATCACTGGCAGTCAGGAGTACTACTTGTACAAGTGTATTTTATTTACTTGAAGAAGTAAAAAAAAATATACTCATATAAGTAAATTTGTAGGATACTTATACAAGTGAATTTTATTTACTTGTATAGGTAAAAAAAAAATGACTAAGTTATTTCCCTTCGGCATTCAGATTTTTTTTTAATTGTTTAGGTAAAAAAATCATTGTTTCTTCTTTTCTTGAATTCTGAAGATTTCTTTGCTCTAATAGAATTTTAAATTGTGTACCCTTTGCAGATGTCTTTACTAATCATTCAAGTGTAATTTCATGGACAATGAAAGTCCCATTTGTCTGTTATCTTCTTAATACTGCTCATTTACAAGCCCCAAAGGAGCAATTTTTGAATGCCTTGCGCAAATATACAAGATCTTTGCTCAATCAGTTTCTTTGATGATTATAACAAGATGAAACATTGAACTTTAATAATGAAAAAAATTGAGCAAACATGGGAAAAATCATTGAAGGCATGATTTTACATCTCAAAACTTGAGGATTTTTGTGGGATTGTAAGAAATATTTACTTGTACAAGTAAATTTTTCAGAAAATTAAGGGGAGATTATTCAAACATTGTTTATTTACTTATATGTGTATATTTTTTTCACTTCTTCAAGTAAATAAAATACACTTGTACAAGTAGTACCCCTGACTGACTGGGTCCATGATTTTTGTAAGGGAGGAAAAAATAAAATTAGAATATTTCCTGACTTTGTTGTTTATAAGTACCATACAAGTTGATGTCATTTTTTGTTTTACTTTAAAATTTTGAATTATTAAAGCAGGCTTATATTGTTTCATTCTGTAAACTTGTATCATCCTTTTACAGGTTACATGGATCTTATGAGGCCATAGAAGGTGGACAAACAATGGATGCTCTGGTGGATTTAACAGGAGGTTTGGCAGAGAGACACATTATACAAAATAAAGACCCTCAGCTTTATAGAATCATAGAGAGGGCAAGGTCATCTGGTGCTTTTATTACCTGCTCAAGAAAGGTGAGTCATTGTTGAAGTTGTCTATGGTCCTTTGATTAAGATATACATTACAATTAAAATGCATACATAGCTATTTATTTATACACATGTTTCAGTTTTTTAACAGTTAACTGTATATATATTATATATTATCATTATATATATTGGAATAGGCATTTCATCAATAAATTGTCTGTTTTCCTTAGTGGAAGCTGGTTTATTTTAAAAGAAAATTTGCTTATAAATTTTATACCGAATGCAAAACTTAATCTCTCTTCATTGCCTTCCAGTGTCCAATCATATATTTTAAGATAACAAATAGGATATTTCTTTTAGAAATTCAAGTATGGTTTCAGTCCACATATCGTGCATGAATCAAAAGCAATATAGTGCAAAATTTGATAGTTAACATTTGGTATGATATCCATCATGTCCATTGTTTGCTTCTGTTTGAATGCATTTTCCTAATGTTAAACAAAATACAAATTTCTATTAAGTTGTATTCAGACTTTGACAGAAGCAAGAAATCACATATCCATGAAAATTGGTAACCACTAAAATAAATGAATTCACATTATTATAAAAATCTTATTTATAGAAATGACTGAACTATTTCAGGGAGACTGGAGATTTAGTAATAAAGCTGATCCTAATGGTCTAGTATCTGGGCATGCCTACACCATTACAGCTGTCAGGAAAGTAAGTCGTCATTATAGTTCATTTGGTTTCTGGTGCAGAGTTGTCTCATTGGCAATCATACCACATCTTCATATTTTTTTATGTATTAAAAGAAAGACAAACAACAATAAACAAAACTTGGTCAAGACTATGTGATTTGGTACAGGCTTAGAATATGATGTGGTTAAATTAAGTTTACATGCACAAAATCCTTTCTTTGTGTCTGTATATAACTATCTAGACCACATAACACTTAAAAAAACAGTGTCACAATGTACTCAGAACTTCTTTAGCTACAATTGGATGAGATATTGCAGCTCAAGGGAACAAAAAGTCAGTCAGTCAGACACACTTTTTGTCTACAAAAGACTCAACAGTAATGCTTGAATCAAATAATCAATATGGTCATAAGACTTTCCTCAAATTAAATGAATGAGTTTGTAATAATGTTATAGATACATGCAAGTGAAAGATTAACAGCTTTTTGTATTTTCTTTTTTGTTAGATCAAACATCAACGAGGGGAAGAGAAAATGGTGAGAATACGTAATCCATGGGGAGATAACAACGAATGGAAGGGATCGTGGAGTGATAAGTACGAAACTTTTTCATTTGAAAGAAAACTATTTTTTGTTTAATCTGAGTGAAAATTAACAAATTAAAATTTTAAAAATAATGTAAAGGGTACACAGCTGGCTTGCTTTCTCACGTCTGCTTTTAGGAGAGGATGAGGGATATAGAAGTATGAACTTCTCTCCTACAAAAAATAAGACCCATGCTGAAGGTGGAATGTAGAAGTATGCAATTATTTGCAACACAGTGTGGTAAGAATGACTATGTTCAAGAGAGGCGAAAGATACTATTGGGATATTCAAACTTATAAGTAAAAAAACAAACTGACAATGAAAAAAAAAGGAAAAACAAAACACAACAAATAAAACTAAAGACTTTTGAACATGCCATATTGCCTATATTAGAAAAAAGCTGGTGTGTTTAGGAGATTGCTATACACTTAAAATTTCAATTATTTGTAAAAAAGGAAAGGATATTTTATTTTAATTTATAATATATATTTTTGGTGTATTATAGTGATATTAATTGGAATTTAGTAAATGAGGACATTAAACAAGAGATTGGCCTTCAATCAAAGGACGATGGAGAGTTCTGGATGTCCTACAGAGATTTCTGTAAACAGTTCCAGGAAGTTACAATATGCCTCACTGGTCCAGATTTTGAAGATGACGAGGAAGTAGAATCTGCTGGTAAATTACACTTGTCATTAATATTCATCCATTTTTCCTATAAAAGAATATGAATCTATATATTATTGTAACTGGTAGATAAGAAGTAGTAAAAAAATGCATCTGAAGTGCTTTTCTGGATTTACCTTCATTAGTAAAAGTGCTCAGGGTAAAGATTATTTTTTCAACCAAATATTTCTATCGTACAAAAGAATGCTTTTAGCTATATAGATATAGGAAGATGTGGTGTGATGAGACAACTCTCCATCCAAATAACAATTTATAAAAATAAACAATAATATTAATAGGTCAATGTACCGCCTTCAACACAAAGCCTTGGCTCACACCGAACAACAAGCTATAATTGGCACAAAATTACAAGTGTAAAACCATTCAAACAGGAAAACCAACGGATATAGACAGTTTCAGATAATAGATACCCTATCTACAAGAGATTTTGAAAAGTACACTTAGTATTGAATTTTTGAGGGGATAGTAATTATTTGGTCAAGTGCATTCAGTGGGAGTAATTTATCCTCATAGTAAATGCTTTTCTTGATAAGGTATTATTTCAGTAGCAAGTCAAGACATATAGGGGTCTTTTTATTCACGCTTTAGTCACTATATTCTATATCTATTGCAGGTCATGTAGAGGTGGTAAAGGGAGACTGGATTGCTGGTAAAAGTGCCGGAGGTTCAAGGAATAACCTTTTCGACTTTGCTTCTAATCCACAATTTGTTCTTACACTCCATGAACCAGGTAAAAAAAATTGCTAGCTGATTCAGCCATAATGGATAAGACAAGAATCAACACTACATCTACAACAAAAGCATAAATATACATAAGACACCAAATGTTTTTTTTCCCTAAAAAATGATTAAAACAACAACAACCTCTCTCAAAAATATAAAAAACAACCAAAAGAGGTGCAGGTTATCTTATTTAAAAGACTTCAAGGCAGTTTAAAGGATGTTTACATCATTAATGCATGCCACAAGTTTTAATATCATTACCAGTTTATTTTTATACTCCAATTATGGGCATTAAGTTTCTGGTCTTTGTGTATGTTTGTTCTTTTGTATGTTTGTTCGTCTGTCTGTCCATCTTTTGTCTGTCTCGCTTCAAGTTAAAGTTTTTGGTCGAGCTAGTTTTTGATGAAGTTGAAGTCCAATCAACTTGAAACTTAGTACACATGTTCCTTATGATATGATATTTCTACTTTTAATGCCAAATTATAGTTTTTACCCCAATTTCATGGTTCACTGAACATAGAAAAATTACAGTGTGGATGGGGCATAAATATTCTATGGACACATTGTTGTTTCATTAAATTTTTGTGTGCTTCAATTTGATATTTTAATAGTTTAATTTTTAGATTTGAATTGAGAAATTTTATAATTTTCAGATAATTTCAATCCACTAAAAGATGATCCTGATTCTGAGGGCATGTGTAGTGTAGTCATAGCCTTAATGCAGGAACATCGTCGCTCAAAAAGAAATGTTAAAGTCAAGAGCCTACAGATTGGCTTTGTCTTATATAAGGTATTGACACTATGATATAAATCAAAGCACTGTAAGTGCTATAGGCAATCGTCCCTAAAAAAGAAATGTTAAAGTCAAGAGTTTACAGATTGGCTTTGTCTTATATAAGGTATTGACACTATGATATAAATCAAAGCACTGTAAGTGCTATAGGCAATCGTCCCTAAAAAAGAAATGTTAAAGTCAAGAGTCTACAGATTGGCTTTGTCTTATATAAGGTATTGACACTATGATATAAATCAAAGCACTGTAAGTGCTATAGGCAATCGTCCCTAAAAAAGAAATGTTAAAGTCAAAGAGTCTACAGATTGGCTTTGTTTTATATAAGGTATTGACACTATGATATAAATCAAAGCACTGTAAGTGCTATAGGCAATCGTCCCTCAAAAAGAAATGTTAAAGTCAAGAGTCTACAGATTGGCTTTGTCTTATATAAGGTATTGAAACTATGATATAAATCAAAGCACTGTAAGTGCTATAGGCAATCGTCCCTAAAAAAGAAATGTTAAAGTCAAGAGTCTACAGATTGGCTTTGTCTTATATAAGGTATTGACACTATGATATAAATCAAAGCACTATAAGTTCTGTAGGCAATCGTCCCTCAAAAAGAAATGTTTAAGTCAAGAGTCTACAGATTGGCTTTGTCTTATATAAGGTGTAATACCACCATTGATTTTTCCCTATTAGTCTTTGTTAAATTGACACTTTTAAAAAAATTGAACAGTATTTACCTTTATTTCAACCAAAGAAATACTTTGCATGTGTAAAGTTTAATCCTTTCCAGTGATACAGTGAAAATTTCACACTACATTTCATTGCATATAAGAAAATAATCATCACCGGAAGTAAACAACCCAATTTTTACACTTGTATTTACTGGTTACTTGCTTTGGTAACTATGTAACCTTAACGTTCCAGAATATTTTATAAGACGATCAAATAAAAAAAGAATGATGCATTCAGACATCCAACATACATATTTACGACTCAGAAAAATTTAAGTGCATTGAAATGCAGGGTTGATTTTCTACAACTGTCAAATTCAAGGGAATATTTTTTTAGGCCTACTTTCGTATGCAACCGGATGTGGCGTACCATGATTTGGTGGTATTACACCTAAAGAACACCTAAATATCAAATAAACTTAATGTTATTTTTTTCCCTCCAATTGCAAGTTATTTCAAGCATAACTGTCAAGTTTTGTCTCAGTCAGAGCTATAGTTTCAGAGAAAATCACTATAATGTAAGGCCATATCCTAAGGCAATTTCAGTCTAATTTCTTCGAAAAATCCTCATTTCAGTGTATCATTATAAAATGCAGTGTTGACTACTATCTGATCATAAACTCATGATCTATGCATTCAAACAATTAAATAGAATACAAAAGACAACTTTTAGATGATAAACAATTTTATTGCACCTTTTAGAGTTCATTTGAAGGTCTGTTTTGGTCTGTTTTGGTCCATTTTTCCTCCTTCCTTCCTTTTTCATCAAAACTTGATATCTTTTGTCTAAAAAATAAAACAAATGTGATTATTTACCCACAAAAATTAAATAAATATAATGTTAAATCAATAATTAAAGTGTTTTAGCTGAAAGAACTGTCTCTATAAATGTTAACAGTCTACACGGAAGTTTCTATAAGCCCTTATGTGTAACTCGAGTTTTTGGTCTGTTCGCCTAGTGTGACAAATAACGGTTCCCTTTCAGTCAATCATTTATTGTTACTGGTATCAAGGTCTTTTTATTTACTCATAACAGTATATTTCTAATAGATTTATACAAAGAGTCAACTTTCTTGTATTTTACATTAAAAAATGGGGAAAAAGAGTAGTAAAAAAATACCATAAAATGTTTTAAAAAGGGTTATGTCCCTTAGAATGCTGGTACAAAAAATAATTGGTAAAAATTATAAAGTTTAAGTATGTGAGACTGGTATCTGATGTGTATAAATCCAGGGCAAGTAAGTGTTTATATGATTTATTGTCTGTGCAAAATGTAGACGGCACAATGGCAAATTGTAAACTTTTGCGGCCAAAAAAAACAACAGAAAACATGATGATAGTTGATACTTACTTTAATGCTGAAGTGTCATCTGCAGACCAATTCACATATAAGATTTTTCAACAGAATGCTCTTCAGAACATGGTTAACACTGAAATAAAAAAATCACATGTTGCATAAACAAAACTGTAAGGGTAATTTAAAATTTAACACAGTAAACTAAATACAGCTTTGTCTGTCCACCCATTTGACTTAGAAAACACCCGTAAACCCCCATTTCAAGGCAATTTTACCTCAAACGTGCTTTCTGTGTCTAAATCCATTCCGAATTGTCCATGTTTACAATATATGAACTGGTTTATTTATAACTTTTAAAAATGAAAGTACAAAAAGGTCACAAGTGCACATATGGTTTCCCTAAATAGGTGTAATACCACCATTGATTTTTCCCTATTAGTCTTTGTTAAATTGACACTTTTAAAAAAATTGAACAGTATTTACCTTTATTTCAACCAAAGAAATACTTTGCATGTGTAAAGTTTAATCCTTTCCAGTGATACAGTGAAAATTTCACACTACATTTCATTGCATATAAGAAAATAATCATCACCGGAAGTAAACAACCCAATTTTTACACTTGTATTTACTGGTTACTTGCTTTGGTAACTATGTAACCTTAACGTTCCAGAATATTTTATAAGACGATCAAATAAAAAAAGAATGATGCATTCAGACATCCAACATACATATTTACGACTCAGAAAAATTTAAGTGCATTGAAATGCAGGGTTGATTTTCTACAACTGTCAAATTCAAGGGAATATTTTTTTAGGCCTACTTTCGTATGCAACCGGATGTGGCGTACCATGATTTGGTGGTATTACACCTAAAATAAGGTATTGAAACTATGATATAAATCAAAGCATTGTAAGCGCTATATGCCATCATCCCTAAAAAAGAAATGTTAAATTCAAGAGTCTACAGATTAGCTTTGTCTTATATAAGGTATTAGCAGTATGATATATAGACTGCGTTAATGAGTCATTTCTGTGAAAGTTAAACTCATGTTTAGCATCATAACATAAAAATGAAAACTGTTGATTAATTTTTTTTCCGGTTTACAATTTTCTTTGATTGAGGGAAAGCTTTATTTATGTAGATACATGTACTTGATTTTGTGGTTATTAAATAAAGCATACAAGCCCAAAGAAAAAAAAATATTTTGTTGAACACTGAAAGCTTTTAGTCTTTACACTTGAAATCAATGAAAATAAGTGCTCTCATGAAAAATTAGGAATTTCTTTATTCTTTGGAAAAATTTTAAATTTCATTAAAAGGTTTTTTTTGTAACAATCTGTTTATAAATATATATTTCAAATACATTAGGATAATTTATGTATTATTTACCATTGTAGACAGACAATCCTAACAGAAGACTTGATACAAGACATTTCCGATATCACCATGACTGTGGAAGGTCTGGTGTATATATAAACTATAGAGAAGTAAGTCAGAGGTTTCAACTAGAGCCTGGCCACTATGTCATTATACCTTCCACATACATATCAAATGAGACTGCCTGCTTTATGTTACGGGTGTTTGGGGAGAAAAAGTTCACATTGAAAGGGTAAGTTAAAGGTTTACAATAGATTTGTTTTCTTCACCACTAGCCAGACAATACTGAATTTGTGAGTTAGAATCCTCAATTGGACAGGTGCTCTTGACTCCATCTTAATTGACTAGGAGTGCCAATTTTCCTACAGAAATCTATTAATTTTGCACTCCTTATACATGGAACTTTAAACCTACTTTACAAGGATACAGTACAGGGCATGCCTTATGCTGTCTGAGTACATTAAATTACAGCGAAATATGAAAATATGACATTAATACTAGGTACAAAACTATATAAATACATAATTATATTTGAAGGCAATTCTTCCTGAAATTGAAATAATGAATTTTACATTTTGTCTTTTCTTCAAATATAAAAATAATAAATGCATGCAATAATTGCTGAGTTTCTCACTGGCATATATCAGGCATCATTTGCCATATTTTCATAGTCCAATCAATGACTTACTAAACATTGAATTTGACCCATCAGAAGCAGGTTTATAAAATATCATACAATGTTTGCATGGCTCATGTTATAATTTGTTGACATGTTTGTTGAATTTGTTATTATACAGATTTTTAGATAATCAGCATATTTTTTTCTTAGGCTGCCACCATTACCAGATGCAGTTATACAGAACAACATCAACAGTTAAAGATAATAGACCTTAGATATCAAAATATTATACATTTTGTACTTTTATAGCATTTTGCAGTTACTTATTGCAAAACTGTCTCATGCTCAATTTGTTATGTTGTTTTGAATGCACTGTTATCTGCTTTGGTTTGACCAAAAACACCATTTTAAAATATGTATGTTATGGGTTATAACTTCTTGTTTATAATGGTACAAAGTACATATTTTGGTCTTAAAATTAGTTTATGTTTAGAAATGTCTCTTTACTGGATATTGCTTTGATAATTTTTCTAACAAGGTTAATACATTTGTATAAGTCAGTCTTTCAAAAATTGTATTTTCACAAAAAAATTAAAATTTTCAAAAATTCTGCCACTATTTGATAAAAGCCATTTGAATTGAATTTTTTTTCAAGTTTAATGCTATACATAACTTTGTTAGTGATGATTTGATAAAAAGTCTTTTCCATCTTATTTTACAACCAAGGTAACCACTCTTGGTTTTAAGATTGGTCAGACGTCTTAATTGAAGGCATATAATCAAACCATAGGAAATGTGTAACCAATGAAGAAAGTATGAACTATCAAAATATCATCAAAATTTCACATGTTATTTACCCCTTAATTAAAAAAATGATTTATTTTGACATGAAACAAATAGATTCTTTTCGATAAAGTACAATTACATATGTTCCTTTGTAAATCAGAATATTGATCATTATGATTTAGATAAATAGGTAAGTTATATTGCTTAAAAATCATATTATAAACAGTATTTTATCAGTGTCTTATGCTTATAGAAGTACTTGGATATTTTCAGTAATAGCTGTATATTTATTTTTAATCTCCCCCACTTTTACCAGATATATAAACAGGGAATGTTCGACTAATATCATTTTCTCCATGGTCAAACATTACAGATGTCAACATACAATCATTGTAACATGCTAATCTTATTGTATACAAACAAATCAATTGACCAAGTGCTAATAAGGAAACTTAATTTTGAAGTACAATAAAAAAAAACATATGATGTTTTTGACTTAAATTGTCTTTTTTTGCTTCAAAATTGCTTTTACTTTAAATATTGACACATCAGGGTAAATTAATGATTATTTTTCTTCAAGGGGACTTTGATTTCACAGGTTTTCTTGTGGGACTTTGGCTTGGCTTATAAGAGTTTTTCAACATCGAGGGCTGACTTTATGTCCATTTTAAGAGAGCTTCTACTATCTGCTTTAAGGAGGCTTGCGGGGATAGAATTTTTAGAAAAAAATCAAACATTTATTTTTCATTACAAATTTGATAAATTACCTTAAGAAGTTGTTACTTTATCATATGGTACAAAAATCATTCTATAAAGTCAATACCCGTTGGCCCCAGGTGACTTTTAAAATGTAGAAATCATTGAAAAAGCTCCAAATTATCTCCCTTTGGTGCAAAAATGCCATTTTTTGGCATTAAAATTGAAATATCTTTTTTAACTCATTGGTGACCTATATTTTTTATTGTTGTTTTCGAAAAAGCTGTACATAAACTAAATAATTGTAAAATTTTAGCGATTTCTGTAATTTAGTTCTTTTTTTATTTCGATATTACCGGTATTTCGTCTATTAGCTCAACAGAAAAAACGAACATTAACAAAAATGTATGTTTCTTTCGAAGGCAGATTATGAGCGTAAATGAACGGTGACCCCATTTTTTTATTTCATTTTTCTATTAGGTATAAGATAAAGTTCATTCATAGAAAAATATAGCGATATCTTATATTAAATAAAAAAATTGATTTAGACCCGCGAGCCCCCTTAAATAAACATTTGCAATTTTTTGGTTTGAACTTTTCTAAGAAAGGTATATCCAGAAAAACACTTTGTTTGCACCAAATGTTTTGAGTGTGTTTTTTTTGGTTGTAAAGGAATGATTCTATAATGTAATGATTAATGTGTATCATTGTGCCTTAATTGTTATCTTCTGCAGATAGAAAAATAATGCGAGTAGCTTATATGTTCTGAAATAATTATGCTCAAACTTAACTATACTAAACAATGTATTAGATATAATTTTTTTTTTTAAGGAAGATATTGTTTTTTTCTAAAAAAAAATTTCATGGTCACAAAGTATTATTTCCCCCTTTTAAACTTGTTTTCAAAGTAAGGTGTTGGTTAACTTGATCTTATACATATTTATAGTAGTGGAAAATGTTCTGTTCCTCTTTAATTGACTGTATTGTTCTGCCTTTGAATTGGAGGCTTTTGTGCAATATCTTCATTGTATTAAACAGATCTAGAGTTGGAGATTTTTTTAATGTTTAGAGTAATGTTTAGTTGTTTAATTATGTTGTAGATTATATTTTAACAGTTATGCAGTTATCATGTTGTGCTCGGTGAAAGCCAACCTGTGCAAATAATATTCGATTCTAAGAAATATTATATCGATAGATTTTAATTGTTTTTATTGAAAATGGTCTTATGTGAGAAGTTGTGTCTGTAAAGGAAAATAACTCCATATTCATATACCGGTAACCTTTACATATAGATAAATAAAGATGATACAACTGAAATAAAGATAAATGCAAGTGGAAAATTGTTGTTGATTAAAAAACTTATTTATTTTAGGATGCTAGTTGATCTAAATTTAGAAAAAGATATAGTTTAGTTTATTACTTTAAAATCTGTGCATTTAGAATAATTGCTGCTTTTGTTTTGACCATTTATGTCAGATACTTGAAATCCTTTAGCTTTATCCATGAAGGGCCAATAAAATGATTTCCAAAATAACCTCTTCTTTGGTTTGAATGATTTTATGACATATAGTTTCAAAAGCCTTTTTTGAAATTTTTAAAATAAACTTATTATTATTTCATGATTTTTGAAAGAAAAAGGTGCCAATGTTAAATGTATGTAAAATCTAGAGAGAATCATTTTTCCCAAAAATATTAAATTGATTATGTGTAAAAACAAGGAGGCATAGCTTTCTTTTTTTCTACTTTTCAACTTCTGTTATTTATATACATGTTCTATCATTATGAAAGTCTTTAAAAAAATAGTTTATTTTGAAAAAGAGGAGTGATCTCCCTTAAACCATTTATTTTAATTTTGAATTTTTTTTCTCTCTTATTGACATATATTCAATATTTCTTTTCATTCATATCTACAAAATGACATTTTCTTTCACTATTTGATACAAAATTTGAAGTATTTAATTTTGATGATAAATTCCTTTTGGTCTTTAGGATTTTGTCTTTCCACAGAGGTAGTGGACTAAATTTTAACACATTATAAATTGTAATGATCAATCAAGTTAAAATTTTACCGTGGTTTGGTGAAGAAAAACATTTTGTTTGATTACCTATCGTTATTCTTGCCATTTCATTTATGTCCTGAAAATTTGAGAGTTATTTACTCACTGTATATCTATAAAAAAGAGACTTTTGAAATTGCTAACACATTAAGACATATATTTCCAAATAAATATAATAAATTTATGTATTTGAAGAAGTCAAAGCAGGGTGTTTGAATTCCTCTACAGTAGGGAATCTCTTATTATGTTTAACAGTAGAAAATAGTGCACTTCATAAGGAGAATTACTAATAGTTTTGATCATAAAACAAGCATTTTAACATTTAGGCAAAACACATAATTTTTAACAATTAAAATTAAGATTTTGTGTTTTTGGTATGCTTTGAAGTATTTATTTTCACATTTTTACACAGTATTATTGTTTATGTTGTTTCTGACAAGTACACCCATGTTTAACTATTTTCATGGACTTGAAATACTAAGCAAATCTGAATATGTTCTTTGGCATGAAAATAAAAACTGCATATTGTAAATGAAAAAAATATTGTGATTATTTTTATCAATCTAAAAATTGAAAAACAGAATATTTGAACTATCCCAAAACCATTTTAAGTGACTAATTTTAATTAACTCATCTCTGCCTTCTCTATTCTATATATTATATTCAGTTGTCCATAATATACATGCTTTAATTTCTAAATTAATATTATATATCTTAATTATTTTAAGTAATATATTCCGTCCTTAAATTCTTGATAGTAAATGATAATGTTTTGTACATGTTATTTATTGCTTTTTTTTACATTCCTGTCTCATGTTTTACTACATGGATTTTATACAAATATATATTTATTAAAAACATCTTATATGGTTAGTTATTATCTTATACAGCACAGAAAGAGTGGCATCAGTATTGTACAAGTTCTATGAAGTTAAAAGGTGTGGAAAAAAATTATCTAAGAGTTTGGTAGCTCTAAGGGAATAGATTACTATTGTTTCTATAACATCAGGTTTTTTGTTCAAACGTTATCGAACTCCACATGTGTTTCTCATTAAATAAATACATGTTCCATATATTTCTGATGACTTGAAATCCATTGTGAAGTATTATGTAACGTAGAGTAATAGTTTAAAAGACTTTGCCTCATGTATCACATAATAATTAACACTTCCTCTTAACAGGTTATATATTATGTCTCAGTGAGGCGAAAGATACAAAAGCAACATTCAAATTGATAAGTCAAAATCAGACTGACAATGTCATGGCAAAAAAAGGAAAACAACAAAAAGACAAATTACACAATATACACATAAACTTGAAGAATGAACAACACAAACACTATCAAAAACTGTGTGTGATCTAATCTGCTCCATAAGGATTCAAGTACCACCTTTTCACACCAAATTATTTACAATATCTCATTGTTTACATATAACATGGAATACATTTTGGTCTCAGTTCAAATATCACAACTCTTTTACCTGTAGCACAGAAGACACTGATAATTGCATATACTTTTTTATAACACTGTTTCATACAAAGTGAAACAAGTTCAAAGATAATTGGTATTGGCTTTTTTACTTTTGGGATTATGTGGTTGAAATAAAAATATCCCACACCATTAATTTAGTTGACACTTATGGCACATTAAATTATAATCCTGGTACCTTTGATAACTACATGTATTTACACCACTGGGTATGCTACCACTGCTGGTGGACGTTTCCTCCACTAGTGTATCACCAGCCCATTAATCAGCACCTTGGTGTTGATATGAATATCATTTACTAGTATATCGTCATTTTTATAAATTTCCTGTATACAAAATTTTAAATATTTCGAAAAACTAAGGATTTTCTTATTCCAGGAATATATAACCTTAACCGTGTTTGGCACAACTTTTTGGAATTTTGGATCCTAAATGCTCTTCAACTTTATACTTGTTTAGCTTTATAATTTATTTGGATCTGAGCGTCACTGATGAGCCTATGTGGAAGATACGCGTCTGGCCTATTAAATTATAATCCTGGTACCTTTGATAACTATAATATTTCACATTTTTTACGTCCAATTATTAATAATTTTAGTTTTAAGTTAGTATTTGTTTTTTAAAAAAGTTTATAACTAGTTACAGGAAAAAACATGGAACACATTTTTGACTATTTATCTGACATCAGATCGTATCAAGGCCGAAACCAAAATGTTGTAATATTTGGCACTGACATATACATATATAGTATTTACTTAAATGCCAATTTTCATGATCCTGTCTAAAATATTATCATTTGTACAAGTTTGTATACTGTGGATTTATTTATTTCCATGGTACCAATACTCGTGGATCGAGGAAAACTTGCATTTCTGTGGATTTTAGATTTCGTGGCTTTATTTTTAAATCTGCAAAAAGTAAAATCACAAATATACTGAACTCCGAAGAAAATTCAAAACGGAATTGTGTTATATCTTAATCAAAAAAAAAACAAAAAACAAGTATGTTAACAAACATTGGCACAATATCTCAATGACCATGATGACGGGATGTACAAATACAGAGCCACGTCATAGTATCAAACACAAAAAGGCATATCAAAAAGCATATTAACAAAAATGAAACATAACAATAAAAAAATTATCCATAGAACTATAACACAATGACGGGATGTATAAGAACACAAAAATAGCAAAAGAACATTGGTGAGATTTATAAGTACAGAGCCAAGTCATCTGTTAAAAAGAAACACAAAAAGGCATATAGACAAAACAAAAAAGCAAAAATGAAAGACAAGAATACAAACATTATCATAGACTAAATAGTAAATATGGTAAAACCAATATTCATAAAAAAAAATGAATAAAGTTAGAATGGAAAAAAATGGAAATGTGTCAAAGAGACGACAATCCGACCGAAGAGCAGAAAACAACCGAAAGCCACCAATGGGTCTTCAACACAGGGCTTCAACCGACCCTTAAACAAAAATGTGTACTAGTTCAGTGGTAAAGGACGTCATATTAAACTCTGGAATATATAACTGAACTGAAATTAAAAATCATACAAGACTAACAAAAAGTAAAATCACAAAAATACTGAACTCAGAGGACAATCTAATCGGAAAGTCCGTAATCACATGGCAACATCAAATGACAAAACACATCAAAAACGAATGGACAAGAACTGTCATATTCCTGACTTGGTACAGGCATTTTCAAATGTAGAAAATGGTGGATTAAACCTAGTTTTAAAGCGCTAAACCTCTCACTTTGATGACTGTCTTATCAAATTCCGATATATTTACAATGATGCGTGAACTAAACAGACATAATAAATAAAATAGTCAATATATGGGTACAGCAGTCATCATCGTGTAACAATTCTAAAAGGAACAATTTTGACGTTTGTGGTTCAACGTATTTTCTAATTCATAACAGAAATATATCATAATGACATATAATAGAACAATATCATACTGACGGGATCTTTTAAAGAACAGAGTCACGTTATAAGAACCAAAGAAACACAAAAAGTCGCATATACAAAACACACCAGCAAAAAATGCAAGATAATACAAACACATTGACGGGATGTATCAGTACCGAGCCACGTTAAATGGATATCACATAAAACAATCCAACAGTAAAAGCAATATTAATAATAGAACAAAGACAAATGAAAGAACAATATAACACGTTGTTATGATGATCTTAAGCCTCTTGACTGGTACAGGTTCAAATGTGCGGCGGGGTAAACAGGGTATATGTTTTGTGACATCTCAACCCTCCCCTACAAGTCTAGTCAATACAGAACAAAAACACACAGTAATGCGAACAACAAAACTCAGTTTAAAATAAGTCCGAGTTCGATGTCAGAATATAGGTAGAAGAAGAAACTTAACAAAACGACTATGATAAATAAAATAACAAAGGACTACTAGCAAGATACGACATCTACTTGCCGCTATGCAGTATGTACTGTAAAACAATCCTAGATAAAACTGACTACGAAAGGCATTATATCGACCACAAAAAGTCATGTTTCTATATAGCCTTCGTTGTTGAGTAGTCTATGGCGCTGAAAAATATGCAGACAGTGTTGCCATAATGTTCAAAAACGAGGGCTCAAACTCCGTTTAGAGAAGAACAAAGTTTTTACACATATAGTGTTAGCCCTGTATAACCATGTGTTATCCGATGGAGAAAGTTATCAGACACAGATTTAGACGTGTGTATATATGAGACGTTTCGGGCAATGCGTGCATAGGATGAGACACGTGCTCTGTCGACATATGCCGTGTTTCTCCTTTTGCAGTTCCTCACCATATTTTTAACCGTTGAATCGTGCCAAACCCAAGCCTATATATATATTTACTTACTACGAGGCAGTTACTTTTTATTTTGTCCAACGAGCATTATTCGATGTAATTTTGGTGCATCTGTTTCTTTGACTACATTCAATATATGTAGGAAAAGATTACTTAAACAGGACATGTCACCGCTAAAAAAGACACCAATGACCACACTGGTAAGACGTGTACAGTTTATCCCCTTGACATTCGGAGTTTAGAATAAAATCATTTCAATATCATTTGAATTATCATCGCCATGGTAGTGTTACTGATAAATGCAGAACCGTAAACACTTATCCTGCCGACAAACCGATAAACAGACAATATGATATGAGCGTCTTCTCCTTTGCGAACATTATCCTCCATACAAATTCATGCTGAGTCGCAATGACGATATTTGGGCACAATCGGTAAATTACAGGTCTCGATCCTTTTGCACTTCATTCGATTCTCTCAGTTTCTTGTGTTTTATCTTGGTATATATATAATCAATATACGAGATTTTGATATCGCTTAACTACCGTCGTCCCTATTTGCCGTGTTTACTGCAATTAAAGAAATTTACATTAATTTGGTGTTCTAGTACATAGAAAGACATGTTCCAATCACTAGTTTATCTATCCTGAATATGTATAAACAAATTTGACTGGAAGTATTATAATAGTATGTTAATAATATATATTATGTAATATGAAATGAATAACCATTCCAATTTCATGAACGAAACTCATCCCGAAAAAGACTGTCTTAACGAAAAAAGTTAAATCAAAGACAATGCGATATATACAGGCACTAATAAATCAAACTATATGCTAAACATATTTAAAAGCTATTTGTCTCTTTATGGAAAAAAAACCTGTAAAAATCTCATTTTCAATAACAAAACTAAAAAAATGCGTTTGCATCCATATATTTTGTGTCAGAAGAATTAGGTATGGAATTGTTGTGTTCTTAGTTATATTTTTATTAATTGCGTAATTGTTTTCTCACATGTATATTAACTCATATATTATACTATTATATCATTTGTTTGTTTAAGATATATGAAACTAAAGGCAACAGTAGTATACCGCTGTTCAAAACTCATAAATCCATGGACAAATAACAAAATCGGGGTAACAAACTAGAACCGAGGGAAACACATTAAATATAAGAGGAGAACAACGACACAACACTAAAATGTAACACACACAGAAACGGACCAAGCATCAGACAATATCCCACGAGAATAACAAATATAACATCAAAACCAAATACATGAATTTGGGATAGA
Organism: Mytilus trossulus; assembly: GCF_036588685.1. NCBI lineage: Eukaryota > Metazoa > Mollusca > Bivalvia > Mytilida > Mytilidae > Mytilus > Mytilus trossulus. The sequence continues at coordinate 11,058,816 of NC_086380.1, forward strand.
CGAGTACCGTGACACGTCTTATCGCAATGTGAATTTACACTAAAAAATAAGAGAAAACAAACGACGCAACGTTAAAATGTAACACACACAGAAACGAACAATAATATAACAATGGTCATATTCCTGACTTGGTACAGGACATTTTTAAAGGAAAAAATGGTGGGTTGAACCTGGTTTTGTGGCATGCCAAACCTCGCACTTTAATGGCAGTGTTAAAATAACATTGAAATGACAACATAGTATTACAGGACTACAATACAAATAAATAGGAGAACGTATTAGACAAAGAAACACATGATTAATAGATAACAAAAAGCATCATTTTTAAAATTCAATACGCCAAAAACGCGCCTCGTCCACACAAGACTCACCAGTGACGCCCAGATATAAAAGATCGAAAGTGAAAAAAAGTACAAAGTTGTACAGCACTGAAGATCAAAAGTTGAAAAAGGTTGTGTCAAATACGGCTATGTTTTTATGCTTGGGATAAGAACATCCTTATTATTAGAACAATTAATGCTATTGCAAACAGTAAATTTATCAAATGAATATAAAAGATATACATAACGAAATAATTGAGTTACACATAATTTACAGTAACTTTAATTAAAAATAAAATTTATTTATCTTGATTACATATTATCACTTTTTCACATCATGACATTATTTATATATAATTATTTGTATTATTTGTATTCATATATATTTATTTTGGCGAAACCTGATCAAACCACATAAGCTGCACAAAATCTACTTCGTGTTCAATAACTACTATCATTTGTTATATTTATAAACCATATGAAATGTTTCCTTCGCAATAAACGGGCTAAATTGTACTTCAGTTCATTTATCGTAATAATGATAGCATATATCTAAATAATCTTAGATATGATACTTTATCAAATGTTTTGGTATGCAACATTACGCAATCAGTTAAAAATATCGAGAATTTGAAAAAAATACTAAACTTTTATTTCTAATATTTATTAATTAGGATTTTGACCATTTGAAAAAAAAGTCATTGTCAAAATAAAGGATTCAGTTGAATCATTCTCTCCTGGCACAACTATTTTTTTTAAACAACAAAGGATATTTTAGTGTTTGTCCTAAGTCAACAAAACAAACGAACTGTGAATGACATAAACATATTATTTGATAGCTAAAGGGTGTTCATTTTTTAGAGACTAAGTTATATCAATTTTTTAGCGAATGGAGTGGATGTTTTATGCTTATTTACACATTAGGTAAACGTTTATTTTTAGATGAACATAAATATAAATAATTAATTTAATGCAGATAAGATATCAAATTATTATCTAATTATTTCATTTCATTTCATTTATATGTTAAACAAAACTGTAATAACTCATACACCCGATAAAAATGATTGTCACCACTTCCATGTATAGAGGTTAGTTACGAAGGTGTGTTATTTCTATTAAGGGCCTATTTGGTTTTTAATATTCAAGCGCTTTTGATTTTTTTGACACACGCATGACTGGTAAATTATATTTCAGAAACAGTCGCTTTGTATTTGTTATATTGAAATTTAACGATATAGAATGACATCTTATAGTAATGTTTTCCGTTGTTCACTATTTGGCTTGTTTGTGTGTTGATGTGTGTGTGTGTTTGTGTGTGTGTCTTGAAACAATCATTATGCATCCTTTTTGAACTGCTAGGAAATATCACTCTATATAAGATATCTGGTTTATTTGTAAATATAAATTTGAACATACAAGTTCTTTGTATCTTTATATTAAATTACGGGTACTTAAACTAATCTATAAGTATCTATTAAAGTGTGCTTTGGAAATTTCCCCGAGAGAACTGACATGTGTTAACTCAACCATAAACACTAATAGTTGTCTTTTTATATTTCAGCTTTACTACACAAAAATGTAAGACTAAAAGACGGTTTTCGTTCCCTATCTTTTAATTTATCTTGTTTGGACGAAGGTTTTCGCTTGTCCAATTCTTACAGTGTTTATATTTCCCAAATAGTACGATTTGTTAATGTTTGCGTCAGTCTATGTTTAAAATGTAACTCAACGTTACTTCGGAACTCGTACTCCTAAATTACATAATAACTTTTACCACTTTCTTTTATAGATACAAAGATTTGTCCTGTATATAATCAACTCTGAACACAAATCAAATGTGATATAGTGTTTTGATTGAAAAGGGAGTGTTAAATCTAAATAAATAGAGCTTGAAGTTTAAATAATACCCATAACAGTAAATAAACGAATCCTTTTTTTTCTCTATCATTCTGAAAGTCTATCAATTAAACAAAGTAGAAGCTCTGAATATTTTCGTCGTCGGTTAAACTTATAATATATACTTTATGCTAGTTTTGCACACGCTCATGCTTTTCTCAGACACTAAATTAGTTTAAAGATTCGTATAAAATTATAATCCTGGTACTTTTGATAACTATTTACTAAAATAAAACGTTTACTAGTTATCAAAAGTACCAGGATTATAATTTAGTACGCCGGACTCTTAGTTTAATATTTTCAATACATTGAATTATCACTCTTTCGTGAAATTAACCATACATAATGTATTCGTTGAGATTTATTTCAACATATTGATATTATTCTGTTTATTTCTTATGTTGTATTTTTTGAGTTGCTATATCACTCTCCCTTGTTTTCTGGAGATTTGAGCGCAGATAGACATCTTAATCACGGCACATGTTCTATGTGCATGTCAAAAGTCTTACTTTGGCCATTGGTTTAATCTTTTGAAAAGTTTCTCATTTTTTATGCGGAATTTGTTTGTTTTTATTTTTGTAGGTCGAACTTTGATCCTACATCTACGTAATTTGTTCTCTAGTGGATAACTGTTTCATTGACAATCATATGTACTTTTTAAAATCATATACCCCTTGTTTAAATCACGACAAATGATATATAATTGATCACTTATATGTTTAATTCCAGAAGCAACGTTGACAATTTGTATGGTTAATTTCACGAAAGTGTGTTTATTCAATGTATTGAAAATATTAAAACTAAGAGATGAACTGATAAAAATTAATTATCTGTGAATATTTGTATCATATTGAAATTAAATATCTGAAGAATTCTTAACAAAACTGATAGTTTTGTACTTTAATTTTCAGATGTGTATTCTTGTGTAATATACTAACTCAGTACACCTTTAAAGTATGTGCAGATTTTTTCAACCATTTCATCTGACAAAAAATAAATAATCTAGCTGTTGACTCACAACACCACACTTATATCTATTTATCTAAAGACATTAACAGCTACCTTAGTTGCAACTCGCGACATTTTTAGGCTCATTGTTCTTCAACTTTGTATTTTTTTATTTTTTTTTTAATAGAAGGTTTTGACTGCTCATCATCTTTACGAATGGATTTGCCAAGTTTATCGACCCTTACCTTGAATATTGTTCATACTTTTAAACTTTATACTAACAATGGTTTGTTTAATTAAATAGTTTTCTTTTAAAAACAGTAAATAATACGTTTTTTTTAAATTTTTCTTTCATCACGGATTTTCCCTCCGTACTTAGTCTAGCACTGTGCGGACGTGTAGTTTCGAACGAGATCTTTTATGGTTACGGTTAGTGCATTAGGCTGTCGGTGATTAAGATTGCGAGAAGTAATTCAATAGCTGAATATTCTTTAATATTCGAATAAAATAGAATATTTTCTTTCAAAAGTCTACTTATACCTTTTAACAGTAAAACTTTTAAGTTTATGAAATATATTTTTTGTTAAATTTTAAGTTTATCATTACTAAATCAACATTGCAAAAACAATACGATAGTTTTTTCAGGAGTTAATAGTTATGAAAGGTATCAGAATAATAATTAATTCATAAGACTCATCAGTGACGCTCATATCAAAATATTTATAAAGCCAAATTAGAACAAAGTTAAAGGGCATTGAGGATCTAAAATTTCAAAAAGTTGTGCCAAATACGGCTAAGGTAATCTATGCCTTGAATGAGAAAATCCTTAGTTTTTCGAAAAATTCTTTTTTTTTATTAAAATAACTTGACCTCAACTCATGTATTGCTGCCTTTGTATTATCACCAATGTTCGTGAACCACAAATATATATGATTTTGTACTCTAGACATTTAAGTGAAGATATATTTGGAAGATGCTACTTGTTAATACTATACAAGAGCTGTCTCATGTGCAAAGTTGTTTTTAAATTTTCAGTTAATTTAAAAATATCTCATAAACTTTACAAAATGTTTCATAAAGCCTTTAAAAAAACTGAAATGTAATACATTTTGCTGACACATGAATATTTAATCTAAAATAGCAAACAAAAAGGAAACAAATTGAACCTACGTTTAAGTGGCTCACAGTTCAAAAGGTCAAATATATGTTTTGAATCTTTCAGATTATACTAGGGGTGACATTTCTTTGGTGTTGAAGTTTACTCAATATTCTGTTCATAGTATAGTTCAAAGGCTTTTGAAGTTTTTAATGGCGGAGGGTGAGTAACATACGTTTTAAAATCAAACTGTTTCCCGTATTATAGAAATTTGTATCTTTTAAAAAGAATGCCCGTTAATAACTGTGAAATTTAATGAAGTTTGTATATGCTGTTAATAGCATATTTCATTTTCAATTTGATTTATCAATTGCTACTTGTAGTAAACGTATGGATATAATGGGAAACACGCAAGCAACACATTACAAAGAAGATTTAAAATAATTTTTTTAATTGAATCTACTGTTTTCTCTGCATAATGTCATGCATAATTTTTTACAGCATATTTCAGCAAACTTCATAATGAAAAAGTGAGACAGTACTTCCATTCTTGCCTAGAGGCAAGTACAGGTTTGGTCGATTCACTTCGGAGAGAAAATCTTATTAGCGATGACGAAAAAGAACAGATTTTACAAGGCAGTGCGTCAAAGAAAGCCATCACCTGTTATGAAATAGTACTGAAAAACGTATCCGATGAAATGATTCCAATACTCAATCGAGTACTTCAAGATAATGAGTTAAAAACAATTGAAGATATCATTAAAGACCACAGAATAAAATCTGGTAATATTCAATTCATATTGATAACTCATGTTACTTATACTAATCCGTGATCACTACACACGTTGCGTATTGTAAACCTGTTTTCAATTAGTTTCATGCAAGGAACACTTGTAACACTTGTATAACATGGAATGTGTTCTAATGATGAATTTATTTCTGTACACCCGTTTAAATTACATTTTATGTTGTTTCCCCACAAATAAACTGCATGTAGCAGTATTGTAAATGTTCATTGCATAAAATCAAATAGAAAATATGTCACTCATCAAAAATACCAGGATAAAACATTTCGAATGTATCTATTAAACTCCAAAACTACAAAAACAATCAAAACCAAGGAGTAAAAAAAGACTCATAAAACCAAAAGACATTTACATCAACAGTTACAAATAATAAATAAGAAACAACACGAACTTCACTAAAAACCGGAAGTGAAATCTCAGGTGCTCCGGAAGGGTAAGTAATTCCTGCACCGTACACGACCCCCGTCGTGTTATTTCTTTGTTCAGTTCGGTAATGATGGAAGGTTATTATGACTGAGGAAGAAAATCAGATATGATTTCTGACACACTTTTGTCATATTGGCCAATCAGCTCATGATGGCGACCGTAAAATTTCTTGAATGATGACGTTAATTTGATTGTTTCATAGCCTCAGCAACTTTTGAGAAAGCAGTATTCCTCGTTCAACAAAAACAACGAACTTTGAGCAAGTTCTATAGTAACGTATCAATTAAGACACATATACTCCAAAAAGGATGTAGACGCAATACGTATCTTGTTTTGGCTGGCGGCATGGTTTATTTTGATAAATCTTAAAATTTCCAATTTTTAGATAAAAAAATCCTTTTCATTTTGAAATAAAAGGATAAAAGTAAATTTGACGATTTTTCAAAAAGAAGATATTGCTTCTGTATGCGTTTTAAACAGTTCTTTTTGTTAATAATAGAAGAAGAAAAAATTGCGTATAAAAACTGTTCTGATTAGGAGTACTTATAAGAGTTCAAAGTTTGTGAAAAATGCATAATAAAAAAGCACTGCCTTAAGTTCAGTGCTTTTGATTGGTTCATGTCAGTATTTCTTTTATTATTCAAGGTGGTACCAAACACTTTTACTAAAATTAATTTGGCTGGTTTAATTTTCAAAAAACTTGAACCACACACTAGTCCAGTCAATCTAGCATAAATTTGACCCTAACCCGAAAGTAATTGCAACAGAAGATTTTAAAGTTTTAATCTTTAACATTATACCCAAAATATACACAGAAAAAAGTCCCATAAAATCTAACTTGAGGAAGACTAAAAAAATCACCATTTAAAATACCTATGGAGATTTGCATTGAAAAGGGAGATAACTCTTGCAAAAAAGACAGAAATATCAATAAAAATTGATACAAAATAATAACTTGTCCGCTTCTATTCATCAGAATGTATTGAATCTTGATTTTTTAGTGGTCTTTAGAGTTTAACAAACAACTCTAACGGTGTTTTCATATATTTTATCAAGCTATAATCTAGATTTCGTAATTCATTAGTTGACCATTTATTGAATTTTTCAACATGTCCAGGTAAAGAATCTCAAATTTAATAAAAATAATTAAAGCATGTATTCTTCTTTTTGTGGTTTAAAGTTTCTTCAGATAAGTAAATTGCTGAAAAAATATAATATACAGATATAAACAATACCAAATTTTCACATAAATTTTTCGAAATAGTTACAAAGCTTAAAATTTGCAATTTATTTAATGAAAAATGCACAAAAAAATAATACTACCCATAACACTTCAGTTTTGAACATTTCATGAGAAGAAGATTATATAATTTAGTCAACTACAAAGTTATAACCCCATCAAAGTATCATACTTTACATAAATTTCAAGAAAAACAATCAAAAACTGACCAAAAAAGACATATTTTCGCAAGAGTTATCTCCCCTTCCAATGCTAATTCCCATAGGAAATTAAAAATGCTGATTTTCAGTTTTCCTCAAGTTAGATTTTATGGGACTTTTTTCTGTGTATATAAAGGGCATAATGCTATAGATTAGAACTAAAACATTTTCTGTTGCAATTAGTTTGAGGTTAAATCTTAGTTTGACTGGACTACACTTTATCGGATACTTTTCGTTGAACAAATAGCAGTGTGAGCAATCACCAATTTTGATCATTGAGAAGCTTAATATTTCCTGAATAATAGAACGTAATAAAAACGTTCACCTCATTTTTACAGAGTTATCTCCCAGTAGTGTTTTGTCCCTTTGTTCTAATATATATATATTGTGACTTTCATACCAACATATATTTAAGGAATGACTGTAATATTTTGTCTGTCTATGAAGAAATAACATAAAAAAATGTGTGCACACTGAATAACGCGCGGAGCGGGTTATTTTATCATTTTGATGATTTTAAAATAATGTCAAGCGGTTTTTCTGATACTGCATATGTCTGTCTATCTTCGAAAAACAACTTAATCAAGATGCTTGGAATTATCAGGTTTTTTTTATGTTCGTTTCATCTGATTCTCAAAAGATTAGACTGATATTTTGATCATTATATTTTTCTATTTTACACTGTAAGAATAAATTTAGAACATTGTCAATAAGACAATTATATGAACGAGTTCAAATGAAGTAGATATCAGCCATTGTAATTTATTGTACTGCCATTAAAAATAACCCAGCAAAAATCCGTTCAGCTATCTTTTTAAGGTCTCGACATGACAAGATGTGAAATACTTCAAACAAAAAATCTAACAACCTGATCTATAACATTAATAAAAAAGTAAAACAAGTATAATTGATAGCAACCACTGATTTCAAGCTCCGTTCACGGGAAATGCACATAGTTTGGCAGTTTTACACACTTTGATAAGCGCTCAACATAATCTCTGACCAAAGTGTACGAGCCGATATAACACAAACGGTAAAAGTCAGATATGACAAGATTCGCCATACTGCTGACAGGAAGCACAAAAGAAAACAAATAAATTAAAGTCAAACACTACAAAGATCACCAGTTCGTCACCTTTGATTTGATATGTTATTTGAGACGAAGACTTTTTTGACTTTTTTGTATAATGGATGAATACCTAATATCCATTGGGTTTGTATTACATAAAGTGTCAATCTAAGGCTACTCACAGTTACTAAAATCATTATATATACAACGTCAAAAGTAATTTTCAGTTTTCTGTAAAGAAACGAAAAGATAAGATCAATACATGTTGATTATGTTCTAATTACAACACACGGACTTTAAAGTGTACATTCCAATATTCGAGCAAATGATGCTGTCGCTTTAAAAATATCATCGAAGATAACTTTTTAGCACTGTGTATACCTATAAACTGAATGCAATTTTAATATACAGTTAAAGCAGGTAAAAAAGAGGTGAAATAGTGTTGGGCTTATGTATTGTTGAAACATATACCATTTTTCCATAAACTGAAATAAGATACAATAAGTTATGGCATCCGCACTTTTTTGTCAATACTAGAAGTTCGATTTTAACATATCTGATATCGCATTTCCTTTTTTATTCATTAAATGTCCTTCACCTACGCTTGAGTCTTTTATCATAAAAAAAGACAAACGGATTCTTAATAATAACAAATACTACTTGAAAAGAAAATAGTAGGTACGAATGGGAACACAAACAAAAGAAAACTTAAACTGAATATTGAGTTATTGCACTTATCTATTTTAGATTTGAAGTTTAAGTTGGGAAATACAAGAGCAGACTTGAACGTACATCTGGCGACAATGCATCCTAGCAATGAAAGGTCAGCTGATCAACTAAATAGAACCCAAATTAACGACTTTAATGCTCTAATAGCTGAGAGTAAGATTGTGGTTTATGATACACAGCCTGGCTGCATTCATATATTTATGCATTCCAAGGATCCTTTTTATCGAGAAATGTGTGAGGAAGAACAATGCCGAATTTACGTTGAAAAATGCTTGGCTCTGAAGAATGTCAAAGAAACATTAATACCAAACCAAACTATAACAATAGTTATAAAGAAGAACGCTTATAGCTTACCTCTACATAACGGAAAAGGTAATGTCTTTTTTTTCTATCAAATAAGATAAAAAAAACAAAGTACAAAGTATTGAATATGTTTTTTTCTTTCTGTGAAAGAACAGAAAACTATGGACAAACTACGAAACATAATTGACGCAATACAAATCACATTTAGGGATAATTTCCTCTTCAGTAGGCCTGTGTACTTTGTACTACGAAATACTACAACATCAAAACAATACAAATACAGAAATAAAAGAGGTGCCATTTTATACCTATACCAAAAACAAACGTTGTTCAAATTAATACTGTTCGTTGCATTTCATATAAAATGATGGGGATTTGGTGACATATGCAGCCAAAATTTTTGAAAAAAAGTATTCCTGGTGAAGCTATTAAAAAATAAAACACAAAACGAAATAAACTTTTACAGTTGAATTATCATTTTGAAAAGCACTTCAGTGACTTGTTCAATTTCCAAATAAGAACAGTTTATTTACGTGTCTAATAGACGACAACTACGTGGCAAATGTGATAGAGTACTTTCTTTTATTACAGGAAAGAATTTGGAATTCAACAAAATGCAGGTTCTAAAAATCAATAGATATTACCTTAACAGAGATGTAAGTTTACAAGTTCTTAAAAGATTGGCACAACCAGAGAATGGCAGATTGGCAACAAGTCAGCACCAAGCTGCTGATATCTTTCTCGATCGGATAAAAGATGACCCGGGTAAAGAATGGCATTCATTAATGTGTTTGCTTCGAGAATTTGGAAATGACACAATGGCAGATAGACTTGAAAAAATGACTTGTGCAGGTATGGATATATCATATAATATAATTTCTGCTAGGATAATTGACTAAGTCAGGGTAATAATGAATAATATTTATATTTTAACAAGGGTCAATGAAAATTAAAATCATACATTATGTTTCTATATGTGTGCTTTTAATGTTTTATGACAAATGGAACACGAAATTCAAAACGCCTCACTTACATTTTTTGTCTGATGTAACATATCTAACTAAGGATTTTCTTACCCAGGAGTAGATTACCTTAGCCGTATTTGGCACAACTTTTTGGATTTTTTTATCCTCAATGCTTTTCAACTTTGTATTTATTTGGGATTTTAACCATTTTGATCTGAGCGTCACTGATGAGTCTTATGTAGACGAAACGCGCGTCTGGCGTATAAAATTATAATCCTGGTACTTTTGATAACTATTGAATCAATTGAATCTGCACGAAATTTAAATAAAATATGTTTCTGATAATAACATACAAATTAGTTTGCCATCATTAAAAAAGATATAAATGGATAATAACTATGTATTAATATCACATGCTTAGTAGCATTAGTATACAACGCTTTATATTTAAAAGCTGGCCGTTTTTGGCTCAACATTTTTGAACTTTTGGTACTCTCCGTGTTCAACATTGTACTTGTTTCGGCTTTCAAACTTTTGTATCTGGGCTTCACTAGTAATTCTTGTATGGACAAAATGCACTTCTGGTGTATTAAAGTTTTAAACTTGTTACCTTTTGTTAGCTATTATTCGTGTGTTTCTTTGTCAATTGTGTTCTCCTATCTTTTTTTATATTGTAGTCCTGTAATGTTATGTTGTCATTTTTATGTTATATTTAACATGGCCATAAAAGAAGAAGGTTTGGCAAGCCACAAAACCAGGTTCAACCCACCATTCTTTCTTTTAAGAATGTCCTGTACCAAGTCAGGAATATGTCCATTGTTATATTATAGTTCGTTTCTGTGTGTGTGTTACTTTTAACGTTGTGTTTTCGTTGTGTCGTTTGTTTTCTCTTAATTTTGAGTGTGAATTCACATTACTATAAGACGTCTCGCGGTACTTATCTATCCCAAATTCATGTATTTGGTTTTGATGTTATATTTGTTATTCTCATAGGATTTTGCCTATGCTTAGTACGTTTCTGTGTGTGTTACATTTTAATGTTGTGTCGTTGTTCTCCTCTTATATCTAATGCGTTTCCCACTGTTTTAGTTTGTTACCCCGATTTTGTTTTTTTATTCATGAATTTATGGAGTTTCGAACAGTTGTATACTACTGTTGCCTTTATATATATCATATTCGATCTATATATATAAATATATATATATCAAATATATATTTTAGAGTGTTACAGACAAACCATCATCGGTGATTTTAAAAATGTTGCTGATGAAATCGACACGGATCTGATGAATGAGACATTCGCTGGGAAACCATATATTCCTAAAGTCGTTTTGGAAGATTGTATATCTTCCAAAGGAAAACTTCCAAGAATGGAAAGAGCAAAATGTTTCCTAGAATACGTTTTGTTAAAAGGGGACATATTAGTAACGTTTGCTGATGTTTTGTCTTCAAGATCGAAAATCGTTTTAAACTTCACACCTTGTGAAATTCATGGAGGTAGATATTGTTTGAATTATTTAAGAATTGCATGCTTCTTATTGTAAATTCATTGGCGTGTAAAAATGTTGACCGAAGTACATTTTATATGAGACACTTCATTCTAAAAATTTGCGCACGATCAACGTCTTGACAAACCTAAGAAGTTTTCAAAAGAATAACCCAATGATAACTAATAAAAATCGCTACGGTCATGAAAACACGATTAATATCTAGGTTTTCTTTTATTTCTATTACTTGGTCATTCTATTGTTGAAACTGTGTGTCATCATGAATGGTTTAATTAATTTTTTAATGGTGGTTAATTATAGAATGACTCGAGGTTGCTACCATCTTCGCTAGCCAAAGGTTACAATCCACTCCCACTAGCGGGAGTGAATTGTAACCTTTGGCTAGCGAAGATGGGTTGCTATTGTCCAACCAAATATAACGTATCATGATGAAAACATACATCTAATGCAGTTATCACTAAATGGTATTAAATTATTTGATTCTTCGACAAATATGAGATATAATACGATTGTCCTTACCGTAGTGTGTTGGTCATTATAACTCTTACTTGAAAATTTGCAGATCTGCAATTCTTGTAAGAAGTAGATTTTTCTATTGTTAAGTATATTATATTTTATTTTTGGATCTTCACAGAGGTTATATACGCATATTTACTGTCAGTGTTTTAAATATGCCTGAGCAAGAATTTTCATCAATCGGCTATTGACCACTTGATTAATGTAAATTTGCATTGGATATCTCCTGTGTTTCCGATTTTCATTTCTCATTCTATCCTTTATAATTGTTCTAAAATCACTAGGCAACCATGAGACCCAATATTTGCTACGTAATAATTTTAAGGTGGTGTGAATATCACAACTGATCGCACACTAATAGCTTAGTTTATTATGTTAGGCAGGATGATGCTACTTTTTCCTTTTCATATGTCTCTCTTTGTGAATCATTATGATTTGTAAAGTTAGACAAATGTATGAAAATTACTTTATAGTAACTGCGCTTTTCTGTTTCCTAAGATATAGGAAGATGTGGTGTGAGTGCCAATGAGACAACTCTCCATCCAAATAACAGTTTAAAAAGTAAACCATTATAGGTTAAAGTACGGCCTTCAACACGGAGCCTTGGCTCACACCGAATAACAAGCTATAAAGGGCCCCAAAATTACTAGTGTAAAACCATTCAAACGGGAAAACCAACGGTCTAATGAATATTCGGTCATGTTTGTGAACCAGATTATCGCAGGGAAAATTTATAAATGTAAAATATTTCGCACAAAAGCTAATTCTACTTCTTGTAATTTCAGGTGAAAGCCTTAATACTTCGCCCGACACCGTGTTTACCTTCCTCGTGTGCAAGGATGACAAAGGTAGGTTGTGTGAACCAATTTCGAAAGGCATCAAATGAATTTATTCACCACATTTCCTGTATTAACCATTACTGTATCGTTGTCCTGAACTTGTCCGTATCTTAACATGGTAATGCTATAGAAATCTGAAATCGATGACTAACTGATTAATTCATAGATAAAAACGACATCAAGACCAACCAAGTTAAGATCAACTTCCTACTTTATTTGGCTTTTCAAACTTTAATTCTGGTACCAAGGATAAGTTTTACAAAAAGATTTTGCCGAAATTAGATAGATATTAACCACAAAAACTACGGTTTATCCAGATTGACAATCAGCTAGATACAACACCACGATGAACATCCGGCATATATATGTATTTTGTTAAACGTTTTGTCACTTTTCATTTAATTTAGATATTGTAAGTAAACCTTAAAGCGAAAATGAAAGACAAAATAAAAATATATTAATACGATGTCTGATAGACTAGTGTCTTATGAAAATCTAAGAGACTTCAAATTAAATTGAGAAATGCGACTGAGAACTGCCGTCTTCTTTATTTTTTTTTAACTATGCTAGCGTCAAAATACTGAGCATTTGGTTCGGCATAACCGACAGAGTTTAACAGTTGCCTCTCACAGTACGTACTCGATGGAAATTTAACAAGTTGGGATGCGCAAATGATATTTGTTTTAGGTAAACTTGTGCCCGGTATGAACAAGGCTATCGAGCTATAGTTATCTACTATTAAGACAATTGATTTTAAATCTATGCGATTAATGATTTGATTTGTTTTATTTCGAATATGTAGATATTTATAGTGATTGGAGGTTAATGATTTTGATAATGAATCAACATAATAAAATATAAATTAATTTTAGACAAGTTTTACCTGACACCTCAGACAGACAGCGCAGGAGAAGTCAAGTCCAGTGACAGGTATATGTTTTCCTACTGAAGGTCCAGATAACGCCCAAAATGTACTAATTACAATATATACGATAAATGACGATTGAAGTAGTTAAATCAAGTTTCAGATTTCTGCCTGAATATGACAACAACTTTTAAAGGCCATTGGTTGTGAAAAAGAATGGATATTTAATTTTTGGTATCTAAACTCGTAGGAATCAAAAGGAGAGATCAGTACAGTTGTAACACATTGTTCGTTAAGATCACGAAAAAGCATCTAATCTAAGTTCAATTTTTAGAAAAAATATTTTTTGTTGTACATAACTGATAAATGAACTTTGTTTTTGGAAATCGACATTACACTTTTACGATTCGAGCGTCACTTATGAGTCTTTTTAAAAGTTATGTGAACAAATCGTGCATGTAGCGTACATACTTTTAGTCTTGGTATATATGATAAGTTTTATTTACAACCACCGGGTCGATGTCAATGCTGGTAGAGATGTATCACCACACCAATAGTCAGCACTTCTGTGTTGATATGCATTGTCCTTGATATGGTCCTAATTATAAATTAACTTCTTGCAAAACTTTGAATATTTCGAAAAATAGGTTAAGTGATATATTTCGGGTGGACGATAAGTTATGATAAGTATATTTACAGTACATTTCGGAATTTTAAGTTTACAATGTTCTTCATCTTTGTACCTTATTTGGCAATTTTATTTGTGATCTATGATAAGACCATTGTGCCGTCGGTGCCACTGCTGGTTTCTTCCTCGAGTGTATCACTACCAGTATTCAGCACTTCCCTTCCAGAATATGTGTTCTCAGTGCGTTTGGAATACAAAATGTTTTCCTTTTTTTATATGATGAGTTGATTCCTGACTAGCTATATGGTAGGTTCATGATTTACATAAAACGAGGAAAATCATCATCAGATTAAGTAATGAATCAAGTAATTTAAGACATAAAGTTGAAATTATGGATTGTTGGCTGAACTAAAATTTGAGTTTTATAACAATTTACAAACTAACGAAATGTTTAGGTCATATATGCTTATGCGATTATAACCTGCAAGATCATACCTATATCTCGTTTATTTTGAAAATTGTGAACATTCGTTCCTTACGTATACGTATTGGTGGAAGATGAAAATTTGTTGGATCTGGATTTCATTTAAATGTAATAACTACTTGAACTGTAAGATTGATGAAATTCGAGCGTCACTGATGAGTCTTTTGTAGACGAAACACGCGTCTGGCGTATCTACAAAATTTAGTCCTGGTATCTATGAGGAGTTTGTTTATATCTTCCAACTTTAGGTATTAGTTTTGTAGTAAGTTCCAACATGACGAATCAGACCCTTTCTAACTAACGTTTTCATTTGTTCTCATGTTTTTGAGGTTATTTTGTAACAACATTGTCCAAAAGTAAAGGGGTTTGTCGATCACAAAACTGAATAACACCACAAAATTCTGTAAGTGCCTTTCCTGTAATTTAAACATATACTGTTTTGAGCGTTTTAGGGCAAAGTTTAAAAAATGGAATCGCAAAGTCATTTATCGTTTCATACTGTCGAATGTCATCTTCACATATAAAAAAAACAAACCCACTTATTTAATAAAGAACAGAATGGTAGATGTCTTTTGGGTGAAATATCTTTATATAAAGTTTATCTAAGTTTTGATTATACAATCCGTTTAAACACACTGGTCTTTCAGAAGTTTTCTAGCAATTTTGACATTGATATATTAAAGGGCTATGTTAAGTAGATTCTCAATGGTCTGTCTACAATCCTGAGTTTGCTCAAAATATTAACTTGTCATTTTAATCACTCAAAATAAAGTGCTTTTATAATTCTGAATTCTTTATCTTATTTGTCGTTTTAGATTGAACGCTTGGAATGATGGAGAACCTGTTGGAACTCAATGCCCTCTGAAAAGAAGTGATCAAATAGATTTAGATTTACCAATACTTTCAAAGAAGGAAAACCTACATGAGCACGATGAATTTAACGATATTATAAAGGGTGGAATGGCTTGATAAATTTTATAATTATTCCAAATAAGATTATTCAAATCAATCAATTGCTAAAAAACAATGTGGTGTATATCCTTTAAGATAAGAAATCAATAATACATATGTATACTGTATACTAATATTCTATATTGCATAAGAATCATGAAAAATTGAACATGTCTTAATCACTAAGCGTATGAGCTTGTATGAATTCAAATAGAAATTTCTTCATTCGGAATAATTTTTGAAAACTGGTCCTTTGAAGATACCTATTAGTCAAATAAATAAACGATAAAATGAATTTGAAAGCAAAACTGACATAAAAGAACAAACATAAATAACCAATTATGAATAGAAATATTATTCAAACTCCCGTTTTGTTTATACTTGCAAGATCAGTTATTGATATAACTGTACTTTTTCGCAGACAAACAACTATCTATCTTTTCGAATTTTCAAAGACATATTCTACATTTTTCAAGGTTCAAATCCTGATTATGTCATTCGGATATAACCCTGAGTTTATGTCCAGTAAAAGATTCATGAATTAATCTTTTTGTAATTGAAATTATTAAAACACATTCGCTATTGAAATATTACTGATTATTTAGGACTTTGAAATTGTATTTATATCTAAATATAAAAAAAAGGTGAACACATTGTTGATTTATTTCAATGTGTGTTGTTGGTGCCAAAATTGTATAAAAAATAAAGTTGCAAACGTTACTTTTTTTACTACTATGTGACCACGCACACAAACCGTCAATCTTGGTTAAACTCGACTTAACGTTGCCTTGTGAATGCAAATATATAACCATTATAAGTTACCGACAACCTAATAATCTTAATTTGAGGGTAATTACCATCAAACTACAAAAGTGTTTTGAAAGGATGTACACATTTATATGGATCATCAGAAAAGAAGGAAAATCCTTTAAGATTTATGATAAACAGGACACAACTATGGCTGAGGTCTCGAATATGGACTGACTAATTAATCTAACATAGATATAAGAATTTATGGAATAAGTGCCAATGAGACAACCTTCCATTCAAGAAACATTTTATAAAAGTAAACCATTATAGGTCAAAGTACGGCCTACAACACAGAGCCTTGGCTTATACCAAACTCCAAGATATAAAGCTATACATATATACATATTATATATATATAAATATGTGGTATGATTGGTAGTAAGAAAACTCTCCATTAGAGACCAAATAAACTAGAAATAAACTTTAGCTCATCGTACGGCCTTCAACAATGAGAAAACCCCAAACCGCATAGTGAGCTATAAAAGGCCACGAAATAACAAATGTAAACCAATTAATTCAAACGAGAAAACTAACGGTCTAAATAATGTACAAACAAAATTATGGAAAACACAACAGTAACACAGAAACAAACAACTATCACCTAATTACAATCTTATGACTTGGGACAGGCACATATTACACATTATACAAATTTGGGCGGGTTAAACAAGTAAGTAGGATCATAAACCCTTCCCTCACCTTGAACAGTGGTATTACAGTATAACAAAAGAACGATAAATAAAAATCAGTTGAAAAAGGTTTAACTCATCAGATAGATACAAATAGTAAAACATTTAACAAAAACACGTAGGAATGTCAAATGTTTTCTAGTATAATAAATAATGCTTGTCCATTCAATTTATTTTTACACCTCGTAAAAGTATCTTCCGCAACTTATACGATGAAAACTTTTGTTATGAACTACCATCAATTTGAATATGAGAATGATACATGAATACATTGTCTTCATATTTTACGTGTGCTTCGGTTATGTGGTGTTTAAATCTAATATTCGATATCTCTTTTGCGTTTCTCATGGAGAACAAGATCCTTTCACTAAAAATCAATGAACATTTTCCGATGAATGCATATCTATGAAATATATGACCAGATAGAATTTCATTTCCAATGCGAGGTGTCATTTTCTTCTTGAGAAAAATTGAAAAAAAAACGCACATTACATTTTGAATCATTTTAAAAAGTTTGTTTGCAATTGGTAAGGTAAGTGCAAATTTAAAAAGAACAACAAAAAATATTCAGCGATATAATATTTAAGCAAACATGAAAAGTCTTCATTTAATGTTTTTTTATACTTGGAGATAGAACCAACTAATTAAAGACAATACTATTTCTCAATATGTTACAGTTCTTGTTACTTTTTTTTATTTTGGTAACAATTTCCATACACTTCAGGTGTAGATTTATATAACAGATAATATAGGTTCAGAATTTGCTAGTGAATAATAGAATGGTAAACTTCTTAGGTGTACTTGTACAATAGAATTCAAAGTATTAATATGTTGCATTGTTTGAAAAGTATTTTAAACTGGAAAATCATAAGTATCTGAAATGTATAATTTATAGTCTATACTGATATAGAAAACTCCGCCGCTTTTTATTTGTTAAATAGTCATGCGTACTATTGTTTGTCTGTTTGTCTTTTTCAATTTTAGCAATGGCGTTGTCAGTTTGTTTAAGTTTTATGAGTTTGACTGTCCCTATGGTATCTTTCGTCCCTCTTTCTAAAATCAAACTAACTGTTATCAATCTTTTATTACTCTTGTGTATGCAATGTTGGAAGTACCACACATGGTAAACTTTGCACATAGATTAAAAGGACGGGTCTATAAATCTCTCTGAAAGTTAGATGATTCAATATAAGATACTGCAATACAATAGCATACTTGACCACATCAAATTGAAATGTCAAGCAAATCTAATAATTCGGTATTGTCTCTGTTAATTAGTAATCAATTGTCACCAAATGACGGCGTCTTTTATCTAACGTTTAACACTTACATTGTATATACAATAGACAACATTGTTTAATTACCAAAGAAATATCAATTGATAATCGCTGAACTTTCTAGAATAATACGATTTATGTATGTATTAAAAACCATATGTGCAATTATTTCTCTTGATATATGTAACGTTAACTAATGATGTTGATGCACGTGGTTTTGCTACCAACATAGGAGATCCCTGTCCACGCTCTCGGTTTAGATTTAGTTTGCAGTCAAAGCACTGCCCAAAGTTTGATATTGACTTTTTGATATCTTCAAAGTGTACACCATTTTAGAGCTTTTGACTACGGGAAACTATGTTTGCCTTTGTTGTGTATATGCATAATATTTCATTTGAAGCAAATTGTTCAAAATTATAACAGTCATTCAGTGCCAAGAAATGCCTTGCATATTTTCCTTCAACCAAATAGTGAAATAAAATGTGTATCGCTGTGTACAAATTTGTTACTAGATTTGCTTCTGAATCAAATCATTTGTTTCTCGGGAAAATATATATATTGCTTTTCAACGAAACTAATATACATTTTCAACAAAGGAGTAGTCCGGTAAGAGCCCTTTTTGTCCCCAAAATATAGCAGTTTTACAAAATTGTTAAAGTGTAAACTTTTAATTATTTAATGGATAGTAGAATGGTTCTGCTACATAAATATTGGCTGTTTTTGGCAATGTAATGCACATATATTGAGTACTAGCACCATTAAGTCATGATAAATTACTGAAATCATCCAAATTCAAGCATTTAAGTTAAATTTTAGACGGTTTCCGTGTAAAACGAAAGTGGCCGCATTCGTGTTCATCCAAAATATTAAAATGAAAGTTGTATTTGATGATAATACCTAACATATATAAAGATTGAGGATGAACACGGATGCGGCCACTTTCATTTTTGACAAAAAACATCTGAAAAGTGACATTTTTTCGCATATGTGGTAGATTTTTCATATTTTAGCTTGAATCGGATCGTTTTTATGACTAAATGAGTTAAAATCTTTCACAAAAATTAATTGAATCAAATGACATAGACACTTAAGTGTTTAAAAAGTGGTCAAAATCTTTCGTCAGATGAAACTGAAATTTGGGGCCAAAATCGGCCCTTACCGGACCTACTCCTCTTAAAATGTTCATTAATTTTATCATTTCTGAAATGATAATTGATTTCCTCTAAAAGTCAGAATGATCTTTGAAACTTACACGACAATAAAAAACCGCAGATTACTGTCACACTAAATGCACAATATATAATTCACCCACCATCAGCTCTGCTTTTGAGATTTTTTCGTGAAATATCAAGATCCAGAAAATTCTTGAAAACAAAGCAGACAATTAACCCCGCCGCTTTTTTCGCCTGTCCCAAGTCGTGGGCATCTGGTCCTTGTTAGTCTTGTATGATTTGTAATTTAGTGTCTTGTGCATAATTCGGATTTAGTATGACGTCCATTATCACTGAACTAGTATAGATATTTGTTTCGGGGCCAGCTGAGAACACCTCCGGGTGCGGACGTTTCTCGTTGCATTGAAGACTTACTTGTGACCTTCTGCTGTGGTCTGTTCTATGGTCGGGTTGTTGTATTTTTGACACATTCCCGATTTCCATTTTTCATTTTATTTTAAGAATAAGTAATACGGACTAGGGTTAAACTTTATGCCGCTTCCGGTGATGTGACATCGTATAAACTGTATTTACTTTTACTTGAAAACAACAGACGGAGGAAATTCAGAAGATACTAAAAACTCAGAACTCGAAGACAAACTGACAACGTCATGTTAAAGGAATAACGACTGAAAAACGAACAAGTCCACAATACACTTAAGATAGACTACACTAATCATGAACCTCACCAGAAACCGGGGGTACGCAGTTCTGTGTAAGTAAACAAAGGTAATTATTAGTGGAACAATTTTCATGCCCACTCACAAATTTATTTTTCAGATGGCTAATATCTGGACCATTTTCTGTATGTGTATGTCTATAATAACAATACTAAGTGAGTATATAAAAAAAAAACACTACATCGATTTCGACAGCATGTTATATTTTTTGGGCAAAAAAGAGAAAAGGAGTTATACCAATTAGACAATAACCCTGATTACCCGCCGGCAGAGTAGATGACAACGATGTTTAAATTATCTTTTGGACAAATCAAAAGAATTCTTAATTAAGAGGCTAATTCCCCTATATAAGATTATTTCATCATTAAGCAGTTCCCAAACCCTGCCTTATGCTCTTAGAAACGTAAACCTATCTTCATGTGTGCCCTTTAAGGTTATTATGGTAAAGTAGTTGTTTCTAAACGGATCCCCAAATTATGCAGCCTTAAAATAGCCCAAAACCGCAATTTTGACCTTTTTTGTCAAATGCATCATCATAGTTCGGAATAATATTGTTCAATAGAAATACGAGGATGTTGTATTATTTCTATTGAGACGACTCTCTTTCTAAGTAACAATGTGTAAAAACTAAATAAATATAGCTCTAAGTACGGTCTTTAACACGGAACCTCGAATGTTTAGATACGAGTCAATATTCTGAATTACTAGTATTCAATTTCCAGTAGGATTTCACGACTGATAGATTTGTCTGTGCGAGTGAGAGATTTACAGGTGAAATGGCAGTTAGAGCTAAATTTGTACGGGATGTTTCTATTAGGATAGACGTACATTTTTAATGACTATATGAGCTAGCGGAAGGAGCAAATTAATATGTGCGTTATGTGTGTAATCTTTTAAGCTTTCAAATTTTTTGATTATAATTAATCTTTATTTAAGATAAATACTTTTGATGTCAAATAGTAATTGTTTATTTCGAATTGACCGAAACGCCTTCATTACACCTAAAAACTTATCATGATTTGCACCCAATGTTATCCTGTATAGAACCAGTCTTTCAGCTTCCTAATTGTCCTCATTTTTATGTAGCAACATTCCAGCAGCATCTGCATACGGAGTATATAGCTCCCAATTGATATACTATTCCCGGGATTGTATTTCCTTTAACGACTTCCTCGATATAGGGTTGAATTTTACTAGGAAATTATTTAACCAAGGCTTCCAAATGGTGAGTTAAAACCATCCCTTTGTAGATTTTACGGAAGCCAACACGTTACAGTTAGTTGACAATTATAAAATATTCGTTTCACAAATGATATTGGATTTCTTCCTTATGTGAAGTTTTGTCGTGACTACAATCCAATTCCCTTTTCCCGAATGCGACCTATCGAATTGGACTATTAAACGGGGTTGTAATAACATGAGCAACATGCAGTATTTTTCTTATACAATGGGCCTTGGTGGCCGAGTCATTTAAGTAGTTTAACTACTTTACCACAAGCCAGTCAACAGTAAGGTTGTGAGTTCGAATCCTGCTAAAGGCCAGATGCAATCTACTCCAATCTTGATTGACTAGGATTGTCAGTTTTCCCACTGATGGTCATGGTTCTCTCAGGGATCTCCAACTTTCTCCACCAATACAACTGACTTATATGAATATATATCAATCAATGTATTTTAAATTGTGTTAATATCAGTTCACTCAGAAACGTGAAATCATTCTGGAAAAAATACAGTAAAATTATTCATTTGTGCAAACCTGATAAATGGAAAACACACTTTACAAGAATACAGTATAGTGCAGTTATATCATGATACCTTATGCTGTGGGAGTACATTAATATTATTCAGATAAATATGAAAATATGAATTTAAAACTAGGTAAAAAATATTGAAATACATATAACTGTTGGCAAATATTCTTAAATTATTGCAATAATTAATTAAACAAACAAAAATTTGTCTTTTCAGAAAATATTAAAAAAATTAAATGCATGCAATAATTGCTGAGTTTTTCTTTGGCCTATGTTTCATGGTGCAATCAATGACTTACTAAATCTTAAACATTGACCTATCAGAAGATTTTACTATGCTCTTTTCAAAAATATAATAAAAAGTATGGGTCACCGTGCTATTTTTCAAGCTATGAGTCGTTTAAAATTGCCAAAACTTGGTTAGTTTGTTCATGAAAAAACATATTAGTGTGCTTAAAAAAATTTCTATGGGATAGAATTTTGAATTAAATTGTGAGAAAAAAGGCTCCGTAATAGGTTTTAAGAAAATAAAAAGAAAACATGGTGTCACCGTACTTTATTTCTTGCTACAAGTAAATATTAAAAATTTCCATATTAGCCCAGTGTAAATTGTGTACTAAAAGAGTTATCTCCCCTTAAATGGCTCATTTGAAAAAAATGTTAAAATATTTTGTATAATACGATTAATTAACAAGTTTTTTTTAACTAGACAAATCAGCCTAATCATTGAATTGCAAATCTGTCACCAAATGTGCAGATTTAAGCAAATAACTAGACCGATTTTGTACTGTGATTGTACAATCCAAGATGGCGGTATACCATGAATCTAACTTAAATGTCATATAATGTTTGCATCGCTCATGGTAAAATGTGTTGACATGTCGTAGAATTTTATTATACAGATTTTAATAAGCATTTTTTTTTACTTAGGCTGCCGCCATTACCAGCTGCAGTTATAGAGAACAACATCAACAGTTGAAGAAAATAGACTTTAGATAACAAAATATTATGCACTGTTATCTGTTTTGGTTTGACCAAAAACATTGATTTAAAATATTTGTTATTTTAATTACATGAAATTTTATTAACCAATTGTTAAAGTATGACTGTACTATTTTTTCTGTTTATAAAGAAATAACATAAAAAATGTGGTGTTCTGCGCAGGTTAATTTTAAGTGTTTTTTTTATGTTATTTTGAATCGATAGAATAAATATTACAGTTATTTCTTAAAATTTAATCTAAATTCCATTTTAAATCAGGGATAAACCATGAAGAAGCGTTGATGACATCACGGTCACATGACAAATGATGTCTATGAGCTAATAAACAAAACAATATCAGCCAATCAGAAGACATATTACATACAAAATTAAATTATTGAGTCATAACTTTTTGTTTTAATGGTACAAAATCTACATTTTTTTCTGAAGATCAGTGTATGTTTAGGAATATTGCTTTGATAATTTTTCAAACAAGTTTAATGCATTTGTATAAGTCAATCTTTTAAAAAATGAAAATACAAAACAACTCTTTGCTATGAAAATTAAAAAAAATATCTACCACTATTTGATAAAAGCCATTTTGAATAGTATTTTTTTCAAGTTAAATGCTATACATAACTTGTTAGTGAATATTTGAACAAAGTCTTTTTCGTCTTATTCTACAACCACGGTAACCACTCTTGATTTTAAGATTGATCAGACGTCTTAATGAAAGGCATATAATCAAACCATAGGAAATGTGTTACACATGAATAAAGTATGAACTACCATAATACCATTAAAATTTCATTGGTAATTTACCACTAAATGAAAAAAAAGTTATTTTGACATGAAACCAATAAATTCACTTTTAATATAGTACAATTGCATATAGTCCCTTTGTTAATCAAAATATTGCTCATTATGATCTAGATAAAAAGGTAGTTCATAGAAATTATAATAGTATTTACCAGTATCTTATGCTTGTAGAAGTACTTGGATACTTTCAGTAATAGCTGTGTTATATTAATTTTTATCTGCAACCCTTTTACCAGATATATAAACAGGGAGTGTTCGACAAATATAATTTTCTCCATGGTCAATCATTACAGATGTCAACATACAATAATTGTAACATGCTAATCTAATTGTTATACAAACAAATCAATTGACCAAGTGCTATAAAGGAAAATTAATTTTGATGTACAATAAAAAAAAAACATATGATGTTTTGACTTAAATTGTCTTTTTTTCTTTCAAAAATTGCTTTTACTTTAGATTTGACACGTCAGGGTATTTATGTTCATTTTTCTTCAACGGGACTTTGATTTTATAGGTTTTCTTGTGGGACTGACAAAGTACCTTGGCTTATCAGAGTTTTTCGACAATGAGGGCCGACTTTATGTCCATTAAAAGAGAGCTTCAACTATCTGCTTTAAATAAACATTTGCAATTTTTTGGTTTGAATTTTTCTAATAAAGGTATATCCAGAAAAACACTTTTTTGCACCATATGTATTGAGTATGTTTTTTGGTTGTAAAGGAATGATTATATAATGTGATTAATGTGTATCCTTGTAACTGTTATTTTCTGCAAATAGAAAAATAATGCAAGTAGCTTATATGTTCTGAAATGAGTATGCTCAAACTCAATTATAGTAGACAATGTATAAGTTAATGCTTTGTTTTTAAGTAAGATATTGTTTTTTCAATTTTTTTTTCGCTGTCACTAAGTACTATTTCCCTGTCTTGAAATGGTTTTCAATGTAAGGTGTTGGTTAACTTGATATGATCATCTTATATCATGGTATTGCTTTGCTTCATAAAAAAGAATGGCCAATGTAGAAACAAGTATCTTGTCTTAGGGAGGGATAAATCCTACTTTGTAAAGGATTACTCTGATTCAAACAAAAAATTCTCTGAAACTGATATTATCAAGATGCTTGATTTCTTGATTGAGAACATACTTGTTACGTTCGGAGGACGTGTTTTTCAACAGACTGTCGGCATTCCAATGAAAACAAACTGTGCCCCTCTATTTGCAAACTTGTTTCTTTATTATTATGAGGCTGACCTCGTGCAGGAACTTCTTAGGAAGAAAGATAAGAAGTTAGCAATATCCTTTAAATCTTCATATCACCCGAAGCAATGGGAAATGAATGTATATTGGTCTTGAATATATATATAAAAAAACAACGGGAAAAGGAACCATGAATTGATTTATACGTTAATTCATACAAGGAAAGGAACCAAGCGATTACAAAATTTTGTTGATAATCATCCTCATATTATTAAGAATCTCTGTCTATTTAGTTATACTTTTTATTAAAATTTTGTTTTGACATCATTGAACTGTAATATTCAAGGTAATTAAGAATGTTAATTTGAATTTGTATGGTATCTATATTCAGTGCTAAAATGTGAAGGTTGCGATTATTGCATAATCTCTAATTTATATACATATATATATAGCATTACGCAGTAACTAAAAAATGTCACATGTGCCACTTATCAAAGCTTTCTTTATTGACATCATTCCTATTTTTTTTTATCAAATATGAAAGTGTTTGGGTTATCTTATCTGTTATTGTATGACGATTAGAGTTCACGTCAAAAATGTTATCTCATGGATGAAACTAACATGCACAATATTTATATAATGCGGCATGATCATTGATTCTTATTGTTAGTTTTGACAAAAAAACAGGCCTAACAAAGTAACAATCAATTGTAGAATTGCCGAGAAAAGACGAATTCCACGGAGATATAATTTTCATTTTCATTTTACCGCAGACTAAGATTTGCTAAAGCAAATGGTAAAACGTTGAATTAACAACATAAACTAAAACACAGATTTTCATTATCGATTAGTGTATGAACATATATATTAGATTCAAACGTTTATAAAAGAACATATTCTTAAGACTCTACAATAATTGTAAACTACAGCGCAAAACCATAAGTACAAACACAACAATGATTAACAATTTTAAAAAGCATTAACAGTACTTGCATCTCCTGAAAGAAATCTGAAAATTCTTGAGACAGCTATTACCCTATACACTATGTAAATTTTGTTTCAATGTTCTGTCAGCGCCTGCATACGAAGTGTTCTAGTTGATACGATATTCTAAGTACGTATTCATCTCTTCGTCGTAATATTAATCAATTCACTTATAGTTTTTTTTTCGAAGTACACTGTTTGTGTTAAGATGCTGCGTAATTCTGCGTATTAAGATGTAATAATAAAAATTAATTACATTGTATAACGATATCAACAAATAATGTTGCACCCGATTTTTTGAAAACCCGGAGTATGACATAAAAAATTTAAAACACAAAAATACTGAACTCTGGTGAAAATTCAAGAAGGAAAGTCCCTTATCAAATGGCAAAATCAAACTCAAACACATCAACCGAATGAATAACAACTGGTAATATTCCTGATTTGGTACAGACATTTTCTTATGAAGAAAAGAGTTCGTTTATTTGGTAACATACATGTGTAAGTAACTTATGAAGAGAAGTAACAACCTTTACCGATTACATAATCAAATTGACAAAACCTCTCCAAGACTTAAAAAGAATATTCAGAAATGATAATATAGATTATCGGATTTTCAACACATTGATACCGTGAAATATCAGCCGCGAGCCGCAATGTGAACCTCTTTGGAGAGTGAGCGCAGCGGCTGATATTTTTCGGTAGTTAAACGAAGAGAACCCGATTATCTGCTTATCGTTCTATTGCTGTTTTCTCTATTCCTAAGACAGTTATAGGCTTGACGACAAAAAACCTTGACAACGTCTCCTCTCTCAATGTGACGTTGCTAATAATGCATGGTCTCGTTTTGAAGCTTTGATACGAGAATTAGGGAGCGACAGCGCAGGGTGATATGAGCGTAGGGAAGGACGATAAATACATATTTCAATACACGCTTTGTCAAAATGTTTATAGTAAGTAATTCAACGAGTGTAAGTGCGCCAATTATTTGTTGTGGATCCTTAAATTGAATTTTCACTTTGTTGGAAGTGTCCTTTCAAAATTATTTTGTAAAGATTTTGCATTCTTTTTAAAATTTCTTTTGAATGCATGTCTTTGAAATATATACCACAAATCTTTTTATTTATATAATATCATTGTCAATGACCATCTGTAGCATTACGTGATGTAGTAAAACTTTTCAGATGATTATGTAAAACAAACTGTGCAATCGCCAACAAAGTTATTTATAATAGTTCGTTAATACTGAGACATAATCTATAAAAGTATTTTCATGCATGTCAGTCCAACCTTTATCTAACATTATGTTATCATTTTATCATTATTTTTATTTGTTCTTTCTATTTAGTAAATAATATTTCGTCATTTAAATTCATTTTTAATACAAACAGTCTATCAAAATTTCACTTCCTCGTGAACTAACCAACAGGACAGTTTCAACCAGAAGCTCTATTAAAGGTCAGTAACGAATAACATACATCACATGTATATTTCAGTAGAGAGTACGAACCACTTCGCCTGAATAATATACTTAACATTAAGGCCATTTTCTAAAAGCCTTCAATATAATATTATAGAATTCTAAATTTCACACTACCAGTTGTGAACTTTTAGCTTCTTACAACAAGAAGACTTATTCTCTAATTGTGTACTTTTGTCACATTTCCTGAGCGGTGTGAGAAAATATACTCATTAGTGAAATGTCTGTACTCAGCAAATGATAAGTCGAAATTTTTGACGATTTTTTCTGAATTTTATATTGTGTTGACATGAAAAAGGCGAACATGCATGATGACATCAAATATCAAGAAACACTTTCAAAAAATGTTAGAAGAGGATGGATAAAATTCTTTATAGGAAAAGATTCCTCCACTTTAAATCGTGTAATACGATATTTTTCCACTCTCAACAGTTGAATTCTAATAATTTAAAAATCTCGGCAAGCCTCTCGCTTTAGATATTAAAATTTAACTGTCTCGAGTAGAGTAATATTGTATCACACTTAAAGCAGTGATGGGATCTATATTTCTAAGTGTATTCCTAAAAGAGAGACTGGATATTCAAAAACATACGTCGATGAGAAACTGGCAACGCCATGGTCAAAAACTGTAAACGGTTAAATAACTATTATACATGATACACCGTAGGGATATGAAAACGGAAAACTAACAGAACATTTGAATTATTACATAGAGATTGGATTATAATCTTTAATGCAAATCCTATAATTTGATTTTCTGCCTGTATAGGTTTTCATCTATAACTGCAACAAGATCCCCGCAAATGGTTAGAAGTCCTGCTTAACATTGACACCCAACATGTGATTCCTATGACATACGTTGATAAGTTGTCAAACCAAGCGTTATTAGAAATATAATTGACAAATGTCGAAATCTAAGACATCACAAATTTGTCATATAAATTTTCAAACCCCGACATTTGACCTCATTCAAGGTACAAAAATGCTGTATGCTTTTTTTAGAAAAATTAGACCACTTACAATCAGATAAATATATACGAATATTATTATTAACCCTAAACGATATAATGTGAAAGAAATTGTGTCTCAGATTCAAATGAAAAAAATCTTTAGTGCAAACTATTACAAAATCTTAAATGCAATAAATCTATTTTCAAGTGTTATAAAAAGAAACATTAATTATTTAGAGTTATGCTTTAAATGGTGTTCAAAAGCAATATGCACTGTTTGATACTCTTTTTATTTTATCAAAACATATAAATTAGTCAAATCATGTTTACATATATATATTTGAGAAACACATAAAAAATGATTTTCAATCTTTTTTATACTCTCTAAGTAAAGAGATAACAGAGGAAATTGGCTGCACTTTTTTCTTAGACTTATTCAGTTATGCAAATTTGATAGAGGAAAGTTGGAATTAAATAAACTCTTTAAGTCATTATAATGAAAGTAGTACTGGGGCTATATATAAATACGTTTAAAACACTTTATGAGATTTTAAAAGTAAGACACATAGAACATTTGAACAATACCATGCAATAACTTGATGGCTGAATTTATACATCAAGTTTTATTTTCTCATCATTAGTTCATATAATTTTACATATTCTATATTCATTACTGAAACATTCAATATGAACACTGAAAGGAGATTTAACTACCATTTTACTGATTAAATCACCCACTATCTAAAACAATACAAAATTATCAAAATAACAGTTATGTAATTTAAAAAGGTCGATCAAAGTTTATATTATAGTTTTGATTAGTAAACTTAAGTACTTTCGATAGGGTAAATATTAAAACGAAAATTTCACCTGCTTTTTTTCTTTCAGTTGTATAGTAAGCCTTAGTGAGACCATATTTTGTATCAACAGTAGATAGACCGGTAGTAGATAGTGATGTTTGAATATGCTGAAAGCCATTACATGTAAAAATATATGTCTTGTTTATTAGTTCAGTGTTAAAACACATCAACTATATTATGCTTATAATGCATTATGGTAGACTCGCGTTTTGTCTTCATGCTCATCTCGAATCAAAACGTCTGGAAGGCATATCTAATACGAAAACAATAAATCCAAAAAGTTGCGGTAAATACGGATACCCTGATGTTAGAAAATCCGTATTAGTTACATCAATTGCAATTTTTTAAAACATACATCTTATATATATAGTATGAACGTAGCATTGATTTTTACATACTGACTACTAGCTTCGGTGTAAAACTTTTTTAAATACGACTTAGGCTGAATCGATGCCAGGGATAATAAAAAAAGTAACGGTTGAGATCAATTAAAAGAATTATGAATTGAAAAGTTATATTTAAAATGAAAATGATTCACAGAACATGAAATCTTTCAACTTTAAGTTATTAGAGAAGAAAAACAAGTTGAAAATTGTTGTTTTCGTTTAAAAAAGTCTCTTTTGGTATTATACCCTGATTTGAAATATAAATTTGCTAATGTACTTTTCAAATGAATTAATGGCGATAATTAGCGACTTAAAATTTATTACAAACAACATCCGATCTTAACTGATTCAAATTCTGAAATCTATGATTTTGGTTTATGAAATAAGGGATATGATTTGGTTCTTCACAGAGATTCCAAACAATTTGTGCACAACTTCTTATATCTATAAAAAGTAGTTATATACTTTAAATCTACGTTTAGCTGATCCTTTGCACTGTTTTCCAACCTAGTACACAATATGGCTTTATCATGTACCAGTGCAAACTTTTAAAAAAATCAAAATTAAGAACTAGCTTTTAACATTATTCTAAAAACTGTTCGTAGCACCCTGAGGATTGAACGAACAATCGAAACAAGTCTTTCGATGATAACTTGTATGGCATAGAGGAGTACTGATAAAAAAATGAAGGGTGTGTGTGGAGAAAACTCGATAGTAAAGGTTGCATAGGGTAAACAATTGAAACCATAAATACTTTGAAATATCATGTGTCAATCATCTTTTCGGTGTGTCGCGATACAAAAAAACAACCCATCTCAAACTGCAAATAAAATGATAAAGATACTAAAGTTTAGACTATCTGATGCAAAGCTGAGCTTAATTGATTGGCTTTATTGTTTCTGTTCTTATACATCCTTTGTTTTCAAATATTAGATTTTGAGTGTTGCTTAATGAAGATAAATAAAAAATAAATCTTTGGAGCATGCAACCAACAAAATGTCGTTTATTTTTTATTTTTTATATGTTAATTAAAGTAAGATCCTACAGTCTTTTAAAAAAATAATCAAAACAAACTTCTCATCTAAAGCTGAATATAGGAGATATATGTTATCTTAAAATCGAATTAAATAAAGTTTTATTTACACGTATACAATTCTTTTAAACTATTGTTTTGAGATTATGCAAAAACTGCTCCAACAGAGTTATGAGGAGGACAGATTAAAATTGACACAACGGAAATTTGATGGACACCATCACAAATTGGTGGATCCATACGATATGTCTTTGACCAAACTAGCTAAGGACATTTTTACCACATGGTAGATTGTGGTTTGTCATTTAGGAGATAACTGTATTGTATTTTAAGCTCCGACGGCATCAATTGGGGATTTGATGGTCGCAAATTAAGTTTACTGGCGACGCGTTAGAGGAGACAGTAAACGGGTATTTGTGCCAAATACAATATTGTTATCTCCATTCTAATGAAACTGACAGAAAACAACGTTAAAACATCTATTTTAAATCTGTTGTATGCCGTCTGGGCTTGCGCGTACGTCCCATAACATCAATTGTCAATTGATGCCATGTAAGAAAGTGACGTTATCCAATCAAAATGAACGTTACAAACGTTGTTGCATTAGAATACGTCGTCTAATCGTTTAATTACCAAACGTAAATTATTCCCGATTGTGACTGTTTTGCTGAGTGTGAATTCACATTGCTACAGGACGCGTTACGGTACTTGTCTATCCCAAATTCATGTAATACATTTAGTTTAAATGTTTAATGTTATATTTGTAATTCTCATCGGATTTTGTCAAATGTGTCCATGTCTTTTCTATTATATTCAAGTATTATGGTAAAGAAAATTAATCACCGCCTTCATTTATAAGATTTTATTTTGTGCAACGTAATCCGTACGATGCTTTACGTTTGAAATTAGATTCTAAACAAACCGGACATAGCTATATAAATAAATTTAATTGCTACCTAATATTGCTATTAATAAGTATTGAAATGTGCATTGTTATTAAATGATATATCAGTATTTGGTTCAAATATAATCTTAAATCAATCCTTATTCTATCTTATTCATTCTAAGGTGACGTCATTTTTCATATTTTGATGTTCTGTTTTACGAATTCAAATTTGACAAATGTGACGTCATTTCTTTGTCATTCTTTACAATTTTAAATATGACGTCACTTGGCGTTGAGGTTTAAACTCATTCGGGTGTGTTGCATTTAGTCGGGTTATGTGATGTATTTCGGTTGTTTCCTGTAATTAGTTAATACTTCAGTTTAATCATATATCTGTTCTATAGTAATTTTATAAAAAATTACTGTTTGCAATAGTATAAATTATTCTAAATAATAGGGATCTTCTGGTACCTAACAAGAAAACCTGGCCATTTTTGGCACAACTTTTTTGACATTTTGGTCGTCGATGTTGTTCAACTTTGTACTTGTTTCGGCTTTCAAACTTTAGTATCTGGGCGTCACTAGTAAGTCTTGTGTTGACAAAATGCACTTCTGGCGTATTAAAATTTTAAACTTGTTGCCTTTTGTTAGCTAAATTTCGTGTGGTTTTTTTTTTGTCAATTATGTTCTCCTATTTATTTATATTGTAGTCCTGTAATGTTGTGATGTCATTTTAATGTTATATTTCACATGGCCATAAAAGAGAAAGGTTTGGCATGCCACAAAACTAGGTTCAACCCACCATTGTTTCCTTTAAAAAAAGTCAGGAATATAGCCATTGTTATATTATAGTTTGTTACTGTGTGTGTTACATTTAAACGTTGTGTTTCCGTTGTGTCGTTTGTTTTCTCTTATTTTTGAGTGTGAATTCACATTTCTATAAGACGTGTAACGGTATTTATCTATCCCAAATTCATGTATTTGGTTTTGATGTTATATTTGTAATTCTCATAGGATTTTGTCTAATGCTTAGTCCGTTTCTGTGTGTGTTATATTTTAATGTTGTGTCGTTGTCCTCCTCTTATATTTAATGCGTTTACCTCAGTTATTAGTTTGTTACCCCGA
This sequence comes from Mytilus trossulus, assembly GCF_036588685.1. Lineage (NCBI taxonomy): Eukaryota > Metazoa > Mollusca > Bivalvia > Mytilida > Mytilidae > Mytilus > Mytilus trossulus. Next base: position 11,091,730 of record NC_086380.1, read on the forward strand.
TGTTGTTTTTTGTCCCTGGATTTATGAGTTTTGAACAGCGGTATACTACTGTTGTCTTTATTGTTCCAATAATAGTTGTTTCTTATTTTGAACTTTATATAGTTTGTGATACTTTTGCATCATGATTGTAAATTGAGACGATTTTGTATGGACCATGACTTCGAATCAATCCTTAAAAATAAAATTGCCGATATCCAAAATATTACGAAAGAACAAATTTATATTGTTTTCCATGTTTTATTCAGATTCTTGCAGGTGGGATGCTGTACCTGATTTAAAGCGTTTTAATTTGTATGTGCATTATCAAAACAAAAAACATATTGACATCGAGATGGCTGAAGGCAAGTATAATCTCAAATAGTAAGAAAAGTATAAGAAGCTTTATCAAATGCTATTGTTACAAAAAGTAAATATATTCAAATGGATTTTGTTTTTCATTGTAGGTCCTTTTCGTTATGAAGCTAAAAAAAGTTTCTATACTTGCTTGCTTTCGGGGGTTAAAATCATAGTGTTCCTGGTAAAGATAAATTCAGTAAAGCGCTTCAGCAACATGCAATTCATCAACTGTTATCTTCATTTGCAATTATTGTAAAAAAAAATCATTGAAAGTAGATTTTCTTATGAAAATAATTAATTTTGAAATAGAGATAAAAAATAATTAACCCAAAATTATTTTGTTCTTTTCTGAATTTTCCTTATCTCACGAACATTTATACAGGCTACCAATCACCATTGCAACATCCAGGAGTTACACAGTACTTTGAACGTTATCTAGACGTGACCAAAAGTTTTGTCAGGTCACTTCATAACGATAACCTGATCACCGATGCACAACAAGAACAGATAATGCAACAGAACAACCCGAAAGAAAAAGCAAGAACCAGTCATAACATCTTAATACAAAACGTGACAGAAGAAATGATGCCAAAATTAAACAAGGTTCTTCAGAACCACAAGTTTGAAACTATTGAGGAAATGAGGACTTTCGGTAAGCATGACAATAGTTAGAATGTTAAACAAAACAAGTTAGAGCACCCTGATTAGTTGACTGTTAAGAAACTGTAAGCTGCTTAAATTTGAGTTGAAAACATTTCATGTATATATGTTCATTTTTGACGTCTGCTCCGCAAATCGACGTCCAAATCTGACATCAGGTTCTTAAATCAGTGTCAAATATTTAAATATTCATAAAATAAAATTAAAAAATTAAAAAAACTCGGAGGAAAATTCGAAACAGAAAGTCCCTTATTAAATGGCAAAATTTAAAGCTCACACACATCAAAAGAATGGAAAAAACTGTCAAATTCCTGACTTGGTGCATACATTTGTCTTATGTAAAATATGGTGGATAATCAACGTCTTATATGATGAATCACGAAAAAAAGACGTTCGATCGATGAATATTTCATCCCATTTTTTTCTCTGCATCTGTTTCGTTTAGTCTTTTGTTGAAGTAACGGAAATAACTCATATTGCTATTTAAATATCAGTCATCATACAGCTTCATCAATGAGAAAAACCAATTTTCCGAAAACATAGCTATAAAAGACCTCGAACAGGCAAACGTGAAGCAATTTTTTCGAGAATATAACGTAGGTTGACTTGCAAACATTGACGTACGATCCTCTTTGACGTTGATCTTAGATGAATTTGCCCTTTCTTTAAATACGAATATAAGGAGATGTAATATGATTGTTAATGAGACAGCTATCCATCATATTTCAAATAAAGGTGGATGAAACAATAATGGCCTTTTTAGTAAAATACTTTCGTAAAAATGCATCTATGGATTTGATTTTGAGCATTCCTTATCTAGGTGGACACAGAAAAAGGCATCGGACGCTCGAAATTTATAATGGGCTAATTTCATCCTGAAGATTCTTTAAAATTGCCTTCCCGTTAGTTAAGTTAGATGTGAAGTTGCTGTCTATAACACTCTTTTTGCATTACGTTCGGGTTTACGTTAAAATTCGTTCATATCTGATGAAAATACATATCTTAAAGCAACCAATTTACTTCGTCCTTTCAATTACGACAGAAACATATTTGGACAATTGTCATGCAGCTTGTCTACCTATCGGGAAAATCTCGTTATCTGGCATTGTTCTTCAAATACAACTTTAACATGTAAATATAAATGTTTTATTTTAGATTTCAATATTGGAAATACAGTACCATACGACACATACGACATTTCTGATAATATGCATTCAGTCACAATTGGCAGTAACAGAGAGGAGTCAATTGACCAAATGAATGAGAACTCAGTAGATGCTTTAAGTGTTAAATTAAGTGAATGTAACTTCGGCATCGACGTTTTTGATACTCAGCCAGGATGCATACACATCTTTCTACATTCCATGAAACCGTTTTACAAAGAACTTTGTAATGCAGAAAATTGTATTATGTATGTTACAAAGTGTTTGGAAAACGTGAAAGAGACATTAAAACATGAACAGATTATAAGAGTATCAATTGCGAAGAATGCATACAGTTTACCTCTCAAAGATGGAAACGGTACTAGTATTTAACATTACAATTCCAAGCATTAAATAACTGAATGTCGAGGGGACAATATATTAAACATGAAAGACTAGCATTCACTCTATTTGTTTTAATTCATTCTATAAACATGTAAAAATATTCTCGATTACAATAATATTTACTCAGATTTTACTGCTAAAAAATGCATGACTAGCCGACGATTTTGAAAGTTTGAAATTTAACTTTCGATTCTCGATAAAGTATTGATAACGATCTTTTTTTTGTTGTATATCATATTTGATTTTCGTTAATTGTTTTATATATAAATCTGTCCTTTCGTTCCCTCTTTGAATGTTTTACATTCGAAAAGTCTGAGTAAACTATTTTGAAAACACTTGACTGGAAAGTGTACAAGAATGTAATCGACATACGGCTTATAAAATATAATTCAACTTACCTGCACCCATTTTAAAATTGAGAATGGAAATAGGGAATGTGTCAAAGAGAAAACAACCTGACCATAGAAAAAACAACAGCATAAGGTCATCAACAGGTCTTCAATCTAGCGAGAAATTCTCGCACCCAGAGGCGTCCTTCAGCTGCCACTTAACAAATATATACTAGTTACAAATTACAAAACACGCACAACAGGCTTTATTGGTTTTTTTTTCAATTTCTTCAAGGTTTCCTACTGCCTAAACACTATGAACCAAAACCACTATATTAGTTTATTTTACAGAAATGTAAATAATTTTTAAATTCTTTCAGGAAAAACAATTGAATTCAGTAAAACACAAGTTTTACAAATCAACAGATATTTCATTAATAGAGAATTGAAAAACGCTGCCCAAATTTTTCAAAAAATGGTTCCAGATACTAACGTATTTGAAATGAACGATCATCAACCAACTGATATCCTATTGGATCTTGTAAAAGGCGATTCCGATAAAGTATGGGCTACATTTATATCTTTGCTGCAGGAATTTGGAAACGAAGCAATGGCAAATCGACTTGAAAAAATGATTTGTGCAGGTATGAAAATCGTATAGTTCAAAGCAAATATGATAAATAAAATTTGATCGAAGACCATTTGTTTTCATTGATATAAATTCTGTCTGAATACGTGTGGCCTATAAATGTCATGGATGTATAAATTAATTTTAAGCAAGATATCTGTTTTGCATTATTTAATGTACATGGTTAACATTAGTATTGGAGGAAATCATTATGCAATAATTCTTATGATGTTGCGTTCCGATTATGCATTTGGTGTTAATACCAATTGTCCAATCCTAAATAATTTCAAACGTTCCAAACTTATAGGGAATAATATGATATACATTACCTATTACATGTATTGTACGTCTACACGCATAAATGATAATTTTAAGGTAGTTTCTTTCTCTAAATCGTCTACTGAAATATGTTCCAGAATGTTACAGAACAACTATCATCAACGATTTGAAAAGTATTGCCGTTGAAATCGATACTGATCTTATGGAGGAGACGTTTAAAGGAAAATCTATTCCAAAAGCAGTGCTTGATAAGTGTATAGCAACAAAAGGAGAGCTGCCAAGGGTAGAAAGAGCAAAATACTTTCTTCAATACGTTTTACTTAAAGGTGAAATGGTATCTGCCTTCGCTGATGTTTTATCCTACAGCACAAAGGTGGTTTTAAACTTTTCACCATGTGAAACACACGGGGGTGAGATTATATTATAGAAGATTGTTCAATACGAGTGGTTTTCTTAAGTTTTAACATCTTTTTTTCATTATCACAAGAATTCGTTCAATTAAAAAAAATCTTTGATAAATGCAGATACAACATTAAAAGTATAATCGTTAAGACAAATAGTTCAGATATGGTTTTATAACTTTATTCGATTTGTGTCATTTTTTGCTTTTTAGTATTACTTTGAACATGTATATCCGTATGTAGAAAATAGTTGATTAAACCTGGTTTCATAGGTAGCTAAACCTTTAACTTGTTTGACAATACAAATCTGAAAATAAAGATATTTTTTAAAAATGTTAAAAGATTGATCCGTCTACTGTAATTTTATTGTTTTCGTACAAGACCTACCCCATACCACATACTTCTTTCATCATAGATACATGCATTCTATATGTATGCGACTTTTATTTTCGTGAAATTAGTATTTCATCAGTTGGTTATTCATTTTGACTGGTTCATTCTTTAAAATGAAAAACCAATATTTTTTGCCGTAGATAATATCGTAAACAGTAAAATGACAAACAAATACTGAACGAGGAAAATTCAAAGCATAAAGTCACTTATCCCCTAATTAAATGACAAAATCAAATGATAAAACACATCCAACAAATAGACAACAACTGTCATATTCCCAACTTGGTACAGGCATTTTCAACTCTGAAAATGATAGATTGCATATGTGTTTATAGTGCCAAACCTCTCACTTGTGAAAATATTGTATAAATTTACTATGTGCAATTGTAGGTAAATGTAAAATTGCTATAAAGGATGTCGATAAAGAATTTACTTTCCAAGTTTGCAAAAATGGGACAGGTACGTAAAATGATTGATCTAGCATCACAAGGAAACATGAAATAGAGACCGAACTTTACGGAACAAAATCATATTCGTATAGTGTAAATATTTAATTGACATATTCGATGTTCCGAAAATTTGTCTTAATTTTTCATCGTAAATTTGTAGCCGGTCAACAAAACAAAAATAGGAATATAGCAGAGGGTAAAAAAATAAAAATTGAAAGGAGAGAAAATACGTCACTTATAACATATAAAATGAAAAAAAATGATAGTCCAAAATAATAATACGGAATATATAAAACTGAGACATATGCCATGTGAAAATCTGGAGTCAATTGCGAACAACTTTAAAATATTTTTACAAAGAAATGTATATGATCATTTACAAAACACCAGTCGGAGAAGAGAAATAAAGACAGATGCATTGCAAAGGATCTAAAATCACAAAATACATAAATACAAATCCATTGCAGAAGTGAAACAACCACAATAATTTAATTCAAATATCTTTTAAATTCAAAACGGGTCATATCTACATTGACGAGTTCCAAAAAGAAATTTATTCCATTGTTATCATAATGTCAAATATCAAATTAAAAAATGAATTATTTAATTCACCTTTCATTGTCCGAAAAGTAACTTGAAGCTGCGATGTGGTAATTCTCTGATTTTTTACATTTGTCTTTCTATGGAGTACATATCCTTAACGAAAAGCAATTTATGTTTTTCATTTTGAATCTTTTGGGTAGTATTAACATCATACAAAACTTATCCTTTGTTGGTTTGATATATTTCAGATCGTTTTACTCTAACAAGAACACAGGAAGCGGACGATGTTTTAAGTAAAGGGTAAATTCTTATAGATACTGTCCTCCGTTATTTATCTGAAGGCTTTTTAGGTTTTGAGCCAATTGTGTAAAGCATTATGAGTTTCCTTTTCTTCAGGATTTCAATTTTTAATCAGATGAAATTAATTATCCTATTCAAGACTTAGAAATAGAGAGAATTGAACATCTTTATTTAAAAGAAATACTTGAAATACGTAATGTTCTGAAGTTCATTTTCTGTTATTAAGGGGTTTTTTTTAATCATAAAAGAAGTCCAATAATTACATTGTATGATACAACCATGATATTACAAGTTCCATCTAACCTTTGGTTTTTTAAGTTTGTGTTTGTGAATCGTTAACACATGTTCATTGATAACACGTGCAGTCATAAATGAAGCAGTATTTACGGAAAACAAACGTAGTTTTTGGAATGTATTGGTAAATCTTAACTTATGAAAGGCATGAACCTTCTATATTACGGCTCACAAGGAAGCTATTAAACCAAGAGTTCCAAATGGTGAAGTTGAAATCATCCCTTCGTAAATTTTATGGACGCCATCACGAGTTGGTTGACCGTTATGGAATAACCGTTTCACTAATGATATCGGATATGTTCCTTACGTCGTAACTACGATCCCCTTCCCTTTCATGAATGTGACCTACCGAATTAGACTATTTACCAGATTTGTAATCACATAAGCAACACGACGGGTCCCACATGTGGAGCAGAATCTGCTTACCCTTCCGTAGCACATGAGATCAACACTAGTTTTTGGTGGGGTTCGTGTTGTTTATTCTTGAGTTTTCTATGTTGTGTCATGTGTACTATTGTTTTTCTATTTGTCTTTTTCATTTTTAGCCATGGCGTTGTCAGTTTGTGTTAGATTTACGAGTTTGACTGTCCCTTTGGTATCTTTCGTCCCTCTTTTAGTTAATGATTCTAATATTGTTTTCCTACTTAAACCATAAGATCACCGAGACTTTAACAAATTATTTTTTGTTCTAAACATATCTTTGCGTGCATAATATGTTTAAGCGTTTTGTTCAATTAAGACATACATGTCTAAAACAGACTAAATTGTTATTTGGATGGAGAGTTGTCTCATTGGCACTCACACCACATCTCCTATATCTATAAAATTTAATTTAAGTATGACGAAATATACAAAAGTATATGTATACAAAGTTACAGTAGTTTATCAATGTTGAAATCTTGTAAACCAATCGAGAAGAAATTAGGGAAGACGGTAAATAAGCCGGCTGCGTCGACAGAGTGGGCATGTCCTGTTATTCTCTACCCGCCATGCAAATTATGACGCTGTAAAATATCACTATCATGAATATGACAGTGTCAGTTTAACGTTAATGTTACGTATATGTTCAAAGTTGACCAATTTTAACACTATTCCCGGTGAAGGAAAGATAATAAACTAGAACTGTTAGAATAATAAAATGTATACTAGTTCGTATGCCAAGAGTAAAGTCTGTACTAGCAATATGCTTGTTTTCGTTTTAGATCGAAAAGTCTTAATTACGTTGTACAGAATGTAGCAAGTAAACGACTTTCTAATGGAAATATTAGCGGTAACTTAGAAGATGAACAAGTATTATCCAAAGAGGAGATTTTACATAATTATGGTGGAAAAAATGGACTTCCATACTAGAAATAATTAATGAAAAGTCACAGAGTACATTGTAAAAATGAAAATATTTAAAATTTACAGTTTCTAACGACCGGGTAAAGTTTTCATTTACCAATTTACTAGGGTAATATTTAATGTATTTTTTTATCTCTTAAATGATACATAACGACTTCGTAATTAAAATCTTAACTAAATGATGATTTGGTACAATTGCCAATGAAAAAGGAACATCCATGAAAACAATTTACAACATTATACTTTTAATTCTTTTTTTAAGTATATATACGGTGATAGACATAGTTCACCTTATGTAAGTGTGGTACTTTCTTATAATAAATGCATAATTAATTTCTTTTTCTTTTTCTGTCTAGTAATGAAAGGATTATATATGTGTTGTTATGGAAAAGTAATAAAACTATGTATATATGTATACTCAAATGTAAACATAAAATGAACACAAGCAAATCATAGTTATGTAGTCTTGTCTGAACCGGAGCATATACAAATTCAATTTTAATATGGGCATGCAGTATTATGAAATTTACAAAAGCTAATTTGAGCCGGGAGAAAAATTTATATGAGTGTACAATTGATAATTGACAATTGATATTAAGAATATACTGATGTATATGATCTCTTGATACTCTATCCAATATAACATGATAAGAAGTCGCCCAGAGTTTTGTATTATTTGAAATATTTGAAATGCACGTTGAAATTTTTGACCTTTTGTTCATTTGAGAGTTTGAATAACATATATGGTACCAATTTTCCCACACTAGATTAACATTTCGACAATATATGTCTCTTCAGTTATACTAGATGTAGTAACTCAATATTCAGTAACGTCACCATGGAGCCGTCTTGAATTGTCTAAGAAACATTTCTTTTTAGTATGACTTTTTTTTGTATATAAATATAAAATATAAGAAAATAGTTTTTATCTCTAAATCATGCCGTTCACAATGCTGATAAGTGTCAGTAGTGTGTTCACTGTAAAAAGGTAATGATTCAAGAATAAAGAGAATTATAACCTTTGTCCATATAAATAGTACTAAATAACAAATTGTATGGAAATTATTTTGAATAACCGTGGTGTTAGATATTATTTTTATATTTTTACAACATTTTTGAAATTATTTAGCCTACTGATTCGCATTTGAGCAACATATAAATGCAACGCAAAACAGCAAACCTTTATAATTTTCTCGTCTATTACAGGATGGTATCAATGAAATATTAACACTAAACATTGTTTTACATTATATTTGTCTGTAAACTTAAAAGTCACGATAAAGCACATTAGATTTGATGAACCTGTTTCAAGTCTTGAGAAGGTAGTGAACGTGTGGGTTTTATCTCGTTCCATTAGCTATGCTGTGATGATGATTTTATTTCAAACTGAGTGTTCACTATCGAATGTTTATAACTACTTCACGGTATACGGAATAATGGTGAACTTACAAAACAATAACAATTAAAGAAACATTCTTCAGAAATGAGCAAAAATTAAGGTGTGTTGTGTTCACAATTACAATTCGGAGCTGGACCGGGCGTTTTGTTATAGATTGTTTGGAAATAAAAATCTATTATCCGAAATCCGTTGCGCCTCTTTCTGATAATTTTTGCGACCGGTAACTAGTCTACCGATGTCTAACTGTACACTTTCTAGTTGATTGGTATATCTTATCGTACGCTTGTTCCAACTTCTTACTACCATATCAAAAAGGGATTAAATAAGAATTTAAATTAAATGTTTTCTATTTTTTTTACTTACTCTAATTATATATCTTAATCCATTCATATCGAAAAACATAGGTACGGAAAACACGTTTATAACTTATCAAATATATAATATTCAATATGTACGAAAAATAGATTATTGTTTTAAATTTCATTTAGGTGAACACACTTGCTGGTTCTACTTCTTTTTTTAAATATTAAATTATAAATTTTGCGAGATCTGTCCTGTTAATATAAGAATACAAGGCATAATTTTAAGCAAGTCGTGTTTTTTGACATACTTTATTTTAATGATTTATTGTTAAAATTGTTAAAATTAATGCAGAACTATATATATAAAGTTAATATTATGTATAAGATGAAATATGTGTTATATTGCTGTAAGAATGTTTAATTATTTTTAAAAATGAGAAAATTATTCTTAATCATAACATGCAATTTACATGTTTTATACGATTTTATATTGATATTAATATGTGTTGATATAGTCTTTCACATTTGTATTTAGATTGGCACAAACCTATATTTTTACTTGCTATATACATGGTTTCTGTATAAAGGTATCTTGCTTTACATTTTTTTATTGTATGTAATGAAATTTTAACATAAGCAAAAGATTGAATCTGAATATATACATTACGAAACTTAATAGAAATAGGAAGATGTGTTATGTTTTGTAATTGTTTGTTGTCTATATTCCTTGGTGCCAAAAAAGGTAATTGAATTTGTTTTTAGTATTATGACAATTGCAGACTTGCTTAAATTTAATTAACATTTCATAGTTGTATTTAGCATCAATCTTCTTAAGGAAAACAATGTTACTGATACTTTTAATTTATGATGCACAAAAATGAAGAAAAAAGGACAAAAAAATAAGGAAAGAGAAAACAGGCAGTAAAAAAAGAGTAAAATATTGCCCGATAATGTATAAGGAATAGAAAAAAGTGGACATGATAAAGAATGGATAGAGAAAAAATATATAATAATTAAATATCAAAAGAACCCCCGTCCAGACCTCATATATATTATTATATAGTAGTGTTACTGAGAACAGAAAATGAGTCATAACACGCATTGACAAATCTAATTATGTCATACTGTGTTGGACATACAAGATTTTAGCATACTTTAAAGCAAAAACATTATACGTTTTCTAATTAATGTATTGAGTAAATTTTAGTTGTGCTATAGAAGGTTCTCTGTTGTGAAAATTGAATTGAAATGAAATGAATTTATTAACCACATGTTGTTTAATTTACTTTTAATAGATGGTGCATAAATAAATATATTTCATTGTATTATGTTGTAAAGATTGTCCTGAGATACTGAAATGAATTCAATATAAAAATGAAGAGATGTGGTATGATTGCAATGAGACAACTGTCATGTCTACCATTGTTAGTGTTTCCCCTTTATAAAGGTTGTAGCCGTTTTCCGAATGCAAGGTGGCTTTTTTCACTCTTATAACGAGGTATTTATGTTCACTATTATATCTATGATATATAATAAAATGCAATCTAGTTTTGTTTTTCAGTCATTTAATATACACTATTTTCTGATTGGTGGGAAAGGGGATATTTTTACGTGTCATTAAGCAGAACTTAAGTAATAAACACATATCATACTTTTGTTTGTATGGATCATGTTTTTTTTTAATTTGATGATTGATGTTGAATGATCTAAGAAGACAAATTGATTCAGCCAGAATAATATTTCAGATTAGTAAAATTTGAGTCAAGCTTTTCTACTTAAAAGACAGTACTTTAAAAATTAATGAGAAATTTCGAAACCTACTTGTTATTCTTTATGTATTTTTATTTGTTTCGCTGATTCCAGCATATTGGAGTTTTGTCTCTTACTGTATTTTTCAGTAAATTAAAATATTAGGTCCATAATTTTCAACCAAAAGATGCGGTTTTCTTTCACATTAAGAGAAACTTTCTTTGTCTATAGTAAAGCCTCATGAGTCTCTATAATGGTAGCGTGAAGGAATCGAATGCATGATGTTTTATACCATGCTGAAAACTCAGACATGAGAAATCTACATTTGCGGCTTCCCGAGTTATCAATCGACGTTTTGGAGTAATCGAAAAGACGGGATTAGCCAGAGTCGTCAAAATAAGGTGTGCGGGTACGGTGACATGCAGGCCTTTAATCTGTTCGTTAAAACGTGCAAAGCGAGTAAATCTTTTGAATAGCAACTTTCATATTGATATTGCATCCACACGTTCTCGTCCTGAATATGTATTGTACTGCCACTGGGCGTCAAACACACTCCAATCACCATCACCAATACGGAGGATAACATTTTTGAGATGTGTTCATCAAGTATTGATTATATGGTATTGTCTTGATTGATTGAATAGGCTATTTTTTTTTATACTCGAGTGGACAATATTAAACATATATATCATGTTAAGGAGGGGTATTTGCGAAAAATACCAGTAGGGAGAGTGTTTAATTTCGCGAGCCGTAAGGATCTCTTTGATAAATTTGAAGGGAAGCAACTCTGTCATTCTGTGGAATCTGACTTTTGCTTTTGCTAAACTGAGACCATATCATACAAGATGTTTTACAAAGCTTCGTTTCAAATACCGTTTATTCTACGGGCTTTTTTCAATACAGTGAATTTATTCTAACTCATACTTTTTTCGTTCTCCGTGGAAACCTTAAACGCACACGTGGTATTACATATATTGAGACTGGTATCTTTGATGTGTCTTTACAGAAGAAGATTCATTTACTAAATAATCAATACTTGTATTGAGATAAATCTATTGAATATGTATAATATATGACATGACAGTATATTCTATTTCTTTAAAAGGCATTATTTTAGATTGAAGAAAAATACATTCCTTTAAATTTAAAAAGATTTCCAAACATTTATTTCAAATATAAGGGGTAAGTACAAATATTTTAATACAAATAATGTTGCTTCCAATATACCAACAGTTCAACGTTTAAAAGACATAATCGTGAACTGGTTGATGATGTAAATTTCTGTGTCCAGATGACTATATTTCCTTTCGTGTTTGTATTTAATGAAAAACACATTAACGCTATTTTATATCAGCCATTATTGAACATCACAACGGTTACCGTGAAAATTTGATGTCACAAAAGAAAATATCTGGCACCCAATGACAAATTATTCTTGTATGACTTCATTACTTCAACAGGCTCAGATTTCCAAATAATGATAGGGTCCACCTTTCCTAGTACCAGAATGAACATCGCATATAAACAAATATCGGCCATATATAGGCTGGCATTTAACCTACCTAATGCGATGTTTACTCCTGTTAGAAAACACACTTTAGTGTGGGTTTTTTCGCGCAAAATTTAGATTTATAACTTTCCACAAACTGTCTTTTTGTATAAGTTGGAGGTTTCGATTTCTGGACTGTTAAGAAATAATACTTGCTGTATCTCCACTGGCATATTGCATTTAGGCGTTAAAACAAAGACGGTTCTGCCCGGAGATTGTTATAGGTGTCATACCACCAATTACTCACTCAAATTTAGAACGTATGTGAAAGTAGGCCTACTCGGACAAAAAAATAGTGCATTTGATGTCATTGTTCACCTAAACTAACCAACAAATTTGCAGAAATGAAACTTTTGTTGAAAGAGAAATGTATAAAGACCATTTTGAACCAAATTTTACCTGTCTAGGAGTTTGCATTTAAAATTGTGGATCAATGCGCTCCATGGTATACTAATTTAAGATTTCCAGAAAACTAGGGGTTAATTTTAGTGGTACCTCCTTTCGGGAGCTCTCTACTTTCTTATATGATTTTGAATGTATGTTGAAAATTGGCATGCAGAAAGTTGAGGTGACACCTGTACAATTCAGGATATACCTAGTTTCTATGAAGTTAAACTTAAGGTAAAATATTTAGAAAGCTGTGAAAATTGCAAAATTTGGTTGAACAGATGGGGAAGTTCAATTGGTGGTATGACACGTAAATGAGTACGGATAGGGTGACATATCTTTCGGCGAACTGTTACCTTGTGAAGTTACATGCTAAAAATCAGGATGAGTGTATGTGGCATTTACAAACAGGATGTATATGAAAATCAATGTTTCCGAGTGCTGATGTTGTTTATTATCTTAATAACATGTTATAGTGTTGGTTTTATCTATCTTTGTATACTGTTGAATCCACTTTTGGTGATACATTTTTGGCGTCGTTTGGCTGGTTTTAATACATCTCGCAATTGTGTTATTGTGCTATGTTCAATTTTTTTTAGTCTTGTCTTTCATTTTTGCCTATATACGTTATTTATAGTGTCTAAATGTCATTTTGGTTTTTTTACATATTTGTTTGTTTTATTGTGATTAAAACTATAACAAAATATTGTCTGCTGTACCCCAATTTTTTCCTTTTATGTTTCGTGTTTTGTTTTGCCCCCACATTTTCATAATAGTGGAATTTTATCAAACTGTCAAACAAGTGAGAGCTTTAGTTGGTTTTTAAACCAGGTTAATCCCCATTTTTTTGAATAAGGAAATGAATGTACCAATTCAGGAATATAACAGTTGTTTTCCATTCGTTTGATGTGTGATCGATATTTTGATTTTGCCGTTTGTTAATTGAAATCCTGTTTTGAACTTCCTTGGTGTTTGGTATTTTTATTGTATTATTTGGAAACACGAAAGCAAAATAAAAAAACTTATATTGTTCTCTTTCCTCTCAAGGTCTCAGTTAGGACTTCAATATGTAAAATAAAAAGCTCACACGTCACTTAAAGTTCAAGACAAATTCATATGAAATCTTTGCTAGATAGATGTCTACATCACACTAAAACGTGCATTGATGTCTGAAAATTACAATTGAACTACTAAACGATGCGTGGAATATATAATATATATTGTTCATTGTAATTTTGTATGTAGTTACATAAATGTTCAATGTCATAAAATTAATTAAAGAATAATTCGAATATCGGAACATATTTAATCGTGACCCATCAATACTGACAATGCGCCAAACCATGTACGGTTCAACCACTGGTTGATTCATTTTTTATTTTATTTTTTTGGTATTGGAAGTCTTTGATAAGTTGATCTCTTAGAATGATACTCATTTAAACAACAGTTCAGGGTAACAAATACCCTGGTACCACACAAAGCAAATGACATGCTTATCCGTTTGGAAGATATGATAACATATACATTTATTATTTTAGGTTTAGTTTCCAATGCAAAACAATATTGTTTTGTATATGCGTATATGAATGTGGTAAATTGATTATTGATAAAAGAGAGGCGAAAGATACCAGAGGGACAGTGAAACTCGTAAATCGAAGATAAACTGAAAACGACATGGCTAAAAATGAAAAAGACAAACGGACAAACAATAGTACACATGACACAACATAGAAAACTAAAGAATAAGCCACACGAACCCCACCAAAAACTGGGGGTGATCTCAGGTGCTCCGGAATAATTAAGTTCATTTTACAAATGTCACTTTATTATTCTGTCAGTGTTTACTTATCTTTTCATTTTTTTTAGACGCAAATGACAAAAACTTTGAAACATAGTAGACTAAAACGATATTAGGAAAACAATATCAGCCACTGTATCATTTTGTAAAACATGTGATTGTTATTTATATCTCCATCACTTATATTTCGTTGCTTAACCATTGATTTCTTAGAATTTAAAGAATAGTGACAGTCACTATAACTGTCGAATTTATTATTTTTGTACAGATGACTTGTCCTACAGTGAGAATCCTAATGTACCTGTCAATAGTGACAATGCTAGGTAACTATTTACAAGGTGAATCACAAGTGTTGTCACAATATGTCAAGATCTTAATTTCAATAACTTTACGAGAAATAACACGAATTTGAAAATACCCTCTGTTGATGACATATAGTACAGACAACAAAAGAGTTTTTATGATTTTTCTATATACTTGGTACTTTCAAATGTTTCAATAGTTGAAAGAGGTGAAGATTTTACAGTTTAGGTCATCGGCTGGTTAAAATAAGGAAACGTTTGCTATCGTAAATCATCAGATAAAATTCCTGGATAAGACATATTTAAAACATTATAAAAAATCCATATATGTTGATATCCACGCTTTATCCATCTAAATATGACATCAATCTATAGCACAAGAACATGTACAGAGAGACATGCCTACAATAACAAAAAAATAAAAAAAAACATGTCATTATAACACCGGTACCATAGACAGCACAATAACGGTTCAATAAAATACAATGCTGCATAATACCGTACACTCCAATATTGGCGGCTGTTTGTCGAAGAAGATTTCATTTGTACATAATAGTTTCATCTGTCCAGTAAAGTTAAGACATACACTTCGAATGTTCATCAATGTTCATGATGATATAGTAACAGGAAAGTAAAAAGTCTCCGATTACAGTTAATAAAAACATATTTTACTGAAAATGCAGTTGTTTTAAAGCTTAGTTAACAACGTTTACCTTCTAGATGACCAGAATTTGCTAATAAGCAATCTGAGTGCAATGTATGTGTATGCAAACATTGACATAAAGGTTGTAAAATGTACTTCAATAAAACACTCAAGCTATGTACTACTTTTTCGTCTTTCATATCATACAATAATACTATAAAAAATTAGACAACTCTCCACAATAGATCAAATGACACAGAAATTAACAGCTAAAGATCATCGTGCGACTTTCAACCATGAGCAAAGCCCATACCGCATAGTCAGCTATTAAGGGACCGAATTCAAAAATGTAAAACAATTCTAACGAGAAAACTAACGGCCTAATTAATGTCCTACAAAATGAACGAAAAATAAATATGTACAACATATTACACATTTGTAATGTTTGTAATAATAATTTTACAATCATAGTACCTGGTATGTCCTTCAAGCTTCTTATTCCTATTACAGACCTGGGATGTACAGAAAATATTACAATGAACAATGATGGCGCCAACATGAATGATAATATGGAACGTACCTCTATGACTCCAGATGGTGGAGAGGATGGAATGAATGGTCAAGAAATGAACAAAACTATGCCATCAGTTGCAGCTGAACCAGAACCCAACAACAGCACTGCCACCAGTGCTCTATGGAGTTATCGTGTGTTTGGACTTGCAACACTTTCTTTTATCATAATAAACTAACCATTGGTTTGTTAAATCGAAATAAGTTCATTTTTTTCTCAAATGACACATTTTGTTGAAACGCTATTTGTGAACCTCATGTTTTATCAGATGACACAACTTGTTGATTGGGAATTTGTGGATCTTATACTCCAATAAATGACAAATCTTTTTCTTGTTTAAAGATTTGTGGGTGATTTTTAATACTCATTATGACACGTCTTGACAAAAAAGCATTTGTGTGTTTTATATATATTTCCCAATAACATATTTTAGTGTTGTGTTTCTGTTGTGTCATAGTTCTATTCTTATATTTGATGTGTTTATCTCAGTTTTAGTTTGCAAACCGGAATTATTTTTTTTTCAATGGATTTATAAGTTTTGGACAGCGGTAAACTACTGTTGCCTTTATTTATTGATAGGAAAGTGGTGTATTTTATATTCTCTAATGACAAATCTTGTTAATTTGTACATTTAATGTTTTTTTTATTATGACGCATCTTGTTGATATGAAATTTCTGGATTTTTGTAAAATGCATTATTTCTTTAATGAAACACCTTGTTGATCAATGTTGATTGGAGAGTGGTGCATTTTATAATTCATTTTTTGACGCATCTTGTTAAAAGATTTGTAGATTTTATGTGTTTTCTTCTTACACAACTTGTTGATTTCTGGATTTTATATTTTCTGTAAACACACATGTACATTGTTACAGACGTCGTCTTGGTAGCAGATTTCTGGATATCATATTTTCTGTAAAGAATCACTTTGTTGACAGGATACATGTGGGTTTAATATTTTTCCTTATTACACATTTTGTCGAAAGAAGATTTGTAGATTTTTTATTTTTTGTAATGACACATCTGCAATTTTAATATGACGTCCGTATTACGCGTTGTAAACAAAGCTGTGTTCTAATGAGCATAAAAAATATGTTTTACACATGCGCACGAACTTACTGTGTATATTAACGTTATTTCCATCGCTATCCTTTAAAATGTATACATTTAAGCAGCTAGCATAAATCTTTATTATATAATTTTATAAAACAATATATAGTAACCCTGCTCATAGTTTTTAAACTTATCAAATATGAAATGTGATGCACAAACTCCTCGGGGAGGAAACGGGAGAAGCCAAACATTTTTACGGTATTTTCGTATGCTCCGACCTATAAAAATACTGTATTTGTCCTTTTAGAATCGAAATAATTCCTTCGTGTCATGCTCTATGCTCATTTTAACATGGGCAGGCATTATATTTGACCACATTTTACACCTCGCTAACGCTCAGTGTAAAATATCGACAAATATAATGCCTACCCATGTTAAAATGAGCATAGAGCATGACACGAAGGAATTATTTCTTAAACATGAGATTTGTGTTCTTCTCTGATCTTGTTGAAGGGATAATTTAATATCAAATATTTATAAATTTTATATCCTGTGGATTTTGTTCTCTCTCTGTACGCATCTTTGGTATTAGATTTATTAGATTTATTGGTTTTTTTCTTCTTCTATATTTGCTATACTGAGGAGTTGCATATCATAGTGTGCTGTTAAAATGGTTGATTGTACCATAGACCATAGATTGTAATCCTTAATTTTAATACATATGTTACATGGAAAATATGAATAGTTATCTACTGCATTTTTTCTCAAACCTGTCAAGACATGATTGTGATTTAGCCTTTTAGGTTGACGAGAAATGTCGTAAATATTTAATATATACATTACAACTACTGACGCCAACCAAAGCCATGAACGATCGTATCGCCTAACGTTAGAATCAGTATAATGAGTTTTTACGTGATGTTTTAGAAAAGAAACCTGAGAAGATATGCCTACTAGTATATAAACTTTATATTAATGAAAAGAATACTTCCTTGTCTGCACTTATTTTTGAAGAAATTAAAATTTTTAAATAATTGTTTGATGGCCGAACTCTGGGCCTACATTTCAAGTTACATTTCTCATTGATTAACACGACAGTTGCAATTTAAAGACAGGAACAACAAATCGTGTAGTGCATATATGTTTATATAAGTTTTTCTAGGGATGCGTGTTTAGATTAACATTAGCCAAGATTGTTGGTGTATTTAATGATAAATATTGAAAACTACATAAAAGGTCTAAATTAACCTGGATAAGATGAATTAATAGAAATACCTCAAAACTAGTAAAACTATTCCTCTTTTCAGAAAATTTGATTTTTTTGGAAATGCAATTTCTTGGTCCTTATAAAAAGTTGAATACTCCATTTTGGAAAGAAGTATTTGATGCTTGGCAAGATCTACAAAATGTACAAAATAACTGTCAAATTAAAACATGCCCTTTATGGAAGAATGATAGAATAAAGATTGGTAACAGTCCAGTACTATATAAAGATTGGACCAAAAAAAGGGGTTTGGCTGATCAATGACTTGTTACAGGAAAATGGAAATTTTATGACTTTTGATCACTTTAATAAGGTATGCAATATTAAAACTAATTTTCTCACATATCAAGGCCTAATTTCGTCAATCAAAAAGTATTTAAAAGAATATCAAATATGTCCAAATGACTTAAAGAGAGAAAACGGTCCTGTTTTGCCCTCAGTGTTCAAGGTTTTTTTTTAAACCCAGAAAGGTTCAAAAGATATGTATAACATTTTGAATGGTAACAAGACAAATCCTAAACAAAAATGTGAACAAAAATGGTCATTAATTCTCAATGCAAACTTCAATTGGAAAAATATTCATGCACTGCCCTTTCATATAACAAAAAATTCAAAACTGCAGTGGTTTCAATACAGAATAATACATCGAATCTTAGGCACAAATGAACTCATCCTTAAAATAAAAATTAAAGATACAAATATTTGTAGTTTTGGGTGCGGAGGGGTCGAAACAATAGAACATATATTCTGGACGTGCCCATATATATCAAAATTATGGGAAGACCTTAACTTCTGGATATTTGAGAAGACAGAAATAGAACTAACTTTAAATATTGATTTGGTTTTATTTGGTATTTTAACAAAAACAGATAAAAATGATATAAGAAACATAATACTTCTGTTAACAAAATTCTACATCTATAGAAGCAAATTAGCTATGGAACAAACCAATATAATAGCACTTAAAAATTATTTAAATGAAAACTTATTGATAGAAAAAAATATATTCTATAAAAATAAATTACTCAGTAGGGCAGAAAACTGCTGGAACCCCTGGACTCCTTTACTATCACAAAAACAAAAAAACAAAAAACAAATAGACTCCACATATATTGTATATATTTCATATTCAAACAGCCTCTGTCTTAAAATCATTATCTGCAATGTATCAAACTAAAACAGCTGTGTCTATTAAATATATTATATTATGTCTTCTTTTTAGTGTATATAACTATTATGCATACAAATGTGTGTAACCTATTATGTTCATGTGCAAAAAAGGAAAAAAGAAATTTAATATAGAAAACAGTATATATATTTTTCAAAACCTGTGCATTTGTTATACAGATAATTATATTTGAAAATCTCAATAGTAAACTTCGTTCTGTTTTTTCTTTCTTTCAAATATTGAAAATTGAATGTATAATACTAACAAATACTAACAACTGTATAAATATGATATTTACCAATGTTAACGATGCCGGGATAAGGTACCGGTACTTGATGTTTTAAACTAACAAATGTACAGATTTCATTAAAATATGATAAATTTAAAAAAAAAAAAGATTGTTGGTGTAGTTCCTGATCGAGGGAGCTATTGTTTAGTATCCATCAATGACACAAAATCAGCACATGCGCAGTTAAGAATTTATCATTTTCATTTGGTACCGATGCTTGCCCTGATGAAGTTAGTTTTATAGTTTACAGTTCGTTCTCAAAGCGTTCCATTCTTCACTATATCATTGCATCTTATACATGCTAGGTTTCGCTCAGATATTTATTTAAACATATTTTTGAAAGTTCAAAGAATATAAGTAATTCAGAATCATTACAATTTTAAGAAACAGCAATTTTTTTCTGTATTCATTGGCAAAACAATCTGTTTTCAATGACAAACATTTCTTTATTCAATGGCAAACATTTCTGTATTCAATTACAAAAGACATTTGCAAAAATTTAATTTCAAAAGGAAAAGAAATAATTATTTTAAAATAAATCATTTGAAGTAAATCGCTAAATCTTCAAAGTATTGAAATACTCCTTTTGACTTTTGTACTATGAACATTAGACAGGTGTCTACAATTGTGACCGCATTAAAAGTGACATTATTGCGCCTTGCTTACACTACTTTCTTGTGGAATCTAGCATATCTTGTTTTCAGTCTTATTTGGATTTTGTATAGACATTTTGTTAATATTCAGAGGCAGATTTAGGGGGGACAGGGGACCCGCGCCCCCCTTTTTGGTAAAACATTTGGATGTTTATATAGGGAATCACTGAAGCGTGACTGAAGCGGGCCTCCTCTTCTGCAGTCAGTGGGCCCCCACTTATGAAAAATTCTAGATCCGCCAGTGATATTAATATAAAAAAGAAGATGTGGTATGATTGCAAATGAGACAACTATCAACAAAAGACCAAAATGACACAAGCATTAACAACTATAGGTCACCGTACGGCCTTCAACAATGAGCAAAGCCCATACCGCATAGTCAGCTATAAAAGGCACCGATAAGACAATGTAAAACAATTCAACAAGAAGATTGTTTAATCTTGTTTGACAATTTTGTTTTAGGTGATCTTGGTCTTTTGATTGACACAGTTAATGACATCTATAATGACATAGGCGTAGGCGATGCGGATATTGTATAAATTACAGCTTACATGTAATAATAAGGATGCGCGTGTGTTCAAACCTTCGTAAACTGAAATAAGCATAACAGTATTGTAATTAAGAAGGATACGAAAATAATCTCTATATAAAATTATGTTTACGACCATTCATAAATAATAAAAATTTATTATCAAAAAAACAATGAGGCTTATAATTTTGATAGGCTTTTTTACAAGTAGTCTTGGATTATACAGACATAGGCACGTACGAGCCATTAATGATGGGGACACTGGTGCAGCTGATGTGAGTGTATTACCATTATTTGTGTATAACCATTACTAACCCTCCAAAATACAGAATTGCATTGCTATATTTGGGAGAAAAAAACGTGTCCGTCACAATGCTATCAAAGACATGGTATATATTTTAGATATACATGTAGCACGCGCTGATACTAGATACCAATTCTTATAGAATAATCTATTTGATTGTTTTAAGATAGTCTTGTTCGTTAGTTAATGAAATTAAAGATATAAACCATGCATATCATAAATGTAAACATCACATTGATTTCCATGCAATTCATGTATAAAAAAAAGTATATGATATACATATGGTTAATTCAGTTGATATGCATGTAGTATAGTCTAAGCATTTTCCAACAGCGCCTGCATACGGAGTATACATATCCCAATTGCTATGATATTCCTGGGCTTGTATTTTCTATCATGATTTCCTTGATATAGGGTTGTTGCTCACAAGGAAGCTATTAAACCAATAGTTCCAAATGGTGAAGTTGGAATCATCCCTTCGTAAATTTTACGGACGCCATCACGAGTTGGTTGACCATTATGGAAAAAAACGTTTCACAGATGATATCGTATATGTTTCTTACGTTGTTACTACAACCCCCTTTCCTTTTCATGAATGTGATCTACCGAATTATACTATTTACCGGTTGTGTAATAGCATGGGTAACACGACGGGTGCCACATGTGGAGCTCGATCTGCTTACCCTTCCGGAGCACATGAGATAACCCAAAGTTTATGGTGGGGTTCCTGTTGCACAGTCTTTAGTTTTCTATGTTGTTTCTAATGTACTATAATTTGTCTGTTCGTCTTTTTCAATTTTAGCCATGGCATTGTCAGTTTATTTTCGATTTATGAGTTTGTTCCTCTGGTAATATATCTTTCGCCCCTCTTTTATAGTCATTTTAAGTAAAAGCGTTTGATTTAATAAAATGCTTATTGAACGATTCTGTGCTAGATTGTGCACTATTATTGTAGTTGGTTTTCTTATACATTTTGATTTCACATAAAGAATGTAGCGGGGACAATTACATAATTATACTAGTTCTTATACCTTCATTTACGTAAAGGATAGCAGGAGAAGTAAATGTGAATTTACCAATCTAACAGTACGAACTTGATGACATTGTATGCATGGGCTCAAGGTATAGGGTAAGCTCTCTTCAAACAAAAGGGATAAATTCTTACACTTTAAAAATCTAGTATAAGCTGAATTTATTACGAAAATACATATCTCTGGATCTGTAACACTCTTATATGTTGAAATTTCCTTCAATGCACTCAATATTATATTATTCATTTGTATAAATTAATAAGGAAAGCCATATCTACTTTCAGAGTTATCTCGAACAATTTGGTTATATGTCAAGCGCTAAATCATTCAAATTACAGCAATATCTACTTTCAGAGTTATCTCGAACAATTTGGTTATATGTCAGGCGCTTAATCATTCAAATTACAGCAATATCTACTTTCAGAGTTATCTCGAACAATTTGGTTATATGTCAAGCGCTAAATCATTCAAATTACAGCAATATCTACTTTCAGAGTTATCTCGAACAATTTGGTTATATGTCAAGCGCTAAATCGTTCAAATTACAGCAATATCTACTTTCAGAGTTATCTCGAACAATTTGGTTATATGTCAAGCGCTAAATCATTCAAATTACAACAATATCTACTTTCAGAGTTATCTCGAACAATTTGGTTATATGTCAAGCGCTTAATCATTCAAATTACAGCAATATCTACTTTCAGAGTTATCTCGAACAATTTGGTTACATGTCAGGCGCTTAATCATTCAAATTACAGCAATATCTACTTTCAGAGTTATCTCGAACAATTTGGTTATATGTCAAGCGCTTAATCATTCAAATTACAGCAATATCTACTTTCAGAGTTATCTCGAACAATTTGGTTATATGTCAAGCGCTAAATCGTTCAAATTACAGCAATATCTACTTTCAGAGTTATCTCGAACAATTTGGTTATATGTCAGGCGCTTAATCATTCAAATTACAGCAATATCTACTTTCAGAGTTATCTCGAACAATTTGGTTATATGTCAAGCGCTAAATCGTTCAAATTACAGCAATATCTACTTTCAGAGTTATCTCGAACAATTTGGTTATATGTCAAGCGCTAAATCGTTCAAATTACAGCAATATCTACTTTCAGAGTTATCTCGAACAATTTGGTTATATGTCAGGCGCTTAATCATTCAAATTACAGCAATATCTACTTTCAGAGTTATCTCGAATAATTTGGTTACATGTCAGGCGCTTAATCATTCAAATTACAGCAATATCTACTTTCAGAGTTATCTCGAACAATTTGGTTATATGTCAAGCGCTAAATTGTTCAAATTACAGCAATATCTACTTTCAGAGTTATCTCGAACAATTTGGTTATATGTCAAGCGCTAAATTGTTCAAATTACAGCAATATCTACTTTCAGAGTTATCTCGAACAATTTGGTTATATGTCAAGCGCTAAATCGTTCAAATTACAGCAATATCTACTTTCAGAGTTATCTCGAACAATTTGGTTATATGTCAAGCGCTTAATCATTCAAATTACAGCAATATCTACTTTCAGAGTTATCTCGAACAATTTGGTTACATGTCAGGCGCTTAATCATTCAAATTACAGCAATATCTACTTTCAGAGTTATCTCGAACAATTTGGTTATATGTCAAGCGCTAAATTGTTCAAATTACAGCAATATCTACTTTCAGAGTTATCTCGAACAATTTGGTTATATGTCAAGCGCTAAATCGTTCAAATTACAGCAATATCTACTTTCAGAGTTATCTCGAACAATTTGGTTATATGTCAGGCGCTTAATCATTCAAATTACAGCAATATCTACTTTCAGAGTTATCTCGGACAATTTGGTTACATGTCAAGCGCTTAATCGTTCAAATTACAGCAATATTTACTTTCAGAGTTATCTCGAACAATTTGGTTACATGTCAAGCGCTAAATCGTTCAAATTACAGCAATATCTACTTTCAGAGTTATCTCGAACAATTTGGTTACATGTCAAGCTCTAAATCGTTCAATTTACAGCAATATTTACTTTCAGAGTTATCTCGAACAATTTAGTTACATGTCAAGCTCTAAATCGTTTAAATTACAGCAATATCTACTTTCAGAGCTATCTCGAACAATTTGGTTACATGTCAAGCATTTAATCGTTCAAATTACAGCAATATCTACTTTCAGAGTTATCTCGAACAATTTGGTTATATGTCAAGCGCTAAATCGTTCAAATTACAGAAATATCTACTTTCAGAGTTATCTCGAACAATTTGGTTATATGTCAAGCGCTAAATCATTCAAATTACAGCAATATCTACTTTCAGAGTTATCTCGAACAATTTGGTTACATGTCAAGCGCTAAATCATTCAAATTACAGCAATATATACTTTCAGAGTTATCTCGAACAATTTGGTTATATGTCAAGCGCTAAATCATTCAAATTACAGCAATATCTACTTTCAGAGTTATCTCGAACAATTTGGTTACATGTCAAGCGCTAAATCGTTTAAATTACAGCAATATCTATTTTCAGAGTTATCTCGAACAATTTGGTTACATGTCAAGCGCTTAATCGTTCAAATTACAGCAATATCTATTTTCAGAGTTATCTCGAACAATTTGGTTACATGTCAAGCGCTAAATCGTTCAAATTACAGCAATATCTACTTTCAGAGTTATCTCGAACAATTTGGTTACATGTCAAGCGCTAAATCGTTCAAATTACAGCAATATCTACTTTCAGAGTTATCTCGAACAATTTGGTTACATGTCAAGCGCTAAATCGTTCAAATTACAGCAATATCTACTTTCAGAGTTATCTCGAACAATTTGGTTACATGTCAAGCGCTAAATCGTTCAAATTACAGCAATATCTACTTTCAGAGTTATCTCGAACAATTTGGTTACATGTCAAGCGCTAAATCGTTCAAATTACAGCAATATCTACTTTCAGAGTTATCTCGAACAATTTGGTTACATGTCAAGCGCTAAATCGTTCAAATTACAGCAATATCTACTTTCAGAGTTATCTCGAACAATTTGGTTACATGTCAAGCACTAAATCGTTCAAATTACAGCAATATCTACTTTCAGAGTTATCTCGAACAATTTGGTTACATGTCAAGCGCTAAATCGTTCAAATTACAGCAATATCTACTTTCAGAGTTATCTCGAACAATTTGGTTACATGTCAAGCGCTAAATCGTTCAAATTACAGCAATATCTACTTTCAGAGTTATCTCGAACAATTTGGTTATATGTCAAGCGCTAAATCATTTAAATTACAGCAATATCTACTTTCAGAGTTATCTCGAACAATTTGGTTACATGTCAAGCGCTAAATCGTTCAAATTACAGCTATATCTACTTTCAGAGTTATCTCGAACAATTTGGTTATATGTCAAGCGCTAAATCATTTAAATTACAGCAATATCTACTTCAGAGTTATCTCGAACAATTTTGTTACATGCCAAGCGCTAAATCGTTCAAATTACAGCAATATCTACTCTCAGAGTTATCTCGAACAATTTGGTTACATGTCAAGCGCTAAATCATTCAAATTACAGCAATATCTTCTTTCAGAGTTATCTCGAACAATTTGGTTACATGTCAAGCTCTAAATCGTTCAAATTACAGCAATATCTACTTTCAGAGTTATCTCGAACAATTTGGTTACATGTCAAGCGCTAAATCGTTCAAATTACAGCAATATCTACCTTCAGAGTTATCTCGAACAATTTGGTTACATGTCAAGCACTAAATCATTCAAATTACAGCAATATCTACCTTCAGAGTTATCTCGAACAATTTGGTTATATGTCAAGCGCTAAATCATTCAAATTACAGCAATATCTTCTTTCAGAGTTATCTCGAACAATTTGGTTACATGTCAAGCGCTAAATCGTTTAAATTACAGCAATATCTATTTTCAGAGTTATCTCGAACAATTTGGTTACATGTCAAGCGCTTAATCGTTCAAATTACAGCAATATCTATTTTCAGAGTTATCTCGAACAATTTGGTTACATGTCAAGCGCTAAATCGTTCAAATTACAGCAATATCTACTTTCAGAGTTATCTCGAACAATTTGGTTACATGTCAAGCGCTTAATCGTTCAAATTACAGCAACATCTACTTTCAGAGTTATCTCGAACAATTTGGTTACATGTCAAGCACTAAATCGTTTAAATTACAGCAATATCTACTTTCAGAGTTATCTCGAACAATTTGGTTACATGTCAAGCGCTTAATCGTTCAAATAACAGCAACATCTACTTTCAGAGTTATCTCGAACAATTTGGTTACATGTCAAGCGCTAAATCGTTCAAATTACAGCAATATCTACTTTCAGAGTTATCTCGAACAATTTGGTTACATGTCAAGCGCTAAATCGTTCAAATTACAGCAATATCTACTTTCAGAGTTATCTCGAACAATTTGGTTACATGTCAAGCGCTAAATCGTTCAAATTACAGCAATATCTACTTTCAGAGTTATCTCGAACAATTTGGTTATATGTCAAGCGCTAAATCGTTCAAATTACAGCAATATCTACTTTCAGAGATATCTCAAATAATTTGGTTACATGTCAAGCGCTAAATCATTCAAATTACAGCAATATCTACTTTCAGAGTTATCTCGAACAATTTGGTTACATGTCAAGCGCTAAATCGTTCAAATTACAGCAATATCTATTTTCAGAGTTATTCTCGAACAATTTGGTTACATGTCAAGCACTAAATCGTTCAAATTACAGCAATATCTACTTTCAGAGTTATCTCGAACAATTTGGTTACATGTCAAGCGCTAAATCGTTCAAATTACAGCAATATCTATTTTCAGAGTTATCTCGAACAATTTGGTTATATGTCAAGCGCTAAATCATTCAAATTACAACAATATCTACTTTTCTTGTTATCTCGAACAATTTGGTTACATGTCAAGCACTAAATCGTTCAAATTACAGCAATATCTACTTTCAGAGTTATCTCGAACAATTTGGTTACATGTCAAGCGCTAAATCATTCAAATTACAGCAATATCTACTTTCAGAGTTATCTCGAACAATTTGGTTATATGTCAAGCGCTAAATCATTCAAATTACAGCAATATCTACTTTCAGAGTTATCTCGAACAATTTGGTTATATGTCAAGCGCTAAATCATTTAAATTACAGCAATATCTATTTTCAGAGTTATCTCGAACAATTTGGTTACATGTCAAGCTCTAAATCGTTTAAATTACAGCAATATCTACTTTCAGAGTTATTCTCGAACAATTTGGTTACATGTCAAGCACTAAATCGTTCAAATTACAGCAATATCTACTTTCAGAGTTATTCTCGAACAATTTGGTTACATGTCAAGCACTAAATCGTTTAAATTACAGCAATATCTACTTTCAGAGTTATTCTCGAACAATTTGGTTACATGTCAAGCGCTAAATCGTTCAAATTACAGCAATATCTATTTTCAGAGTTATCTCGAACAATTTGGTTATATGTCAAGCACTAAATCGTTCAAATTACAGCAATATCTACTTTCAGAGTTATCTCGAACATTTGGTTACATGTCAAGCGCTTAATCATTCAAATTACAGCAATATCTACTTTCAGAGTTATCTCGAACAATTTGGTTACATGTCAAGCTCTAAATCGTTTAAATAACAGCAATATCTACTTTCAGAGTTATTCTCGAACAATTTGGTTACATGTCAAGCACTAAATCGTTCAAATTACAGCAATATCTACTTTCAGAGTTATCTCGAACAATTTGGTTACATGTCAAGCGCTAAATCGTTCAAATTACAGCAATATCTATTTTCAGAGTTATCTCGAACAATTTGGTTATATGTCAAGCGCTAAATCATTCAAATTACAGCAATATCTACTTTTCTTGTTATCTCGAACAATTTGGTTACATGTCAAGCACTAAATCGTTCAAATTACAGCAATATCTACTTTCAGAGTTATCTCGAACAATTTGGTTATATGTCAAGCGCTAAATCATTCAAATTACAGCAATATCTACTTTCAGAGTTATCTCGAACAATTTGGTTATATGTCAAGCGCCAAATCATTTAAATTACAGCAATATCTACTTTCAGAGATATCTCGAACAATTTGGTTATATGTCAAGCACTAAATCGTTCAAATTACAGCAATATCTACTTTCAGAGTTATCTCGAACAATTTGGTTATATGTCAAGCGCTAAATCATTTAAATTACAGCAATATCTACTTTCAGAGATATCTCAAATAATTTGGTTATATGTCAAGCATTAAATCGTTCAAATTACAGCAATATCTACTTTCAGAGTTATCTCGAACAATTTGGTTACATGTCAAGCACTAAATCGTTTAAATTACAGCAATATCTACTTTCAGAGTTATCTCGAACAATTTGGTTACATGTCAAGCACTAAATCGTTCAAATTACAGCAATATCTACTTTCAGAGTTATCTCGAACAATTTGGTTATATGTCAAGCGCTAAATCGTTAAAATTACAGCAATATCTACTTTCAGAGTTATCTCGAACAATTTGGTTATATGTCAAGCATTAAATCGTTCAAATTACAGCAATATCTACTTTCAGAGTTATCTCGAACAATTTGGTTATATGTCAAGCATTAAATCATTCAAATTACAGCAATATCTACTTTCAGAGTTATCTCGAACAATTTGGTTAAATGTCAAGCGCTAAATCGTTCAAATTACAGCAATATCTACTTTCAGAGTTATCTCGAACAATTTGGTTACATGTCAAGCACTAAATCGTTCAAATTACAGCAATATCTACTTTCAGAGTTATTCTCGAACAATTTTGTTACATGTCAAGCACTAAATCGTTCAAGTTACAGCAATATCTACTTTCAGAGTTATTCTCGAACAATTTTGTTACATGTCAAGCACTAAATCGTTCAAATTACAGCAATATCTACTTTCAGAGTTATCTCGAACAATTTGGTTATATGTCAAGCGCTAAATCGTTAAAATTACAGCAATATCTACTTTCAGAGTTATCTCGAACAATTTGGTTATATGTCAAGCGCTAAATCATTTAAATTACAGCAATATCTACTTTCAGAGATATCTCAAATAATTTGGTTATATGTCAAGCGCTAAATCATTTAAATTACAGCAATATCTACTTTCAGAGATATCTCAAATAATTTGGTTATATGTCAAGCATTAAATCGTTCAAATTACAGCAATATCTACTTTCAGAGTTATTCTCGAACAATTTTGTTATATGTCAAGCACTAAATCGTTCAAATTACAGCAATATCTACTTTCAGAGTTATCTCGAACAATTTGGTTATATGTCAAGCGCTAAATCGTTAAAATTACAGCAATATCTACTTTCAGAGTTATCTCGAACAATTTGGTTACATGTCAAGCGCTAAATCGTTCAAATTACAGCAATATCTATTTTCAGAGTTATCTCGAACAATTTGGTTATATGTCAAGCGCTAAATCGTTAAAATTACAGCAATATCTACTTTCAGAGTTATCTCGAACAATTTGGTTATATGTCAAGCGCTAAATCATTTAAATTACAGCAATATCTACTTTCAGAGTTATCTCGAACAATTTGGTTACATGTCAAGCGCTAAATCATTCAAATTACAGCAATATCTACTTTCAGAGTTATCTCGAACAATTTGGTTACATGTCAAGCACTAAATCGTTAAAATTACAGCAATATCTATTTTCAGAGTTATCTCGAACAATTTGGTTATATGTCAAGCGCTAAATCGTTAAAATTACAGCAATATCTACTTTCAGAGTTATCTCGAACAATTTGGTTATATGTCAAGCGCTAAATCATTCAAATTACAGCAATATCTACTTTCAGAGTTATCTCGAACAATTTGGTTATATGTCAAGCATTAAATCGTTCAAATTACAGTAATATCTACTTTCAGAGTTATCTCGAACAATTTGGTTATATGTCAAGCATTAAATCATTCAAATTACAGCAATATCTACTTTCAGAGTTATCTCGAACAATTTTGTTACATGTCAAGCGCTAAATCATTTAAATTACAGCAATATCTACTTTCAGAGATATCTCGAACAATTTGGTTATATGTCAAGCGCTAAATCATTTAAATTACAGCAATATCTACTTTCAGAGTTATCTCGAACAATTTGGTTATATGTCAAGCGCTAAATCGTTCAAATTACAGCAATATATACTTTCAGAGTTATCTCGAACAATTTGGTTACATGTCAGGCGCTTAATCATTCAAATTACAGCAATATCTATTTTCAGAGTTATCTCGAACAATTTGGTTATATGTCAAGCACTAAATCGTTCAAATTACAGCAATATCTACTTTCAGAGTTATCTCGAACAATTTGGTTATATGTCAAGCGCTAAATCATTTAAATTACAGCAATATCTACTTTCAGAGATATCTCGAACAATTTGGTTATATGTCAAGCGCTAAATCATTTAAATTACACAGTAGCTCTGAGAGGACAGAGGCTTTAAAGTAAGTATCAAGTATTAGCCAAGATACCGTGAATTGCTTTAAAAATATATGGTAGTAAAATGTATTCTTATATATAATTTGAATGGTTTACACTGCATTTAAAATAAGTTATTGCCCTAGTATATCTTTCTATCAACAGGACTCCATGAACACTAGCTTTTGAGATGTTAAATGAAATTTCGCGTACACTTCCAAAGTACAGGTCTTTACCACATAATAAGCTATTAAGGGCCAAAATGGAGAATTGAAAACAATTAATTCAAACAAACAAGAAAACAAACTGCCGGATTTGTGTAAAAAATAATGCATAAAAATCGGATACAATATACAGCAACAAATGACAACTAATGAATGTTGTTTATCTCTTGCTGTATCGTCGAAGATGACAATGTTAATGGTTATACAAATGTTTTTAAAGTACTTCATTGCTTACTTAGTATACTACTGCTTAGTGAATTGGTTTTTTTTCAGCTAAATTATTTGTATGAGCTTTTTTTTATTTTTAGGCCTCCGGAGCATTACTGAACGGAGACATTGATTCAATTCAATATTTTATTTAAGTCTCATCTCTCAATAATATAAAATACAACATTACATTAAATGTAAAAATATATAAATATAAAAAGAGAGCCATTTTGTACAGAATTACAAGAGACTATAACATTAAAAATTATATAAAGAATTCATCTATTATAAAACATATTGACAGTAACATTATTTACAGTATAAAACATTTCTACCTCTATTTAAAATAAGATTACACAGCTACTAATCATATTATTATCTGTAAATAAAAACACTAATTTCTGTTTATCATCATAAGACATAAAATCACCATTAAAATGTGTTGCTTCATCAAATATTTTTTTTCTAAAATCATCATACAGAGGACACGATAAAATAACATGGGCTTCATCTTCTAAATTGATCGCCAAAATGCTATTACTCCATGCATGAAGTGTTTCCCAAATTTCTATTTCTTGACCTGCGAAACCTAACTAAAAGCGGTTTGTTTTTATTTGATGCTAAAATTTAATACTAAAAATTAAGCTTCTTTCAGTTTGGGTTGACAATTTAATCCGTATCTAAGTATTCAATGGCATAACGATACCGGAAGATTCGTGTATTTTTAAATTAATATTTTTTTCCGATTTCATTATTACTTATGTGATTTATTTACGATATCCGCTTTTTAAATAAGTTATTCAATTTTAATTTTTTGTATGATCAAAAATCGTCATTTTTAAAGTAACGCGTCCTATTTTTTCAAAATAATCCGTTTATAAATACATGTATGAGTGTAATAAACACGTTATCATAATAAAAACAATATCAATAAGCAGATGAAATTTAAAATAAACAGGGTACCTCGCGGAAACCAAGTGGTCTAAATCAAAAGAATAAAAAAAGTTCTACTTCTTAAATCACTAGCCAGTCAACATTGAGGTTGTGAGTTCGAACCCTACTCGTGCGGGTGTTCTCGAATTTAATTGACTATGATTGCCAGTTTTCCTATCGTGGTTTTCTCTGGGCATTTTGGCTTCCACCACCTTTGAAAAATGACCGCCACGAAATAGCCCAAATGTGGCTCCTAAAAGTTGCGTTAAAACACCAACAATCAAAATAAACAGAAATGCAGAAATATTTTAAAATGTTTTATCAGAGGTTGCCTTGTCCTCCTTCTTCATTTCACATGGGTCCCTTTTAAATTCTCTATCCGCAAGTGCATCGTATAAAAATTGTAGAAAATAAGAAAAGGTCACAAGTCCATGGTCCATTATTTCAAAGAGAAATATGGAAAACAAATTAAGGGAGGAAATATTAAAACATTATCACCTGTACTAAATCAAGTTATAAATGAAGTTACCACTTATGTTTTTCTATATTCATCACTTTTTAACTGATAACTTTGAATTCAGTCGTTAAACAAGTTATATTGGAAGACTTTGCTAATTCTTGATCTAACAAATATTTTGGAATTATTACACTATGACAGTTAGGCCCACACAATTATTTATTGCTCTTCATACATTTTTTCGTTTATGTTTTTGTGCATAGATCCGTGACCTGAGGTTGCAACTTCTATCTAATTGAGTTTCTGGCTGAGAATTAGTATCATTAGAAATCATACCATTTTCTTTTTTTCATTGCTTTATAATTATTGATTTTTTTTTTGGAGGGCGGAGGGTGACCATACGGTTTCCATTTGAACCCCCTCTGTTGACGGAATAAAACACAGACCATATGAAAAGGGGAACACATGAAAATCTAGCCGACACATAATCAAGTGTTTCATAATATTTTTCTGACCAAAAATGTTAAATGAAATTTAAAATTCTTAAAATGAAATTTTAAATTCTTAAAATGAAATTTTAAATTCTTAAAATGAAATTTAAAATTCTAAGTTTGAATTTAAAGTCTTTACAGACAAGCAACATACTGATATTGATGAACAATATATAATTTTACAGGTCCTTTCAGAAGTTTAACAATCTGCCTATAACGGGAAAACTGGATCAAGACACCGTACACAAGATGAACACACCAAGATGTGGTGTTCCGGATATGGAGCCCAGTTCAGATGGTTTACCGAAACCATATAAATTAGGTGCCTATATACAATTTTGTCTCTACTTAATATATACAAATTTTATAAATCATCCACTGATAATGTAGTTGGGTCCTACTGTCGTTATAATATCTGTAATTGCATTACATATTAAAATTATGATCATCGGGCTATTAATGCTGCATGTATAATTGAAATATGCTTTCATATGTTTTAAAGTTTGGTGTCACGTCCATTTTTATTGAACAAGTACACATTTTGTTTAGGGGCCCGGCTACCTGATGCGGCGTAAGATTTTCTTGCTTTGTTGTAAACCCATTGGTAGCCTTAGTCTATTTTCTGCACTTCGATCGGGTTGTTGTCTCTGACATATTTTCTATTTCCGTTCTCGATTGTAGCTAACAATGCGACGATGATTAAAATAGCTACACCTAACGACTAGCTTTATTGTCAATGAATTAAACTAGTCACTTGTTATCTAGCTAACAATGAAACGATGATTGAAATAGCTACACCTGGCGACTAGCTTAAGTGTCAATGAATTTCAGCAGGTCACTTTTTATACAGCTATTAAACATTACAATGACAGTTGAAATAGCTATACCCGACGACTAGCTTTAGTGTCAATGAATTTCAACTGGTCACTTGTTATCTAGCTACCAATGCGACGATGATTAAATTAACTGCACCCGACGGGACTTAGTGTCAATAGATTTTTTTGGGAAACTGAACGATTGATAAATACACGTTTCATTTGACAAGGGAAGCACAGTTTTTTTTCAATGTTTCAAAGTCATTTCATACGATAGCTTTCAAAGAACAACATTTGAGCAATATTTAGTATCCTGTGTAAATTTCTACAGTCATGAAACCGCCGAAAGGAAAGGGTCATTTTTAAGTTTGAAAAAAGTACACTCTGATTCGTATACATAATTCATCCGAACTGAATGTCATAAAATAGATGCAATTTCTTTTTTCAAGTAATAAAATCTTTGCATACGTCTGTTTACAAGTCGGTATTATAATTGAAACTAACCATGTTTAATTGGAACTAATCAAGCGCTCCCCATCGTCGACCAATTCTTACAATCGCCGTACTAGGCGCACTTGATACACAGTTGTCTTAAAAAAAATAGCTTTATACTGTATCCACTTTTGTTAACGCAAACGATGTCCTATCACTGATAATAACAATTAAAATATTATAGGTAAATCGATAGATAAAAGGTAACAATTTGAGATAAAAGACATAATGATTCTTCTTGACATATTTTGAGTGACTTACATTTAATATTCATATATCTGCATAGCATGGCGATATTTATAACAATTTTAATTATGTTCATAGGGCCAAAATGGACGAAAAAGAATTTGAGTTGGAGAGTTACTAATTTTAGTGATCGTTTGTCGGATTCGACTGTAAAGTAAGTACTTTAAGTTATGTCTGAGAGTTGCTAATCATATTAATCTGTTATATCTCTTGGAAGTCATACACAAAATATTTAAAAACAAATATCATCAACGTTCCTTATTGTAATAGAAAAACGCTGAAATCTTTGAAAATTTGCACTTGTGAGGCGACTACGTGCCACCTCAGTTTCATTTCTGTTCATAAGACTAAACATTCTCGAGTACTTTGAACCTTGTCCGTTTTGGTAATTTTGATTCTTTAAAGGTCTTGATTTTAAAATACCACGTGCAGTCTGGTAATATGATCGTCATAGTGATCAGTCCTAACAACCTTGCATTTCATCATCTATCGTATATATTTTTTAAATTCATAACAATCTTGCATTTCATAATCTTGCATTTATTGTTTAAAATTAGCACCTGTATTTTTTTGATACATGCACTTCAGCTAAAACTGATAAATTCTACTTTTGAATGTGAACTCCGGTAAGAAGTTTTGATTACATTCTTCCTGAACATACAGGAAACATTTGCCAGTGGACGTTAAGTTGTTATGGGAGTCTAAAAAAATTATAGAATTTGTATATACTTTGCCGAAACGTAGAATCTATTGATATATCTATAATACTAAAATTACGAGGTCCAATTTGTCAGCCGTCATCACGTAAAAACGACAAATCAAAGAATTCAACTTTATATATAACTAACATAGTACAAAGATGTAGATTAAAAATTACACCACTCCAGGCCCTTTTGTTTTCCGAGAAATTAATATTGCCAATAATTAAGAAGTTCCGTGTCGAGTCCGATACCGATATCAATAGTATATTCACCTGTTACCTTTTACCTTATCTGTACGTTCTGCATCTGACAGGCGCACCACCAAACGGTGTATTTAGGACTATAGTTGCTATTTACACGGGTCATAATCACAGGGTTGACACTACTAAATTCTATCAACCATTGTCAAATTGTTACCTATTGTAGTATTTTATAAATCAGTAAGACTTTCTAAGATAAAAAAAAAAAACCGAATAGTACTAATCACAGTTCCAGTTCGACGGGTTCAAACAGAAAAATTCAGTCACTGACCCGCGGTATCACGGGTGTGTTCTAGTGTTAATAAAAATGATAGGTCACCGTGCATTTTCTCAAACTACAGGTGGTGAAAAAACGACACATTTTGTATAGATTATACAGGAGAATACACCAATTTGTGATTAGAAACTAAACTAAAAGATAAAATCGTAAAATAAATTAGCAAAAGATAGCTTTCAGACAATTCTTTGAGAAAATCAGAAGAAAAGATAGGGTCACCGTACATTTTTTTCGGCTGAAATGCAAAGTAGGAAAATTCCATGTAGAATCCTTCAGAAAATGCACTGTTTAAGAATAACTTCCATTTAAAATGCCAATTTAAAAAAAAAAAAAAATCAGCATTTGCAGAGATATTTAATAATTATAAGTTTTATTCTTATAAATTGGTTCTTTTGAATGAACATTTAATTTAAAAACTTCATTTCTGCTTCAAATTTAGAGTTACCTCCCCTGAAAAAAGCCAAGTTAAAAACACTTAAAATACAACTAAAAATAATCAACAGTTGTAAAAATAATAATATTTTAAAGTTATATTCTTATGAATTGGTTCTTTTAAATAAAAAATCACATTAAAAATCTGCATTCCTGCATCAAATTTTGCTTACTTGTTAGAAAATCTAGACCTTAGATTCTCTGTTTTTTACAATCCAAGATGGCGGAAGACATACCTTAAGCATATAAAAACACGCAAAACACCGTTAGATAAAGTTTTTTGAGCTCAGCCGTGATCATCCTTTGATATATTTTTGTTGGGGCTATCAATGTTTTCAATTTCTTATAGTTAATGGCTTTTCTTCTACTTATATTAATCTAGGCATCATCAAAGATATTTGTTATAAAATTAAGAATGGAAATGGGGAATGTGTCAATGAGACAACAACCCGACCATAGAAAAAAACAACAAGAGAAGGTCACCAACAGGTCTTCAATGTAGCGAGAAATTTCCGCACCCGGAGGCGTCCTGCAGCTGGCCCCTTAACAAATATAATACTAGTTCAGTGATAATGAACGCCATACTAATTTCCAAATTGTACACAAGAAACAATTTAAAATAATACAAGACAAACAAAGGCCACAGGCTCCTCACTTGGAACAGGCGCAAAAATGCGGCGGGGTTAGACATGTTTGTGAAATCTCAACTACCCCCTATACCTCTAGCCAATGTAGAAAAGTAAACACATAACAATCCGCACATTAAAATTCAGTTAAAGAGAAGTCACAGCCGAGTCTGATGTCAGAAGATGTAACCAAAAAACAAAATGACAATAATACATAAATAACAACAGACTACTAGCAGTTATCTGACATGCCAGCTCCAGACTTCAATGAAACTGACTGAAAGATTATGATTTCATCATATGAACATCCGACACAATCCTTCCCGTTAGGGGTTTAGTATTATACCATCATAAAATATACGAGAAGAACATAACCCGTGTCATGCCAACAACTGGTTTTTGGATAAATGTGTTTATTTCCGATGCAAAGACCCTATAAGTGAATCAATAATAACGCCAAAGTATGCAATCTTTAATGACCTGACAACAGTATCGTAATTATATCCCTTCTCAATAAGTCTATTCAAAGGTTTAGTTAGTTTCTAAGGTAAATACTGACACCTTTGTGCTTTATAAAGAATATTTCCCTAAAAAATTGAATGTGAAATACCTAAACGTATAAGAAGTCTGCATGTTGAGCTATATTTACGAATGATACCGATGATAAAATTAAGTAAATGTTTTGACTAGTTTGTGATATCGAACACCCTGGTGTAATAATTTTGCAGTAATACATAAATTTCTCTTGTTAAAATCTAAAACATTGTTACATACACGGGCGAATCATACAAGTTGAGATATATAAACACCGTAAGATGGTGACAAGGGAACGTCACCATCTAAAAATGGATAATTAACGATAGGAAAAATCATCTCTTTTATCATAAATTTTAGTATTCAGTGGTAAAGATATCAAGATCGAGGAAAGGGCAGTGGTCATTGTTAGTATTAGCTTTATTTAAAGTAAGTTTAACATGCTAAATTTCTTTAGTTTACATACTGGAGTCGTCATTATTGAGAGCCAAAATA
Source organism: Mytilus trossulus (assembly GCF_036588685.1). NCBI lineage: Eukaryota > Metazoa > Mollusca > Bivalvia > Mytilida > Mytilidae > Mytilus > Mytilus trossulus. Next base: position 11,129,879 of record NC_086380.1, read on the forward strand.
TCATCCAAATATCTAAAAGTATTATTAAGTTTGTTTATCAGACGTTGTTTCGATGGGTCTTTGCCTATTTTTTGTCATAAATTGTAACTCATAGCAATACAAAAACAGGTCCGCAATAAGTGGTGCACAGTTAGTCCCCATTGGAATTCCGATAACCTGACGAAATACGGAATCCCCAAAGCGAACAAAAATGTTGTCTAGTAAAAATTCAATGGCATATATAGTATCAAAGTATGTCAAATTGACATAGTCTTTTTGTCTATTGCTACTAAAAAATGACATAAAAGAGTAAAATCACAAAAATACTGAACTCAGAGGAAAATCAATTAGGAAAGTCCATAATCACATGGCAAAATCAAATAACAAAACGCATCAAAAACGAATGGAAAAGAACTGTCATATTCCTGACTTGGTACAGGCATTTTCAAATGTAGAAAATGGTGGATTAAACCTGGTTCTATAGCGCTAACCCTCTCACTTTAATAACAGTCTCATCAAATTCAGAGTTTGGACATATATATTCACATTCTGACTTTTTAATGTAAGTTTTGTTTTTCTATTGATAGATATTAAGAGGGTGAAAATTAAACATATATTTAAAGCCAGCCAATTGTATTTATATTTCTCTATACCGTAATCTTATCAGAAGTTGTCGTATGTGATATCTTCATAATTTTCATTATTTTTGAAAAAAGTTTCAATGGAATTTTTAAGGATTTGTTTTTAACCTACTGTTAAATACTCTAGTAGATTTAGAGCTACACACATTGTGACACAACATGTTGTTGTCATTCTAGTTTTAGATCAAATATAAGACCAGGTTTATTTCTGTATCAAGTTAGGAATATGGAGGTTGTTTTTTCGCGTGTTCCATTGATTGACAGCGTTTATATTGCCTGGTAGTTCTCTACTTTTGTTAAACCATTATTGCTATGTTCCATTGACTGACAGCGTTTATATTGCCTGGTAGTTCTCTACTTTTGTTAAACCATTATTGCTATGTTCCATTGACTGACAGCGTTTATATTGCCTGGTAGTTCTCTACTTTTGTTAAACCATTATTGCTATGTTCCATTGACTGACAGCGTTTATATTGCCTGGTAGTTCTCTACTTTTGTTAAACCATTATTGCTATATGCATGTCTTTTAGTTCTGATTGACAGCGTTTATATTGCCTGGTAGTTCTCTACTTTTGTTAAACCATTATTGCTATATGCATGTCTTTTAGTTCTGATTGACAGCGTTTATATTGCCTGGTAGTTCTCTACTTTTGTTAAACCATTATTGCTATATGCATGTCTTTTAGTTCTGTTTTGTTCGTTGTCTCATTGATATATATCCCACATCGTCTGCTATTGATCGTATATGATTTGATCAGCAATCATTTCACATTTCTCCATTTTTCATTTTAACTACAAAGCCTTGATCAACTTTCTTTTACTTTGAATAGATTCTACTTAGAATGAGCTCTAAAAACCTAGCGTCTGTTTTAATTTTTGTTTAATATATATATTGCAAGATCACTTTTAAAGACCTTACCTGACAGTTTTTTTTTCTTTCATGTGTAAATTTAAACCAGCAATAGCACTTATAAAAAACACCCTACCCTCGTTACATAGATCTGAACTACCAGGTCAATGAAGCTCAAGCATTATTGGTCCTTATCGCTACACTTTTTTTAATAGGTCTGAAATAGCTAGAGCACTTAAAGCCTGGTCGGACGTGGCAGATTTGTCCTTTACAGAAGTTAGTTCCGGGGAGGATATTGAAATCAAATTTGTGACAGGTTCTCATAATGATGGTAATCCCTTCGATGGCGAAGGTACGTTACATTTTCATTTATTCATGGTGAAGAATAATGCTGCGTTCACACGCTATTAAATTCGATTCGGTTTAACTTATTCGAATCGCATTCGAAACGTTTTACGTTCAAACGTGAATTCTTATTGGAATTGCAATGCGCGTCAAATTCGCTAACTGTCCAAACGACTTTCACTTTTAATTCGTATAAACAAAAACGCATTTCTAATGCGAAATAAATAATGCGATTTGGCCAATTCCAATCAATTCGAATTAAAAACGTAGATTGTGTGAACACGATTAGCGAATTTGATTTGCATTCGATTTGAATTCAATTCGAATTAAATGTACGTGTGAACGAGGCATGAGAGACATTTTTTTTCTTCATTTACATAATAATAACGGACACGAAAGAGTAAGTCAGAACATTAAATCTGCATCAAACATGTTGGATCATTAAAAAGGCATAGCATCAGATACATTTATATGAAATTCACGATTTGGTTGATTAAATTGAATTTGTTTGATTTAAAAAAGAAAACAGCCTTTATTAACATTATTTAGCGAATGTTGTGTCGGTAGAGGCTAATTGATTCGAAGATTTCGACTTTTTTTTATTAGTTACTATATAATTATCATCATTGAAATCATTGGTTGATAATTTTCCAGGAGGTGTGCTTGCTCATGCATTTTATCCCCAAACTGGCGATGCCCACTTTGACGACGCCGAACTTTGGGTTGTCAATAAAACCGGTATAGATCTGTTCATTGTTGCTGCACACGAATTCGGACATTCTCTTGGCCTTGCCCATTCACAAAATGATGATGCATTGATGGCACCGAATTACTCTGGGTATATACCAAACTACCAACTTCATCCAGACGACATAGCCGGCATACGTGTTCAGTACGGTAAGAAAATAACAAAATTTCCATATTCACTTGACGAATTTTAAAGAATGCCATTACATTTTTAAAGAAAATGTTGATGTTTTATATGGTACAATGATAAAAGAAAAAAAAAGAGAATTGGATATCAACGTCATTTTTGTAAGGGCCGATTTTGGCCTCAGATTTCAAGTTCATCTAACGAAAGATTTTGGACACTTTTTAAACACTTACGTGTCTATTTCAATTGATTCAATTAGTATATTTGAAAGATTTTAGCTGATTAAGTCATTAAAAACCCTCCGATTCAAGCAAAAATATGAAAAATCTATCAAATATGCAAAAAATCGTCACTTTTCAGATGGTTTTGGTCAAAAATGAAAGTGGCCGCATCCGTTTTCATCCTCAACCTTTATATATGTCATGTATTATCATTAAATACAACTTACATTTCAATATTACAAATGAACACGAATGCGGCCACTTTCATTTGAGACAGAAACCGTCTAAAATTTAACCAAAATGCTAAAATTATGAAAAAGATTTCAGTAATTTAGCATGTCTTAATGGTGTTAGTACCCAATATATGTGCATTGTATTGTCAAAAACATACCATATTTGTGTAGCAGAAGCATTCTTCTTTCCTATAAATAGCTTTAGGATTACATTTTCACAATTTTGCAAAACTGCTATATTTTGGGGCCAAAATGGGGTCTTACTGAACCTACTCCTTTTAGAAATGTACAAACGTTCTAATGTATAAAATTCAAGATTGCTATAGTTAAATCAGAATAGACCTATACTATTCAATTCACATTTTAATCAAACCAATGAAGGATATTTGTTATCCGAAATATTCATAGATGTTTCCTTTTTTTTTTATTATTATTGTTGTTATTTTGTACACTTTTTAGGCTTACATAATTAATTTATTGTGAACACGTGTCGTTACTCTTTACGATTCAGCGCCCTCGTAAGAAAGGTCGTGTATAGGATAAAATCAATCGGAAAGTTGTCACTTGTTCAGACGCTCTAATGATATAGCTATTTCTGAGACTGAATCCTATATTAATTTGTAAGATCCTCTACGATAAATTATTCAGCTGATCTGTAAAAATTCCACCTCCATGCCTTAAATAGCATGGACTGTGTTACAACGCTAGATTGAAACTGACGAGGAAAAGTACAGAAAGCTTTACTATTGTAGAGTGGTCTAATCCGTCTGGCAAGGTGATTTGGTGTCACGATATCTCAGAAGCATGTGTTCGAATCCTGGCCAGGAAAGAACAAAACAGATCGAAGATTGTTGGTTGATATATAAACAAAATACATATATAACAAAAAAGGCGAAAGCAAATTTACAGATCTAACATTGTTGGATTGGTGTTTAGACGAGTTTTATTAACATATCACCATCACTGCTGGCGATCCGATGAATAAATATGGTGTAGAGATGTCACTTGTTCAGACTTACTCATATATATGTATATATATATATACTGATTTGTAAGTAAATCTGAACCAGTGACAACTCTTCATCAGATTGATCCTTCAAACCAACAGCAGTGATAATGATACATGGCTGCATATATTCTGTATATATAATTCGTCTAAAAATCAGCCTAACAATGTTACATCTGAAAAATTGCTTTCGCAAATATTTTGTTCTTCCTTCACCGGGATCTGACCTTCTTCTACTATTATAGCGTGACACCAAATCCTCTTGCACTGTATCCAACACGCTAGACACCTCGGCCACCTAGGCTTAACAATAATAAAGCATCAACCATTTGAATTTCTTGGGGGGGGGGGGGGGGGGGCTATGGATTTTTTTGGAAAAAAAAGTTGTTTCCAGTTTTGGGAGAAAAAATTAATTTGTTCTTGACCCTGAGAAAAAAAAATTGTTTGTTTCACCTTCAGCTGCCACTTTATGTTATGCTAAAATTGAAAGAAAAAAAATGTTTTTGACTCTCCGTGAAGGCCGAAGGCGAAAAATAAAGTTTATCTAGAAAAAAAATCCATAGCCCCCCCCCCCCCCGAAAATCAAATGGTTGCTGCCTAAAGACTTCGGTGACTGGGTGTTACTTTTTCTCGTCAGTTTTAATCTGGCGTCGTAATACAGTACATGATAAATAAGGCATGCAGATTGAATTATTACAGATCAGTTGAAATATCTATTGTAAAGGAATCTGGAACCTACAAATTAATGCATGACACAGTCACAGAAAATAATTGTATTTATAAGTACGTGTGAACCAGTGACAACTCATCAACAGATTTACCCATCGGATCACCAGCAATGATGGTAATACAGGGCTGTATACATTTTTTTTTTTTGCTTTCCTCGCCGGGATTCGAACTCGTGCTACTGAGATATCGTGACACCAAATCGTCTTGCACTGTGTCCGACACGCTTGACCACCACTCGTCAACCTAGGCTTCACAAAAATAACGCCTTTTGTGACTACCTTATCAGTTTTAAATTAGAATATATACATAAATGTATATATAACAACAAACACAATAAAAAACAAAACGTACTGTAAATTCAGAAATTATTGCGCGCGTTTATTATTGCGATATTGTCATTTTAGACTTAAATGCGATTTTAATTTTTACGATTTTCAGAAAAATCCTGTTAAATTCATATAAAGTATTTCAAAATGCGAGTTTAAATTATTGCGTTTACACCTCAGTCGCATTTTTCGCAATAATAAAAACCTCGCATTAATTTCTGAATTTACAGTATTGAAAATCAAGCATCGAAATACGAGTCCATTGAAAGAAGGGGAATACTAGCTGATTCAAAAGGGCCAGTGGTCTCATGATTCTTTATAAAAACCATTACCCTACTTAGTATGTGGAAGATTGAAATACGGCAGTCCGAAATTTCCTAAATCAATTTTAAGAATAATCATAGCGTTGAAATTCCACTGTTAATATTTTAATACCATTGTAAACAGTTGCATTTTAAAACATAATACTTTAGTCATTAATTATAAGTAGATTCGATAAAACTTGCATTCCTTTTTATAATATTATGGTTTACTTTTATAATACTAACATTTGATAAACTGACATTCCTTTTTATTATATTATGGTTTACCTTTATTTGAATAAATGATTATGTAAAGTACAGACAATTATTGTTTCGAAATTGAGTGAAATGATGGGTCCCATATGTAATGCCTGAAAGTTAGATGCAGGGATTAATACGTTCAGTAAGAGGGATTGGTCCGAGAGGCCTAGAAAAATAACATATTTTAGAATAGAGGGTTTAAATGTTCAGTAAATGCGGGTTAGGTTCCAGAGACCTGGAAAATAAAACGTATTTTAGATGAGGAGATAAAATCGTTCAGTAAGAGGATGGGTCCCATTGGCCTTGAAGAAAACGCAGTAATTTATTATAAAGTATACACACGTTCAGTAAGAGGATTGGTTCCATGGGCCTTAAAAAACTTAATTTAGATCAGAGGATTTAAAGACTAGTAAGAGGTAGAGTTCCAGAGGCCTAAACAATAAAAAAAGTATGAGAAAATTAAAAAAATCAGTAAGAGGATTGGTCTTATGGGACCCATATAAGACGTAATTTAGACCATTGCTGGGTTCAATAATTAGATGAAATCCAGGATTTATATCCAACCGTCATAGCAAGCTTGCTATTGTTATATAATTTCAAAAGTATGTTCTTCATTTAAAGTAATTTTGATGCCCTTTATAGCTTGCTGTTCGGTGTGAGCCAAGGCTCCGTGTTGAAGGCCGTACTTGAGCTATTATGGTTCACTTTTATGAATTGTTACATGTATGGAAGGTTGTCTCATTGACACTGATATACCACATCTTCTTATATCTAGAAATTAATTACAGGTTTGAAATGATATCATAATTTCAAATTCTGACACAGAAATGGTGTTGGATTAAAAAAAGAAGCATGGCTTCAAAGAATGTTTTGATATCTTATCTAACATATGTACTTTTCATGTCAAATGCTTATTATGGCACTATAACTATCACTGATAACATCAATTGTACCCCACTTGGCTCTGCAATTTGGACAATTTATGTTTTTTAGGGATGTTCATACCTAAATTCTTAAGGATGTACACATCTGAGAAGCCAACAAATTTTACAATTTATCTTTTTTTCTTAACCTTATTTTTGGGTTTATATTACGGTGAAAAAATAATTGGTGAAGAAAAATTCATATGGTTGTGCACTTATATTGTTACGACGACCCTTTTCCCATTTTCATCAATTTTTACCTATTTTGTGGCTGAGAAAAATTACACTTCCAATACTTAACTTTTTTTCGTGCTTCAATAAAGATGAAGTGGACCAATCTGAAAAAATCTTAACTTTAAAAAAAATCTAAACGACAGGTGTTAATATAAGAAGGTTTTGATCATATTTTGATGCTTTTTCGTGTCAACTTCACCATGCTGTCAGTTTTTGTCGATATGTGCTTTTTCTCTGTTTTTAGACCACAACTGATATCAATCCAACTTCTTTGCTATAAATGATTAACAAAATTTGAAAAGAAACAATGATTTGGAATGTACATGTTTCTGGTAAAATCATTTCTTTTACCTCCACCCTTTTTCTCAAAATTTGGACTAGCTTAATTGGAAATACAATTTAGAAAAAAATATTGCTAAAAGTAATTATTGTAAATACACAATTTATTTCACAGAGTAATTAGTTTAGTTATGATATTTATTAAATTCATTACTATTTTCCACTTGAATCATTTTAAAAATAATTCCAGAACAAGGTTTCAACGAGTCTGAAACATCAGAAGAAAAAAGTAAAAACACAAAAATACTGAACTCTGAGGAAAATTCAAAAAGGAGAGTCCCAAATAAAATGTCAAATCAAAAGTCCAAACACATCAAACGAATGGATAACAACTGTCATATTCCTGACTTGGTACAGGCATTTTCTTATGGAGAAAATGGTGGATTGCACCTGGTTTTATTGCTAGCGAAACCTCTTATTTGTATGACAGTCGCATCAAATTCTATTACATCAGTGTACCCCTATTTTTGACATTTTTACCTATTGTGTTTGTTTGTTTTGTCAACGAAGCGTGAACAAAACAAACAAACACAATAGGTAAAAATGTCAAAAATAGGGGTACAGGAGTCAGCATTGTGTTATCGTCTTAATCACTGTGAAAACAACAAATGTATCGAAGAAGCATCCTTATTTTGCTTATATTATACGATTTTATTTATCTATGTAAAATCCACCCATAAAGGATGGAAGGTTTTAAGTACTGGTGTAAATTTGCTCGTTTGAAATTCGCACAGGTAGACATAAAATAATTTTGTCGTTCAAAGAATGACGGGATACATAAATACAGAGTCACGTAAAATAGATATAGCAAAAACAAACATAAAGTAAAAGTAATGATAATAAATAAAATAAGTATGTGGTTCAAAGTATGACGGGATATACATAAGTATAGAGTCACGTAAAAAAACACATTCTTAATAAATCAAAAATTAAAGAGCTGATGACACCAAACATTGAGAAAAGAAGTGATGAACGTGTACACTGGTTTTATCTTCTCTGTCGTTCCATATGGATTTACTTGAGCGTTACAATCGGATTTAGTATTTGAAACCCAAATTGATTTCAAATCATACAGGAAAAATCGATACGCATGTTTAATGTATATTTTACGTACATAAAACTTGCGTTTGGAAACGCATGTAAAATGCCTATATTTTAAGACACATGGGTTTCTTTCATGTTTTCATGAGCGCACTTTTTTCTGTGTATGATATACTAAACATACCAAACTTTAACTTAATTCTTGTAGGAGAACAACAAACTCCTCCAGTCACTGATCCGCCAGCCACTGATCCTCCAGCCACTGATCCTCCGGCCACTGATCCTCCAGCCACTGATCCTCCGGCCACTGATCCTCCAGCCACTGATCCTCCGGCCACTGATCATCCGGCCACTGATCCTCCGGCCACTGATCCTCCGGCCACTGATCCTCCAGCCACTGATCCTCCAATACCTACTCCAGCAGTAACAGTAACGCCGCCTCCTGTGGACAACAGACCGGAATTGTGCTTTAATGGTTATGAAGCTACAATTAAAAGTATGTTTCGTAAGATACAATTTTATTTTACACTGTATTCATGCTCAAAGACTACGTACGATTAGAATTTTCAATATGAAATTAAAGTTTAAATATGACGTGTAAATATTTGCAAATCGAAGTGTTGCAACGCTAGGCTTCTTCAAACTTAAGCAAGGGATAATGTAAAGTCAAACGATACCAATTGTAAGGAAAATTATCTCACGAATACGAAAAATTCTTAAATTGAGGTACTTAATTAACTCATCATAAATACCAGGATTAATATTTATTGCACAAGCGCCAGAAGGGCGCAACCCAAAGACTCGTCAGTACTCGTTAGTGAGGTTCGACTCAAAAGAAAGTTCAAGATGCTAAACAAGTACGCAGTTGAAGAGCATAAATGTGATTGAAGGTCTAAATTGTTTTCTTATTGGCGGAATCATTTGTTTTCTTTTCAAATTCATAATTTAATCAAATGTATATGTCATTACTTGTGTAGTTGTAATCTATTTCTTTTCCAATAGTTTTTGTCTGTTTCAATCAAAATATGTTGCAATGTAGCATGTATATCATTCTCTTCCTTTCATAAACAAAATCACCTATTTTATAGATACAAATGGGGAGTATTTGTTTTTCGTTAAACCAAAACACGTAATGATGATGACTGCTGCAAATGGACTATATAGAACTGAAAAAACAAAAAAAGTTTTTAAAAAATCTCCAAGGAAGGTGGAAGGTGCTTTTATTCTACCGGATACGAATAACATATATCTGATAAAAGGTAAATAAAACTTTCTTAGAGTGTTATTTAACAATGCTTATTCCTCCAAATGTTGTTCTATTTAAATTTAATTAGATAGACATTTTGTATTACGCGTGACTATAAAATTTCCACATGAAAGTCTGCTTCATATATTGAGTTAAGGTTTACAATTTTCAGTGATGACAGTAATGCTTAGTTAAACCAATATCTAAGATACAGATTTTCCATTGTGAATTTTCCATTTCTATGAAACAACATTCCAGTAGCGGAAGACGTCTACATGTAATGAAGTATATTTTTAAAGTATACGATATTCCAGTGCATACGTTTCCTTTTATGACTTTCTTCACAACATTCATCTAGATGTTAGGAGATAATGAAGAAACGATTTTTAAATGTTTTAAAAAGGTTTATAGTTGTCGTCATAATTTGAATAACCATTGGCAAATATTTGGGTCACAGATGATATTCATATATCTCACTCCACGTATCATAAACCGATATTGTTTTCTCATTACTATCTTTCTACAGGGTTTGTTGTTTTAAATGTTTCACTTTTGCTTTAAAGCATTCAAAGTTTTTTCCTTTCGAAGCATTCCAACGAAATTTTACTTGCAAAATGCATAATACTCGTTTCAAACGAGTCACAGTCATTCGTCTCAACTCGGCAATTTCCGTAGAACGAGAGCAGCGGATTCTACCGAGAATTGCCGAAAGCAGTCACCGTATTCAGTTTTATTTCGGTAAAAGGATGCTGCAGCGTATCTATACATCCAGAATAGTCAAAACGGATGCTCTCTTTTGTATTGGATTACCTCCTGGATGCGACCGTATGATATAACACAGAAGTCATGAATATATTCGTTGGTTTATATTAACAGGCAAAAAATTGTATGAATTCGACTCTGAAGGAACACGTACAAGGGTGCTGAAAATTAAAAAAGAAAAAGGTAGAAAGAGATTGCCAGAGAAAACACGTGCCGCATTTGCTGTTAGCGAAAACCAGGTGTATATGTTAGGTGTAAGTAGTTAATATTTATTAAAACATACATAATACACAGGAGACATATTAAAAAACTTGAAAATTCAGCTGATTTTGTTAGAGAAATATACAATATTAGGTTAATGTCAGGAAAATATAAACTTTTTTTGTATGAGACTGAGAAAATGGAGAAATGCGAGGTTTAATCGAGTCCTCACCATTTTTGAACCGAGTACCAAAAAAAAAAATTCTATGACGTTGACCTAATATTGTGTTTATACTTCAAATTGAATTAATACATTGATAGCTTTTTAAATCGTAACACAAATGTCAAACTTATTTTCATCCCTTAATGGACCCCTGATTGTGGAGAAAGTGTTCCATGGTGAAATTGACATCATACAAAATATAGCTTTGTTACTATGTTTAGGAAATAAAGACAAGCATAGGTAGTTTCAGTATTAAACATTTTATTTATCATTACGATAAACCAGTTGTCTCTATTTCAAACAACGTGTATGACAGCTGCTGTTTAGTTTCTTAATACTGTTATAATTAACCTCAGAATTCAAACAAAAAATGGTACAGGAGTAGGTCCGGTAAGGACCGATTTTGGCCTCAAATTTCAGTTTCATCTGACGAAAGATTTTGACCACTTTTTATACACTTAAGTGTCTATTTTATATGTTTCGATTAATTTATTTGAAAGTTTTTAACTAAACGATCCGATTCGAGCTCAAATATGAAAAATCTACCAAATATGCGAAAAAATGTCACTTTTCAGATGGTTTTTGTCAAAAACGAAAGTGGCCGCATCCGTGGTCATCCTCAACCTTTATATATGTTTTGTATTATCATCGAATACAACTTCCATTTCAATATTTTGGATGAACACGAATGCGGCCACTTTCGTTTTACACGGAAACCGTCTAAAATTTAAGTAAAATGCTGGAATTGTTAAGATTTCAGTAATTTAGCATGACTTTATGGTGCTAGTACCCAATATATGTGCATTGTATTGTCAAAAACAGCCCATATGTATGTAGCAGAACCATTTTACTATCCAATAAATACCTGTAAGTTTACATTTTAACAATTTTGTAAAACTGCCATATTTTGGGGCAAAAAAAGGGTCTTACCGGACCTACTCCTTTGACTTTTTCTAGATCCGTAACGATGGAACGAACGATTTTCTGTCTTATGGAATATATATGTTACCTATTGCAACACAGATTCTTTGAAGATCGCCTAATTTACTCAAACTTTATTCTTCTGCTGTATTTAACTATAAATGTTATTCAATTCAATCGACGAAAACATGAAATGTTCTTATTGTGTATAAACATATTTATTAATGATTTTTAATTTTGTTTAACTTATAAACTGTACAGGAATTTTAATTTTTATTTCTCTTTTAAAGGTGGTAGTTTCTTGTTAAAATATTTTTAATTTTTTACTTACGTCTATGAACGAACACACATGTACATAATTTCAGGATAGTATGGTATGGCAATTAGATTTGTCAACCCTAACCATCAGTTCTGAATCGATCAAACTAATATCAGAAGAGTTCCCTGGATTACCCTCTGGGACTGAAGCAGCAATGCTGTACGACACTCAGACAGTTTATTTCTTCCAATCTAACATGTAAGTTTACTCGTATTTTCATTAATATTAGATGTATTAATTATTCCCCCGGTATTATTACTTATTTTGAACATGCAACATTACATGTATATCTTTGTCAGATAGTAAAATGTTGAAGAGTGTTTGGTGACCCAAACTAGTTATAGGTCACCATACAGCCTTCAACATTGATAAAACTATATACGGTATAGTTAGCTATAAGAGGCATCGATATAACAAAACAAATGTGTCTGATTTAAGACAAACGTTGATTGATTGATTGATTGTTGGTTGCTAAACGTCCAGTGGCAAATGTTTCATGCATATTCGGGACGAGAACAAGTTCACAACGAATACAATAGGTAATTGATACAATAGAGGCCATCTGTGATGATGGTCGGGGAAATTTGGACTGCCACTGGAAAATGAGGGTATATTGGATAGGGACAGAAATTTTGCCTTGCAACAGACCACCTACGGACCCCTCAAAGAGTTGTTGCAAGGGTTCTTAACGTGCAAAGAGCATGGCACTCTCTTTACACGAGGCATCGGATTTAACGTCCCAATTCTGACCGGACGTGACTGCGAACTTGATACATCCCGCACAGCCAAACGGAAGCCCACTTCGGCTAGCGTTTTACTGCCGGTCGGGAGAAGACCATGTAACAATATTTCTATACCCCAGTCACCCTTGGGACAAACGTAAAACATAATTTCCTTTGATATTACCGTTTTGTGTCAAATGTATGTTACAAAGAAGGCTAGCTGTTCAAGTGCTAGCAAAAGGCGAAACTAAAAGTGATTTAAGAATGTTTTATTGTATTATTGAAACGTTTCTAGTGCATATTTGAAAAAAATACATATATGGTCCAAATACTCATATGGTCCGTCTCGTTAAAGACATTCCCTCTATTGTTTATGCGCACATACAAGCGCAACAGTATACTATGCCGTCAGCGGTTTATGTCCAAACGAGTATATACTGGTATGGGCGGTCCATATGAGTATATGCATATGGTCATGACCATACGAGTATGGTTCGAATACTTCTGTGGTGCAGAACATTACCATTATATTCTTTATGACGACTTCATATTCTTTTATCGTCATTGACTTACTATGTAATTTAAGAAAAAAAGCAGCAATGTACAAAACATTACGATATTACGGGTGCCAGATGTGGAGCAGAATCTGCTTACTCCTCCGGAGCACCTTCGATAACCCCAAGTTTTTAGTGGGGTTTGTGTTGCTTAGTCTTCAGTTTTCTATGTTGTGTCTTCTGTACTATTATTTGTCTCTTTATCTTTTTATTTTTAGCCATGGCGTTGTCGGTTTATTTTCAATCAATGAGTTTGACTGTCCATCTGGTATCTTTCGTCCTTTATTGATATGAACTTTTATAGTTTAGACAGGTATTTCTGAACTATTTTTTCATTTGGATTGGTATTTAAAAACCATTTGTTTTATTTGGACTGGTATTTATAAACCGTTTGTTTTATTAGGACGGGTATTTATAAACCATTTGTGTTTTGTACAGGTATTATAGTTTTGATTTACAAACAAACACTTTAAATGGTGGACCTTACGATGCTGCTGCTGAATTCATAAAGAACGACTGTGAAGTACAATAGTTAACTTAACATAGAATCATGGCGAAAACTAGATTGTGGGAAAAAAAATATACGTTTTGTGATTACCAGAAGACCAGACTTTTTTTTAGTCCGTCCGGTGTTTCGTATTTAACGTAGAATATGACATTTGTAAATAGATATTTTTTTTTATTAAAATAGGTTTACATTTCGTATTTTGATATGCTGTGTTTTGTTCATTCGTGCTAAGCAAAGCAAATGAAGGTAAAGGCGTGTTGTTTTATATATATTGAAAAACAACAGATGTTGAATGGATCAATAGACATGTACACTGCAAGCCGATACTGATACCGAAACCTATACCGAAACCAAAAATAACAGTGAGGTAAATGTTGAAAATATATAATGTTTAATTAATCCAACCCTTTTTTTTCATTATATTGATTGACATTTGCATACACTAGATAGATTATAACTTCAATTTAACAATTTACATTAATCTAGCAAAAAAACCAAAGTTAAATTCAACGATTATTAGATACAGTAATGCAAGTTACCTACAATTAAAATGTGATTAACATTGATTAATTATGAAACAAGTTTCGTCGAATAGAACGATCTGTACATAGTTCTACAATATATGAAATATCGTTCCAACTATATGTAAAAAAAAAAAGAGAACCTTAAAGGAGTATGTTGGATAAGGTCCTAAAATGGCCCCCTTTTTTAGCGTAAATTTCAAATTCGGATTTATCGACCAATATGTTGATAAATTATAGCTAAAACATTGACTAGCTAGGATATCAACCATTTTGTTGAAAGATGTACGTTTCTGCGTTTCATTATGACGTCACAAGTTGTACTCATATTGATTTTTCACGAAAATATCAATGAAAATGTTAAAATTTCCATAAATTATTGGACAGGAAACATAGAGTGCATACGTCGACAACACAGATCTTTTAAAATAATGTTTGTGAAGACATTTCACATGTCTTATTTGAATCTAAAGCTTGTCGACGCCTGCGCTCTATCTTTCCTATGTTTGGTTGAAATCTAGCTGATTTTGTCAAATTTCACCAAAATCTCTTATTTTGACCTTTTTTGGATGTAAAAAGCAACGTGTTAGAATGAAACTTTGACAAAAACAGTTCTGTTTAACTTTCTAACATGTCTGTAAGGCAACTTTAAACATTTATTGTCTTTTAACTATGAACTTTATAATTGGGGCCAAATATGGTCCTTTCCGAACCTACTCCTTTACAGATGAACCAAAACAAATACTTATAAAGGCAAACAATTTTTATATCAGTATAAATAAACGAAATTCTTAACATTCCAGTTGCTTCATGGGCCCATTTATCCATCAACAGTTCATAATTTTAATGAAGTATATATTTGATATTTATGAGAGCGCTATAAGCAGAATAGGTCAAGAGAATAAAGAAGTGATACTTATTACATGTATAAGCTAAACTTTTTATGGTTTTAATTTCATTTGTTAACCTACATTTGAACAAATGGATTTGATGTTTGATGTTAGCAATACTTTAGATCACAAAGTTATCCATGAAATTGGGCCAATTCTTCATCAAGCTTTCATTTCAATGCTAACATTGCATTCGTCTGAGGAATTGGAATATATGAAGAGTGATTGGCCAGAGTTGGAAGAATCAGTTAGATATATTGATAGCATCTTCCATAGAAAAAATCGCCGAACCGAAAACCAGGCAATGTTTTATAGTGAATATGTTCATATACATTTTATTAGTACGCAGGTCATAATAATCACAGGAAAAAAATAAAATCTATCAATTCTTGTTTCCTATGTCATGATAATAACGCGATGACTTACAGATTGATAGATGCGACCGGTCCACTAAAGATATTACCGTTTCCTCGTGATTGTTACTAAATTGGTGATACCATATACTCATCAGAATATCCTATTGCAACACAATATACTGTAAGGCATCTACGCAATTAAAATGCAATAATCAACACAAAATTGTCAATGAAAAGAAGACTTTATGTGGAACATTCCATAGGACGTAGGAAAATTTATGAAATGATAGGTTCTTTTTATCGACATAGTCGGAACGATATTGCGGCTATTGTAGAACTATGTGCAGCTCTTTACCTACGACAAAACCTGCTAAATGATAAATGTACATGACAAATAATTTGTCTATAATTTGCATTAGTGTATTTAATAATAATTGAATTAAACTCAATTTTTTCGATAGATTTATGTGAACTGATGAATTGAAGTAATATCCCATCTAGTGTATTCCAATTAAAAACAATATAATTGAGTGAAAGGTTTGGGCTAATTGACATAACAATATTTTTTAACATTTATTTGACTACAATTTTGGTTTCAGTATCCGTTTTTGTTTCGGTATCGGGATATGGTGAACATGGTTTATAACAGAAAATCTATTTTTAATACACAAGGAAATAGATGTAGTAATTTATCAACGAAATACATTTTCAAACCCATTCGGTATGCAAGAGCTTGCATCTGGAAATTATGCTTTATATAAAGTTTCTGAGCTGAAAGTTGACGAACCATGGTTTATGTCAAAGGACGATTCGACTTTTTTCTGAAAAAATATCCTCGAAAAATACTAGGCCTTGTTGATAAATATGCCGTTTCAACTTAACAAATAATACATTAAGCCTTTGTAATCTTAATGACGTGTTAAAGTGTTCATCATAAGTGTCTTCGTATTTTTTAAAATTATGGAGCTCCGTAGTAAGGTATACTTTTGTACATAATGATTTTAAATGAGAATAAAAGAATAGGGTTCCAATGTCCTCCACGTTTCACATATTTTGTATGCCCAAAGGCAGTACCAAATACTATAAATATCTGGCAAAAATTGTTTACGTTAGAGCAATTGCAATGTATTTTTTTTCATAGATTTTAATTTCCTGGAAAATCTTTCTTTTTAAACAATTGGCCAAGGCTAATTTTTTAAGTGTCCGAGACATTCCTGATATACATTTTTGATATAAATTTTATAAAACAAACTTGCAAACATTGGACATACAGGCAAATATAATGGTATTATTATACTTTAAGCCCCAGTCCCACTTGACCACGATCACACTCGAAATACATTCAGATCTGGGTGAGGTTGCGGTATGAGTGGCATACAAGTATAATTTTTCGTTGCTTTCACGATGCTACTACGTCCTCAGAAATATTCTACAACGATCCCGCTACGATTATACCACGTTCTAACCGCCCTTATTCTGCAACCTCACCATGCTCACTACGCTCACAACTATGCATTTTTTTCTACGCTCATCACGTTCTCCCTACGACCATACCACGAGTTATCCGATTTCATCACGATCTTCTTACCACGCTTCTACTACGATTATAGCAAATTCTTACCACAATAACACTACGCACATACCGCGATCTTACTACGTTCTCAGCAATAACGTCAACATCGTGTTCCTTATCAATACAGTTCCATTACTTCTATTTCTGATAAATACGTAAATTTCTCAGAACCAATACAGTCATGCCACCAAAATCTACTAGAATACGTGGGCGTGGTGGTAGGGGTTGGTGATAGGCCAAGCGAGCTCTGATAGTAACGATTCCTGATCCAGCAGAGATGTCGGACGACCAACTAACCCTAATTACAACCTATTGCTGGTCCATCAAGCTCAAATGACGATATTTTAGTGAACAATAGCAGAGATGACACATATGTGGCAATAGATATAGGAATATGTGGTATGCGTGTCGTTGAGACAACTCTCCATCCAAGTAACAAGTTATAAAAGTAAACCATTATAGATCAAGGTATGGCCTTCAACACGGATTCTTGACTCACACCGAACAGCATGCTATAAAGGGCCCCAAATATTAATAGTGTGTAAAACCATTTAAACGGAAAAACCAACGACATAATCTAAATAAAAACGAGAAGCATGGTTGAGCCGTTAGAGAAAATGGACAAGAAGTCCTGATTGCATACAGAGAAAAAAAATGGAAAGATTTTATTTATTTTATGTGAAAATGACAATGAGAACGATGGTCGTAGTATGAACGTAGTGATGTCGTCAGAAGAGCGTGATGTAGACAGCAAGGGCGTGTTAGAATCGCACTGAGGTCTTGAACAGCGTGGTGTAACGTGGAATTGTCGTAGTGGAAGCGTAGTCGGGTCGCGGTGAGACTGTGATGGTCGTAGTGAGGTCGTAATAACGTCACTGTGAGATCGTAGCGCAGTCTCTAAGTAGAATCACGCATTCGTTACGCTCTCGCTACGATGGAACAGCGACCTTTACGATCTACCACGACCTTAGTGTGCGCTCACTGATTTCACCACGACCGCACCACGGTTGTTTTGAACACGTTCAAAATTGGCCAAGCTCATCACGATCTTGAATACCTCTTCACGGCCGTGACACGACCGTACTGCGATCTACACGATCGTACTACGATCATCAAAATTTGCATTTTGTTTCACAGATCGTAGTGCGATCGTGGCCTAGTGGGACTGCGGTATTAAGTTTTTTGTATAATTGTTTCATGCGTCATAATATTTTTAATCGACTCCGAGGCTTTACAACTATCTTAGAACCTTTTTTTTTAATAAATTGTCATATCATTTTTGGTAACTGCAAACTAATTGCACTAAGAATGTATCATGTTCCTACGTTTATGTCCCGTTGAAATCCCGTTCTAGAATCATTTCAAAAACAGTGAAACAAGTGGAAAATATCAATGAATTTAAATCACACTTAACTCTGTGAAAAAAATTATGTATTACAATAAGTAGTTTTTGAGTTTCAATCATTTATAATAAAAAATGGGTGTTTTTTTAGGTCAATTTTATCTTTCTTGAGCGTGTGAAAAAAAGTTGAAATGTGAAACTGATTTGTTTAAAACATTATTCACAAATAAGTAAAAATTGATGAAAAATGTAAAAATGACTTTCAGAATTGGGTAGTTTCAAATGGTCGTAGCAAAAAAGAAGTGTACCACCATGTAATTTTTCCTTTGCCCTATTATTAGTAACATTAAATACACCCAAAAAATAAGGTGAAGAAAAAAAGTTCAATCTACAAATGTTTTGCTCCTCAGAGGTAAACGATTCTTTTTACTTTTTTATGGAACGGTCTCTTGTGGCTTTATTACAAGAGCGTCATAAAAATTATCTTCAGTTCTGGTTATAGCATTATCTGAGACAATTTGTTCAGCCTTCGCTGTGCCATCGCCTGCATTTATATCTTCATTATTCATCTGATGAAGTTATGTTGTTCCTAATCCCCGTCGAGAGAAAGAGTTTTTATAATTTCATCAACCAAAGACGATAAATACTAGATATCATATTTAACCAGAAAGTAGAAACATGAAAAAGAGAAAATGATGGACGCTCAACAGACTCAGTGCAAAATACCGAGCATCCGTTGAACATGTTAATTGTGAACTGAAATGTTATAAACTTATTGAAGCATCTTTGTCACACATCAACATCATATTGAGAATTAGCGGTATCATTGTTTTGTCAACCACTGAAAATAACTTTTAATAAAAGTCATAAGAAACGAGTGATCGGTAAAAAATAATGTTCTTCCAATTCTTGAACCAATACATACAAACATCATAAACTTAGTCTTCTGTGCACGAAAATATCATTTTTTTTCGTGTAAATTTCGTTTAATCGTCAATTTGTTTTTCAATCGGTCAGTGTTGTTGTGAAAATATGACAGGTAATTAAAGTTCGTGTTTTGAATCCGAAGTTTAACGATTGTCACCTGTTTGTCAACAATCGACAAAAAGTCAACAAAAAAGTATGGAAATTGAGCACGTGTTAACATTTAAATTCAGTGAATAGTTTATTTTAAGGACGTTCATGCGTATTGCGATCACCGGATTTTTGGGTCACACCGAGGTCAATTTGCATACGGAAAATATGTCGGGGGAATTGCTTCCTGGAAGGAAGCAATTAGAATAAAGTAAACTTCTCCTAAATATGAATAAATTAAAGAATTTTCTTCAAAAAAAAGTATATAAGTTTTATAATGAATACTATCCGTTGAGTTATAAAAAAAACATATGCATTATTTTTTTTACCTTGATGTTTCTTATGACTTTAATACTATACTGATTAAAAGTACAATGGTTATTGGCGATGAGATTACTATTTTGAGATCAATCCTGTCAAAAGTTCTGACTGGTATTCGGACGCGGGTCGGGGTCCAGAAAAAGTACACGTATTTAAAATATATAGTGAGGTCTTATAATTAATAATATTAAAAATTAAACTCCAACAATCATATCGAAAATTAAAAAAAAATAACAACTACATTTTCATCCCTCTCTAAAATAACAAAAACACAAAAATAAAAGCTTCCGTAAATTTTATGATAATTCTAAGTACTTTGTACCTTTTGGGAACGGTTTACATGTGGTGAGTTACTGAAAAGAACATATTTGAACAACATGTGGTTAAGTTTACGTCAGTTTATTATAAGAAAACATCCTGTATAAAAAATGAAATGACATGTTATATATGTTAATAAATATCAATTTATTCAAGTAAATAAGAACACGTGATTGTTAACTACGTATATATTGATCGATGAAAATATAACATGAGATTATATAACGTGTAAAACAACATATTTCTGAAAATGTCTTGCAAAGTAACATGCATATTAGTAATTTTGCTATGGGTTACATACATATCAAGTGGATGTCGGTGCTTTGTACAACACCCACAACGAATATTTTGCAGGGAAGATTCTGTTGGTGAGTATTTTTTTTAGCTTTTATTCACCTCAAAATTATGTAAGTAAATTGATATCTATTCCTCCAAAGGTCAAAATTAACCCACCATTTTCTTCATAAGAAAATGCTTGTCCCAAATCAGGAATATTTGTTTGGTGTGTTTGAGCTTTTGATTTTGCCATTTGATTAAGGACTTTCCGTTTTAAATTTCCCTCGGAGGTCGGTATTTTTGTTATCTTACTTTCAAACCACAAAACCAAAACGAAAAAAATGAGATTAAACTATCACGATTTATTTGTTTCTAAAGTTCCTATTAAACATAAATGGCGTAATCCTAGAATAGTTCGTATTGCTTGATTTAAATTGAAAACAAATGTGGACAGAGTTCAATAAAACTCTTCAACTCTTTGGAAGTTTCAACCAAGTCAGTTGTTCAAACGCAGAGACGCCAAGTTGAGATTGTAGAAAGTTTTTTGTTCTCGCATTTTGAACTTCTGTTAATAGGCATTACCTTTAAAGTGTTTGCTTGCAAAATAATTTTGTATGAATTTTGTATACGAATTTTCCCATTAGTGGCCTATTCATAAATCTGTTTGGTTGATTAAAATGCATATTGTATATCACTGTTCTGCTAATAAAGCTTCGTTTTTTTCCTTCTATTATATCTTGATCCTCTGTTTTCGTAACTACTATGTTTTAAAATTAAAAAAAAAGACCGTTACAAATTGATAGTATATAAAAAATAAACTAAATAAGGTGAGAAAATATTAAAGGTCTCTATCCATGTTTTTGAAATACTAGCATTTGAGAGATTGTCTGGAAATAACCCTCTCTATATTTGTTTGTACATTTAACATTGGGTCCATTTTCCTTATAAAAGCTGTAAAAAAGTAACAAGGATTTTGTTAGATTTTAAAATATTGCTTTTTAAATTATATGTAATAAGATTATGAAACGAAACATACGGGTTTATAGCAGATAATAGTTGTAATGCCATTTCATGGATAAAATAAGGAGGATTCCATCTATCTGACAAAACAAATAAAAAGGAGAAGGCTAAGCTAGCTATAAAACCAGGTTTAATTCACAATGTTCTACAAATGGAAATGCTTATATAAAGTTTGGAATGTGACAGTTGTTATTCGTTGTTAGATGTGATTGAGCTTTTGAATTTGCCATTTGCTTAATGAGTTTTATTTTCGAATTTCCTCAGGGTTCGATATTTTTGTTATTTAACTTTTTGCTGATGTTGAGATCACTTTAACCGACATAAAACATTTTAAAAACCAGATGCTCCGCAGGGCGCAGCTTTATACAACCGCAGAGATGGAACCCTGAACTGTTGGGGCAAGTATGGACTCAACATTGAAGCTTGATACAGCTCTGAATTTGGATTGTAATTAAATAGTTGACACAAATAAAGGCAACAGAAGTATACCGCTGTTCAAAACTCATAAATCCAAAGACAAAAAACAAAATCGGGGTAACAAACTAAAACCGAGGAAACGCATTAAATATAAGAGGAGAACAACGACATAACACTAAAATGAACAGACACAATCCCACGAGAATCCCACAACATAGGTTTTTGACACAGAATGAATTTTGTCTAAGAACTTAAACTTAAAATCTTAAAAATTTTAAATTGGACATTTACCTATCATGGTCCAATATCAAAAATATAAATACATGGTTAGATTCAGCATATCATAGAACGCCAACATTTCAATTTTTGATGAAATCAAATAAAGTTCAATTTTAGATCCTTTAAAAGCCCTCAATGTAGACCAAATTGATTACCTGGTCCAAATATTAAAAATCTAAATACATGGTTTAATATAGCATATTGAAGAACCCCATATATTCAATTTTTGTTGAAATCAAACAAAAGTTTAATTTTGGACCCCTATTTTGGGTCTATAATCAAAAATCTAAGTACATGTTTAGATTCAGCATATCAAAGAACCCCAAGAATTCAATTTTTTTTAAAAATCAAACGAAGTTTAATTTTGGACTCTTTGGACCAATAAATACCAATTTGAAAACAGGACCACAAAATTAAGAATCTAAATACACAGTTGGATTTGGCATATCAAAGAACCCCAATAATTATTGTTTTGATGAAATCAAACAAATTTCAACTTTGGACCCTTTTTGTACCTAATTCTTAAACTGTTGGGACCAAAAACTTCCAAAAGCAATCCCCACCTTCCTTTTGTGGTCATAAACCTTGTTGAAATTTCATAGATTTCAATTGACTTATACTAAAGTTATTGTGAAAAACATTTAAAAAATGCTTATTTGGGCCCTTTGTGTCCCCTTATTCCTAAACTGTTGTGACAAAAACTCCCACAATCAACCATAGCCTTCCTTTTATGGTCATGAACCTTGCGTTTGAATTTCATAGATTTCTATTTACTTTTACTAAAGTTATAGTGCGAAAACCAATTGTCTACCGACGACGACGACGACAACACCAACGTCATATCAATATACGACCAAAACAATTTCATTACTTTCAGTTAATGCCTTAGTTTCAATCAATTTAAAATAAAAATATGTGTATCAAGGTTGAGATTTTCTCATGATGTGATGGTTTTAAAGATATCTGTGTCGGATTCGATCATGTGACATTACCAATGTTTTATCCTTTTTTAGTATTGGTCGGGAGAGTAATAAAAAAGGAAACTCCTAAGGGAGGACGTAAAATACAATATCACTTTAAACTATTAAAGTCATTGAAGGTAAGATAGACAGAATATTTTGCAACATCAACAAAACATATTTCCGTGCAATCAGAAAATTTAAGTATGAACAGATCGAACACTGTAAACCAACTAATGTGCGAGTGATTTCTTTTTCGCGACGTACGCGAATAGAGAATAACGCGATTATGTTAAAGTTGGATTTTTACTTATTTAACAAGACAGCGAAATATAGTATCAGCTAAAATATGATGGTTTATTTTGTTGACGTATTTGTTTGTTTTATATAGAGATTAAGATTATACCTCAATGCTGACTTTTGTTAACTTTTTTTACAGTTATGTCTGTGTGTTTTGTTCACAACTTGTTGCAATATAATAAAATCTTATGCGACTGTCATACAAATGAGGGGTTTAGATAGCTTTAATAAAAAAGGGGGGGCTAGGATGAAATTTGAAAAAAATAGGCAGGACAGGAGTTTTGAGTAAAAAAAAAAAAAATGATGAGACACTTGCAAAAAAAAAGTCAGGATGACAATTTATGTAAAAAAAAAGGCAGGATAAACTAAAAAAAAGGCAGGACAACATTTTTCATCCTAGCCCAGCCCCCCCCCCCCCCCCCCCCACCCCCCCCCCCCCCCCCCCAAATAAACACAAAAGGTTGCTCCCTTAGATATTACTATTTGAATGTTAAAAAAAAAAAGCCATAACCATAATTTCTTAAGTTGAATTTGTTTAAACTCTGCCTGATTCGGGAAATTAAATATGCACATAATAATCCGATGTACACTTTACTCTTCCTGATTCGGGAAATTAGATATGAACATGATGATTCGGTGTACAAATTGTATTTGTATATTGGCTTTATCAACGTACGTTATGTCTTGCCTTAGTTTATTTCTGTTCTCTATATATACAACAAAAGATATAACGAAATACTCAGTTGTCGTAACTATATATAGAAAATAATTGTGTTTCGTTCAAAACAAAGGTATTATTAGGTCTTTCCACTTTTCTGTGGAAAGCCTATTGTATTTGTTCTGATTATTATTATTATTTTTTTTTTTTTTTTCTTCCGCCAAATTTTGTTCTTGCGATAAATGTTTGTTTCGCAATATGTCGCTTAGATTTTTTTCATATTGTATCGTATAGTTTATGCGCTTTTAAATTTCACCCTGCTAAGCCGAACCATTTTCTTTGTAAGAGTTATCTCCCTATTCACTGTTTGTCATGTGTGTGCATCTCCTTCGTAACAAAATAAGAAAGCGACAAAATTCTTTTTACAAATTGTTCGTTACATCCTCAGGAATTTTTGGCTAATTTGGATCGAAGCGATTCGATGAAATTTTATAGGAGTTATCTACCTTTACGGAATAAATTTGTCGGTATGTTTTTTTAACTCATAAACCGTTAACCTTATAACCCTGGAATGTTTTTATTTGAGTCCCCTGATTCCTAACTTAGAAAATTAGGTCAAGGTCAAAGGTCAAGGTCATATTTTAGATTTTCATATGTCTTTGATTTCCCTATAACTCTTGAACGGTTATAGATACAAAAAAATTAAGCAGTGAAAAATGCTTGGTACTTCAAGGGGCAACTTTTTTACATTATGACTATATTGATTTTACCATCATGTAAGGGACATAACTCCCATCGATGGTTTTTAAAAAGCCATTTTTAGGCAAAACTCTTAAACAAAAGGTCCTTGACCCATAGGGTCTTTTGCAATGACCTTGTGGAGCAATGACCTTGACGAAGGTTACAAGGTCAAAGGTCAAGGTCATCAAATTATGTGGTTTTGGCACTATTTAAACAGTTTTATGTGTGTTTGAATTTCAACCAACCAACCAACCAACCAACCAACCAACCGACCAACCAACCAACATACCAACCAACCAATCAATCAATCAATCAATCATGATCATGATCAATCAACCAATAATGATCATGATCAATCAATCAATCATGTTTCCGTCTCATGTGTTTCTTATAGGGTTCAACCAACCAACCAACCAACCAATCAATCAATCAATCAATCAATCAATCATGATCATGATCAACCAATCATGTTTCCGTCTCATGTGTTTAATAAAGGGTCCAAGATCTTCTTTGTGTCTTTTTCCGTGTTTCAATTGATCCTATCCAACGTGTTTAACCAACCAACCAACCAACCAACCAACCAACCAACCAACCAACCAACCAACCAACTAACCAACTAATCAATCAATCAATCAATCAATCAATCAATCAATCATGATCATGATCAATCAATCATGTTTCCGTCTCATGTGTTTAATATAGGGTCCAAGATCTTCTTTGTTTCTTTTTCCGTGTTTCAATTGACCCTATCCAACGTGTTTAACCAAGCAAGCAAGCAACCAACCAACCAACCAACTAATCAATTAATCAATCAATCATGATCATGATCAATCAATCATGATCATGATCAATCAATCATGATCATGATCAATCAATCATGTTTCCGTCTCATGTGTTTAATATAGGGTCCAAGATCTTCTTTGTTTCTTTTTCCGTGTTTCAATTGACCCTATCCAACGTGTTTAACCAACCAACCAACCAACCAACCAACTAACCAACTAATCAATCAATCAATCAATCAATCAATCAATCTGTATGACTGTTTAATCATGACAGTTTATTGAAGGAACAAACTCTCAATTATTCAAGAAAAATTGAAATTTAATATTGTTCTTACGTCACTTCTGAAAAAAAAAATCCACATGTTCTCTGAAACTACAAGTACAATCGACCTCAAAATTTGCAGTCAGCAGGGCATACATGTACTAAACGTTTATAAAAAAACTTGGTGCAGATATCTCTCAAAGCTTTTCCTAGAGAAAATAAATGGCAATGCCGTAAAAATCGCTTGCTAGGTCCGTAAATCTCAGTAAAAACCTACAATAAAATGTCCGCTCCGAGTTTGAAATACTAATCTGTGTTACAAACAGGTGCTGAAAAATGTACATTATCAGAAAATAATCAATAAATGTGGTTACACCGGATCAATTAAATCCAAAACATGCACTACTTGTGAACTGTCATCAAAATGTCAATTTCCTACAATGACAAAAGAAATTACATTGTGTACATTCCATCTCTATAGATGTTGTCTGTTTAACGTCCCCACCTAAAAAGAAATAAAAAGACTATCTTTTCGTTATTATAAACCCGTGTCACGTGATGTGGCGCACGCGCTGTATCTAAAATAAAAGAAAAACTTTCCAAACTAAACATGAAACTTCTCCGGTAACAATAATATAGACCCCATACAGAAACGAACAAACAAACAAACAAACAAACAAACAAACAAACAAACAAACCCCCCCCCCCCCAATTCAATTAATTTTAAAGAGGGAAAGACCCCCTACAATTGCTTTTTTAAAGCAATTGATTTATATTTTTTGTTGTTTTACAATTGACAAGAGATATGTCATTCGGTATCGTGTTACCTTAAACCAAACGTATTGCTTTTATCGTTTCATATCTATGCTAAAATATACATTGAATGTTTCAGGGTGTTCATGAATCAATTGGTTCAACGATTATCATAGACACGTATTCCTCTTCTTCGATGTGTGGTGTAAGATTTATGGCTGTAGGAGAACAGTATGTATTGTCAGGTACTGAGTAACACCATAGTTTTAACATGGTTTAAATATTAGCAAAAGGTTAAAACGTTTACAACAGAATTCATTGATCGTGTAGGTAAAAGTCGAATCTTTGGTTAACTTGCTTGTAAGCTGAATCATGAAGTCATTATTAGGTTAGGTATACTATAATCCTTTCGGAGTAGTCTAGTCCTACAGACAGAAAGATTGGTAATTTGTCAGACTATACTACTCTTAAACCAGGGTAGTTTACCTAACCCAATAATGACTTCATTATTCGGCTAGCCAATAAAGCTTACCAAAGATATTAGTATACCATTACCTACATACTCATTGCATTCTACTGCAATACGCTCAGTGACTAGTTTCTTATTGACATGTTTACAATAATAAATTGTCTTTCTTCACTATCTGTATTTTTTCAGTTCACAATAATAAGATTTTTCTCTTTTTCTTTAAGAAAAACATACGACAGCCAAATATGACTCTTGGTGGTTTTCTTTATATTTTTTTTTTTATACCTTATGCATGTTATCTAGGTACTGGATATGCAATAATGTAGAAATGTGTCTTTGCATTTGAACTAGTTCCCGAATTTATGATTTATTTAATATTAATTATACATTTTTTTTTCTTTCCGAAAGTATAAATTGATTATACAAGTAAATGTTTCTACACAAGAATACAGAAATATGTTGATTAAACAGTTATGTTATATTAGTATAAACCAAAAGTATGGTTTTGTTTTCACTTCAGGTCGGAGGGACAAAAAAACAGGAAGGATATCTACCATAACATGTGGTAACTTCATTTATAAGATCACTGATGTTACATTTGAGTTGATGTTGTACCTGTTTAGTGGCGGTTCTGATTCATATAAACAAAACTGTGATTGTAAAGTAAGTGTTATTTCAGATAAGGGTGAAGGTTGGTACCTATTCTAAACATTTAAACCCGCTGCATTTGTTTGCACCTGTCCTCAGTCGTGAATTTGATGTTCAGATGTTGTCGTTTGCTGAATAGTGTTTCTCTTTTCTATATATAGATTATACCGTCGATTTTTTCGTTTGAATGATTTTACACTAGTCTAGTTTTTGGGCCCTTAAATGTTTGCTGTTCTGTGTGAGCCGATGCTTCGTGTTGAAGACCATACTTTGACCCAAAATTGTTAACTTTTACAAAATTTGAATCGTATTTGTTAAGACTTCACATATGGTTATGCCTTTCAATAACTTAACATACTTTTGAAATTTACATTGATTCATTCGTTTTTGTTAACAATTGAAAGATATAATAATAACTCACTATTAAGAGTCAGTATCAAAGTTCCGGCTACACAAAAAGATAAAATCACAATTATACTGAATTCCGAGGAAAATACAAAACGGAAAGTTTCTAATCAAATGGTAAAATCAACAGCTCAAACTTATCAAACGAATGGATACAAAGACACATCAGTGACGCTTGAATAAAAAGAATACGATAGGCAAAAATAATAAGACGTAAAACAGATCTGAGATCCCAAATTTAAAAAAAAATAAGAGATACGGCTAGTGGAACAAATTACAAGGGTATCATATCTGATGAAGAGCAAGTATAGTATTTTAAATTTTATTTAAATTATTTATTAAGAAACTTTCGGTTTTGTATTATCCTAAAATGCCTCCCGTTGGTTTGAGATTATGGGTTTAACTTGGATCGAATTTCATTATTTCGTTAAATAAACGCATGAATCAACCATCTATACTTTAGCTGTGAATTAAAAGAAATTATGAAAAAAACTTTATTATGGAGGATTCGCTAGCTTCTTTACCAAGTTTTACCACCCTTTTCTTGTTAAAATGCCTACACCAAGTCAAGAATATTGCAATTGTTTTCACTCGTTCTGTTCATTAATAGAAGAGGGACGAAAGATACCAGAGGGACAGTACGTCAAACTTATAAATCAAAAATAAAATGACAACGCCAGGCTAAAAAAGAAACACACAAACAATAGAACACTTGACATAACATAGATTTCGATTCTGTCAACTGTTATGGACTTGCCCTTTTTGAAATTGCCTTGGTGTTTGGTATTTAAGTTATAACTTTTAATATTGAATAACATTAATTCGCAAACTCATATAATTATGTAGACCATTACAGTATTTATAAGTGCAAGAATACAAATGTCAAATAATATACAATTGATCGTTACAAAATCAATTCAGATATATAAATTTTAATGTCAGCCTATTGTACTAAACGAAGTTTATTAGACCCCACTGTCAATTGAAATTAACTTAATACTTATAAGATACTTCCTATTTAAAAAGAATGAATTACATAAGAAAATGTCTGTACAGCACAATTCAAGAATATGACAGTTGTCACCCATTCGTTTTATGTGTTTGCGCTTTTGATTTTGCCATTTGATTTTGATTATGGACTTTCCGTTTTGAATTTTCCTCGGAGTTCAGTACTTTTGTAATTTTACTTTATATCAGCTATTTTTACAGTTACTCTTGAACCGTCAGGAATTATTATTTTGCAATAAAAAAAGATAAACGGAAATGAGGCTTTTAAGGTAATAATGGCTTGACAGGAGCAACAACACGCGTGCCATATATAAGGAGCGGAAACTGCCTCAAGTTGTTCAGCACCTGGGTTCTTATAAGATTTATATGATGCATTTGATGCGTGATGTTTAGTTTTTATATTGCTATGTTGTGTCGTGTTTTTTTTATGATTTTGTCGGGGACCAAACCCCCTCCCCCACATTGTGATTGTTTGCATATAATAGTTATCAAAGGTACCAGGATTGTAATTTAGTACGCCAGACGCGCGTTTCGTCTACATAAGACTCATCGGTGACGATCATATCAATATATTTATAAAGCCAAACAAGTAAAAAGTTGAAGAGCATTGAGGATTCAAAATTCCAAAAAGTTGTGCCAAATATGGCTAAGGTAATCTATGCCTGGGATAAGAAAATCCTTTAAAAAACACATAAGATTTGACAATTTAAGCGATAAGTAGATGCCTTTTAAACAAGTTCACTTTGATAATTTTGAGACTATTTTCTATTTAATGCATACAATGTTTTTTTCTCTTATTTAGGAAATTGTGAACCCTAGACATGAACCTGGAAAATTTGACTCCAATAAAGGATGTCAGCTTCCCTCAGGACTGAACGCTGACACTGATTGCTATCGTAAAACGGGATTATGCAAGAGAACGGGAAGTGTGTGTGGGTGGGAAAACGCTGACTGTGGGCCATGATGACAAGGACATAACAAAAATAAACTTGATGATAATTTAAAATGGAATGGATCTTTAATGCCAATTATGCAGAATATATATGTTTATTTGCTGAACATGTTGTTCTGCGTGTTTTATCATTTTTCTGAATCATGTAAACGGCACTGATTTTCTTACAGTTATTGTCCATTCGTTTGATTTGTTTTGTCATTTGATTTTGCCATTTGATTACGGACCTTCCGTTTTGAATTTTCCTAGTGGTTCAGTATTTTGGTGATTTTACAACAACAAAAAAACAATACCGTGCGAAATATTTGTTCTTTGATTCAGCTTGATTGACAGTGGAATTTCTCCCTGTGTAACATCCTGCAATACCATATCTTGTTAATGTCAAAATTTAAATGCAATATACTCGCAACATTAATAATACACACACGGTCGAACGTTCTAACTATGGTAGCCTTACAATTACACTCAGAAACATACACATTAAAATACACTCGCATGTTAATAAATGAATATCACACAAGATTCATTAATGTCGAAATGCCAAATATACCTGAAATAATTATGCGGTAGAAAATGTATTAGTTCGAACAATTTTAATTTTGTAAACAGTAAACTTATAGTTATCAACCAGAGTAACATTCTTTATAGTGAGAGATATTATGGACATAATTGTGCAAATCGTGATACAAGCATGAAATTTCGTATAAAGGTTAACTAAATGATACTTATAAAAAATCCGCTGCTGGCCAGAAAAAATAATATTTTTTTCAAGATGGACACCACACATTTTGAAAATTGCATCATAACAAATTAGCCAATATTTGTTAATCCTTTGAAAGGTGTGTTATATGTAAAATTCATTGTTAGATATGATAAAAAGAAAATGACAGTTCATAAATAACGACTAGACAATACATTAATGAAACTTAAGGTGACTTCCGGTTTCAAAATGTCGGCTAACGAGTAAAAAATTTTGATTTTTTTTACTTTCAAGAAATTTTACAAGGGATTTTAAGCCTTGAAATATGTGTTATGTATAATAATTCAATGTAAGATATGATAAAACAGTTTCTCAGTACGACAAAACAACACATAACTGAAGAAAAATAGTGGTTTCCGGTTCCAAATTAGATGCAAATACGTAACAAATATTTTAATAATTTTCATCAACTTAACAAGTAATAACACAAGCATGAAATACAAGCATGAAATTTGGTATACAGGTGGACTAGACGATAATTAAAAGAAATCAGGTGCTGGCCATCAAAATTTTCCATTTTTTTAAGATGGCCACCGATCATTTTACATATGGCGTCATATCCAGTTGTAAATCTTTGAAAGTTGTGTTATAGGTATAATCCAATGTAAGGTTTTATTAAGCGTAAATTACAGTTCCTAAAGAACGGTAAAAAAACAACACATACATGACGTAAAAAGTTATTTCCGGTTTCAAAAGGGCGGCAAAATTTTTGAAAATGTATTTTTTTTTATAATTTTCATCAACTTAACAAGTGATATCACATTCTTTGTTAAGATCAAATGCCTAGTTTTATTCGAAAGACAGGTTCGTTATCTTAAAATTATCGGACAGTAGCCAATAACAAAACTCGTGCAAGGAAGGACAGAACGGTAGCATTTACAGTCACCAACACAACTGGATTTTTCGCCTCCTCATCTCAAAAGTTCCCGACAGGAGGATGCAACTTTAACGGTAGCCGAAGAAGTCCTCGATTTTTTTCTTTCATCTAACCCCAGTGTTCATGAATTGGTACATAAATCAGGCTGAGCCCAAACTTATCCTCCTTGATACGCTGCTCTTTGGATGTGCTCCGAAAAAAAATTCTTGTAGGCGGAACTACATCACAATGCCGCTGTTTCCTGGGTAAAAATGTACATCGTGCCTTGTTAACAGCAAATAGTGATGTTGTTCTGTCATACATGATGCAAACAAATGCTTCTTTTATGTCCTTGTATGTGTCTTTATACTTCAGCAAAGAAATAAGTACGTCCCTTACATGTTGAAATACTTCCTATGTCATCCAAACTGACCTATTTCTTTAGTGTCACATGCACTGCATGTATGAATGAAAGGAAGAGTAGCTACACGAGGACCAAACGCATTTGATATTCACGTACAGGAAGTCATCAAAAGTCTTCATTCCTGCCAAAACCTATTCTGTTTGTTCCACCATATTTTTGGAGTGCTGCAATTCTTAATACTACTACATCTGTGTCGGTGCTACCTTAAATTACCGTCCTACAGCAATTTTCATAATCAGGCCGAACATGGACAAACATTCGTATATCTGCTTCTCCATGCTTACAAGGGGTAGCTGGAAAGTATCCTTATTAGTCTCTACAGAAGCATTTCTGTCGGCCAGACACTTGAAACATTTTGTTTCGTTGTCATCTTCATAGAGAAAACAACTCCAGAACCCAACTTTTGTCTTCTCACATCTAGCCTTTCAATGATTCATTTAGTAAATCTGACACAATATCTACTTTTGAATACTTATCGATGCAAGATTTTATTTACGGCCGTATAACACAATTGCAAAATCATCCAATATTGATATCCTACAAGGTGGCCTGGAATTAACCATTGCTGCTCTATCAACGATAAATGCGTTAGAATTTGGATCTGCAAATTACAAAATGTTTCAAGTTTATCCATTTGCACCGATGTAATGCCACTGTTTTAAATGACATCCGAAGACAATAACGGGGTAGCAGTTTGTCTTTATGGATTAAGAAATATTCCAAATCAATTTGTCCACTGCGACAAAAAATAGGAGTCTAGAAAAGATATCTAAGAGCTCTAGCTTTGTTTTTTACAAAAACGTTTACAGTTTTATTTTACCGACATAATAGGAGTTGTTCTTTTTAATCTGGTTATAAGAAACCGGTTCTCCTTCGTTTTGTATTTGCTTCAAACGATCTTCAAATCATTTGCCTTTGATCTTTTTAAAGAAACCCTTGTGTGTTCATTAAGTCGTTCATTTATTATAGAATGCCGCAAACCATAAGATCTTGCAAATTTATCTGATAGTCTACTGACTTCTGGTCTAGCTACCATCAATACGTCTTACTGAGATCTTAGGTTAAACCTATGACAACACATCGCCCTTTACAATTGCATTATTCTGTTTTTGTCTGATCAATTGTGTTATAAGAAAAATATTTTCTGGTCTTACGTACAGTAAAATTATCATTTTAAAAATCAATTGCCACCTGTGGGTGACTTGAGAGAAGGGAAGCCATATCTCGGAGAAGGTCGGTCGCGATCGGGAATATGTTACACGATCAAGACCTAAATGAATGCAGTATCATGCTTTATATGGACTGTTTATACACAATCTGACTCATGAAATAAGCATACTACAAAATTCACAAGAAGTTCTTATTTTATAATTGAACGCCAGGAATTGAACTGTGGTAGAGATGACTTTATTTTTCAGTCTATCAAATCATTGAACGTCACAGAGTCATGACATGACTATAATTTCTGTGTTTAGCCTTCTTAAGCCGATATATACTTTTCAAGCTAAAACACATAGAGTTATCTGATGCGCGTGTCTAGTCCTAGGTACATTTGAACATACATACAAGAATATGCCGTTCTAGGTGTTGCAATAATGGTTTTAGTGAGGACACATGACACATGTGTCCATCTACCTTCACGTAATATATCACCCAGAGTTTTATAACAAGTCATTTCAATGTGAAATCCACCTTACATGACGATAAACTTATCTTCTCCGTACAAATCAGACAATTCCCACTGAATATCCATTACCAAAAGTGGCTGATCTGCCGTTACTATTAATGTTGTTCTCGGTTTTACCACATTTTCCGTCTTATTCATCAAATACCTGATCATTGCAACTGAATTGGCTTGTTTTTAAACAGTGGCATCATAGATTTTACATTTACTTGCTTTTTAGAGTAATGAGATAAACTACGATTTATACCAGTTTGCCCTTGTAGTGTATACAAATCACTCATTATATCTATGAATAGTTTGCGCATGCGCAAAATTGTTAAATCATGTGTGTCATAACCTTGAACAATGTTATCAAACCAAATCATAATATCATTGAAAATCCCAAATAACTTATTTTATAGTAAATAGTTAAAATATTTTTTTTAATTTTGTTACATTTTCGCGCATGCGCAAACCATGTATGTGTCAAATACTCATGTCGTGAATTATTCACATGTAAAGAAGGTAGCTACCAAACCTGATAGCTGTTTTTCACTAAAAGAAGGTAAACTAAAAGTTTTCAAGAAAAAATCAGTATTTTCAAATTGAAAAAAACAGCCATTTTAGAAAACGGCGGTGGCCACCTTGAAAAAATGATTTTTTTTAATGGCCAGCAGTTGTTTCTTTAACAGTATATAATAATGATGCTTTGTGGTAATTTTCATGCTTGTATCATCATTTGCACAATTCCCTCGATTTTGCCTGCTAATATCTTCCACTATTATAATAGGCTTCAATATCAGGAACACGATGTTTGGAATCATTTGAGTATACATTCTTTTATTCGTTATCTGTGCTTTCTACCTTATAAGAGACGTTTCCATCCTTATTTTGACTCAAACTGGATTGAATTCATCCGCTCACTTAGGCAGTAACCATTGAAAAAAGTTTGTTTCCAGTTTTTGAAAGAAAGAAAAAAAATGTTTTTGACCCTGAGAAAAAATTACTTGTCACCAAAAAAAAAAAAATTGAAAAAAAAGTTTCTCAGGAAAATAATCCATAGCCCCTCCCCCACAAAATCAAATGGTTGCTGCCTTACAATTCCTTTTTTGGCAGCTGTGGGTGGTTTACTTAGTTTAGTGCTTTCGTATAAATTTGATTTTGTGGATTTGCCAGAGTCAAGATACAAGTCAATCAAATTGTTTACATTTGTATCCGTAGGTTTGCCACAACATCGAAATCCACGAAAACTGATACCTCGAACTCCGTGTGATGTTTTCAACAACATGGTTATGACTGTGAATATTTCATATGAATGTAGCAATAAGAATAATTGGTATAAATTAAATTAAGAAACCTATACCCAACGATCCAACGATCCAAATGACGTGAATGTAAACTAGTAAAACAAAATAATAAAATCAGTAATAAAAAGCTCGGCATGACACAATGTGCAACAATTCATATAACTATGACAAAATAATCAAAGAAAAAAAAATATAACAATCAACAACAAAATGACAACCACTTATTTACAGACTCCTGACTTTAAATAGTAATGTAACATCACAACATTAAACAGACTCTAAAAATCAGTGAAAGTGGAAGATAGGAACATATAACTACACTAATCATAGATACTAGGATTAAAATTGTGTACGCCATACGAACTTTTCGTCTATAAATTAATCAAAAACTTTGAAAGACCAATTGAAGAACAAAGTCGAAAAGCATATTGTTTGTTTTTTGTCGATTGAATCATGATTGTGCATGTTGTGTGCATGTTGTTGTGTAAATAAGGGCACCTGTGGTCCTGTGTCCTGTCGGTGTTTGTATTTTGGCGTTTTAAAAGCTCGTGTACTGTCTATTACGGCTTTGATCGTTGGATATAATATTTGTTAATACTCTAAGGCTGGTAAACATGGGATATCAATAGGTTGGGTTGTATTTGGACTTGCTTTCAGTGCTAGCTGTGTCAGTGATCTTGGATCAGAATTTTGTGGGTTTTGTTTCTGTGTTCTGCAGTTTTTTGTTGTGATTGGTGTTAATCTCAAGATCGATGTCCAACTGATATCTACTCTGAGGATTTTTAATAATGTTGTGCAGTTATACCACTGTCATCAATTCAATTGCATAAGCCTCTAGCAAAGTGATTGTCGTTGGTACCTGTCTTCCATATTTGGTTATATCATATACCAGGTCACATTCTCTCTTTTGAATATTTTTGAGTTTAGTCATGCATGGAACTTTTAAAGCTTCCTTATGTTTTGCTTGTCATTCAAGTTCATACGATTACCTATTGTTGAAACCGTCATCTTCCTTTAATTGCTGGTGTACAGTTCTTTAATCTACAATGCTACCATGATATGTCCATACCTGAATGTACAGGCTATCTCGATGACTGTCTTTCGTGGAATCAACAAACAAACAAAGTTTGTACTGTGATTAGTACTAGATTAGGTTTACTAAATCGATTGAAGCATTATATTCCACAAAAAGGTTTATGTTTATTTTATAATGAATATGTGCTTCCTCTTTTTGATTATTGCTGTACAATATGGTCTGAAACATGTAATCTTGATATAGAAAAAAATGTTAAAATTACAAAAAGGGCAGCCAGAATCATTCTTAACAAAGCATATGACACACCGTCAACAACCGTATTTAAACAATTACACTGAATTAGGATGGTTAACTTTTCAAACAAGAGTCACATATCGCAAAGGAGTATTAATGTATAAGTGTGTAAATAGTCGTGCACCTGATTATCTTTGTCAATTATATATTTAACCAAAATGTTGAAGCTGATCTTGATGCAGTTGAAAAAATTGGAAGAGGACTAGCTGATGGCATTCCATTCAGACAAGTGTTATGTTATCTCTGTCACAACTAAACGTCAACCTTTACAACATTTAATTACTATTATCTTACCTGCTATGCATTTCTAGGAATATGATTGGTTAAAAGCGACCTCGTGGAGATCGTGTGTATTCAATATTAGGTTCGTAGGGAGGCGGGGCTTATTTCAATACACGGTTAGTAGTGGATTTGAGACTTAGGCACTGTTTCATTATTTAAAAGTATTGAAAGTTCTGTTTAATATTGTTATATCAAGGTTATTGATTATAGATATTTATCGTTTACATTAGTTTTTCAGTGCAGACCAATTGAAAAGGGTTCTTAAAATTAAACACTTGAACACTTTAATAAAGAAATAAGAAGATGAGTTATGATAGCAAATAAGACAACTTGAGTCTAAATTCAACAAATAAAGATAGTCAGTAAGATAAATTCGTTACATAGTGTGCTATAGTGACCTAATATGATATATACAGGGTAAGTAAATTCCATATGGGGTTCGAGCTTCGCTCTAATAATTACTAGTACACTCTTCACAATCATATTTTAGAAACGGTTACATCTGGTAAGTACTTAGGTATCACATTACAATCAATCCTTAAATGGGACAAACATATAGATGACAATATCTCGAAAGCCAACATAACACTCGGTTTCCTTCGAAGAAATCGGAAAACATCAAATCAGAACATGAAGAACCGGGCATACCAAGCACTTGTCAGTCCCAAACTCGAGTACTCTTGCTCGGTTTGGGATCACCACACTTCAGAATCTATCTCGAAGATAGAGATGGTCCAAATGCTCGGTATGCCTGCAACAGGTATCAGAACACTAGCAGTGTATCACACATGTTGAACACTCTCAACAGGACTCATATAACATAACGCAGATTGTGTGCACGCCTGGTTATGATGTACAAGATCACACATCATCTTGTTGCTATACCATCTAGCACACTGAATTCTCATTCCATCAGACTCAAGAACCAGAAAACATCATGCTCACACCTTCAGACACATATATACATCCAAAGATTTAATGCTCTTCAACTTTGTATTTATTTGGCATTTTATTTTGTTTTATATGAGCGTCACTGATGAGTCTTATGTAGTCGAAACGCGTGTCTGGCGTATACATTTATAATCCTGGTAATTTTGATAACTATTTACACCACTGGGTCGATGCCACTGCTGGTGGACGTATCGTCCCCGGGTATCACCAGCCCAGTAGTCAGCACTTCGGTGTTGAAATGAATATCAATTATATGGTCATTTTTTTGGGGATACGATTGTTTTCAAGCAATCTATAAACTTATACCGGTGGCTCAGAGCATTGCCCTCACGTCAATCGTTTTATTCTAAACATTAAGGAACATCTCAAATGCTTATTATTGTCTTGCTTTAAAAGATAAAAACAAACAAAGGGATTGAACTTAAACAAGTTTCCTATAATGTTCTTTTC
This sequence comes from Mytilus trossulus, assembly GCF_036588685.1. Lineage (NCBI taxonomy): Eukaryota > Metazoa > Mollusca > Bivalvia > Mytilida > Mytilidae > Mytilus > Mytilus trossulus. Next base: position 11,167,986 of record NC_086380.1, read on the forward strand.
ATAATTTTCATGTTTGATAATTCCCTTGACTTATATGCGTGTTTTTAACAACACGGAAAATCAGAATTATTCAGCATTTATATTTAGTGTTTTTATAATTTTAGAAACACGTCAGAGGGAATTCCCATTTTTTATAAAATGCGAGCGTTCTCTGAATTCCAATAAATCTCAGTATTTCTGTCATATAAAAACCGTGAAACGGAGTTTTTCTAACATGTTAACGTTATGAAACTGATATTTGAGATTGTTCTTCCATAAAGAAATAGAGAACCATCTAGGTCGTTTAATAATCATTTATTAACACGTTCTTGCTTCAGGGTTTGTTTTTGGAATTATGCGCATGTGTGTAGTTTCTTGACTTCAAGGGGTTTTAGATTGTATGGTTGCTCTGGATTCCCCACTCAATTAACTGATTTATAACTCATGGGATCTTTAATCTATATGTCTGCTATTGAGGTTATTGTTGTTGCACAACTTTTTGGGAATTTTGGGTCCTCAATGCTCTTCAACTTTGTATTCATTTTGCTTTTTATTTATTTTTTAAATTCAGCGTCACTGATGAGCGTTATGTAGACGAAACGCGCGTCTGGCGTATAAAATTATAATCTTGGTACTTTTGATCACTATCTATATAATCACTACATCTGTTCTCTGCACCGTTTTGTGTAAATAAAATATTAATTAGTTTTAAATTAATAGTCCACGTATGCACCAGTTATCTATCATCTTTATTCAGATTGGAACACATAAAGAAGAAGATAACCAATTTTGGCAAACTGAACATTTTCATTTCACAGACACTGAGACATGAATCAAGACAGATCTAAACTGGATAAAATAAAAGTTTTACTCTTGAAAACTATCGTATAAGTTGGCTACATTTTTTTTTTTATTTTTTTTTTATCTCAACCTCCAGTCTGAGAAATACGTTGATTTTGAATATGGTAAGACCTGGGAGAGACAAAATATCGTTAGTTTCGATTGTAGTTTAAATTCAAGTAGAACTAGTGAACTTTAAATCAATTTTGCAATCTCAATACTCCGTGAATTTTCGACATTTTTTTCTTTTTTCTTCTTCCTTGCTTAGGACTGGATTCTTTAAAAGAATGTTATAAGTCCACTAGACGGAGAATGAGACAGCAATTCTCCAATAACTATTTACAAATAAAACGTTCCGAATATATACAGTTTAAAACTATGTACACTTGGCTGCTGTCTATGGTGTTGGCTTCTTGGGTTCACTATTCTTGGCTAGTGCACTCTGGAACCCCTCAATTGTTGGAGCTTCTGTTGTAGCTGTTGGAAGGTGGTTCCACTCTTGTATAGTCCGTGGAAAGTATGAGTACTTATATACTCTCTGGTGAATCCGGGTCCGTTCGCCCTGATTCACGTTCGCCATACTACGTGTTCGCCCTGATACCTGTTCGCCCAGGGTCCATTCGCCCATATTTTATTTTTTTTCTGTTTGTTGTCCAGTCGCATAATTTTAAGTATTTGAACAAAATATGTTAAAGTTTGTTAACAAATTGACAGAATATTTATATTGCCGCAATCATTTTATCATTTTCTCTTTGATTTACAGAGTAGAATTGGTATACAATGTATTTCTCTTTATTGATATTTGTTAACAAAATGATTGTATTCAGCTGTCAATCATGTGTGTATGCAGTATAACTGAGACTAGCACTGTCTCCGAGTATAATAATGAACTTGTAAATCCGTTTCATGATTTACAGTTCGTACATCATTGTGTTTATCAATTTCAAGCTGAATATTTTATCAAAACAAAACGTTTAATTTTTATTAATAATCCATCAAAAGACAAGTATCACAATAATCAGTGATCCGAATTATTTTGTCATTGAACAGTTAACGATCCTCAAGAAGCCATAAACTTTTAAATATTTCCCTGTTTCGATAAATTTCAAGAATATATACCATAGAAATATCTGAATAAATGATTTGCTGGTGGTTGATATAGGCGTTGTTTGCCTCTAGTGCGCCGATCGTTTGGACGTAAGATGGAACCGGCATCAATGTCCACTAGCTCATGCTGGATCTTGTAAAGCATGACGAGTCGGTGGTTACTTCGTCTGTTAGCTAGTGGTTCCCATCCTAATGTCTTGATCATAGTTGTCACACATCCAGGTGTTTTATCATAGTAGTGCACTTGCTCTAAACGGTCTGTCCTCAGTGGTGTGAGGGTCCCATGCCGCACTAGCATATTCTAGAGTTGGTCTGACCAGAGATATGTAGGCTGCATTTCGTACATTCTTGCTGCATTCTCGAAGGTTACGCCTTAGGAATCCGATGGATTTAATTGGATGCTTTCTTTAGATTGATGCTTTCTTGGCAGTAACGTCAACATGATGTTTCCATTGTAGGTCTTCACTGAAATTTACTCCTAGATATTTGCTGGTTGGTACAGTTTCGAGAGTGTGGCCGTGTTAGTTATAGTATGTCTCTTTTTTGGATTTACTGTTGGTGCTAATGCGGATGACAGTGCATTTTTCTGGATGGAATTTCATCTGCCATTTGGTTTCCCAGTCTTCTAGTGCTGATAGGTCCTGTTGTAGTTTGGCTTCATCTTGGGAATTCTTGATATGGTGGAATAGGAGGCAGTCGTCAGCGAATAGTTTGACAGTTGAATGTTGAACTGTTTCTGGTAAAACTAGGAAGAGTAAGGGTCCTAACACAGTCCCTTGTGGGACCCCTGAAACGGTACTTCTCCCAGTGTTGACTTACAGCCCTCGACTACCACTTGTTGTTTCCTGTTTTCTAAGAAAGCTTGTATCCATTTCAGGTTTTCGTCTCTAATGCCATAGTGTTTCCGTTTGTTAAGTAATCTGCAGTGTGGGACTTTGTCAAAAGCCTTGGCAAAGTCGAGTACGTAAGATTGCATCCACTTGATCTTTCCCTGATTTAAGTTGTTTGGCAATTCCTTCTATTGTTGAAACTTCAAGCATGAGATAGAAGTAAGGGAAACTGGTCGATTATTTGCTGCTATATGTTTTTCTCCTTTTTTGAATAATGGGACTATTGTTGCTTCTTTCCAGTCATTTGGTTTTTCACCATGTTCACCGTACTATATTTCTGAGCTAAACAGACGTTCGCGTTTTCACTTAGTTTTAGTCGTGTGATACGGGTGCTCCGTTTCCGGAGGAGATTACTAGGAAAAGAAGACGTCATAATCAAAATACGGAAGTTGCGTATTTTTTGTTGCCGACAGGAACAAGGTTGCTGCATCACAAGCTCGCCAAATTAAGGTAAGTTGCAGACAGTTATGCGATACATATATGTTAATGGAGTTCCTAAATTATCAACTGTAAATGATCAAACATTTTGAAAATATTTTTGACTGCACATGTCAAGGTTTTAAACGATATATTTTTATGGTATACTGCCAACCCCACGTACAGAACAGCTGAAGCCGTGAAGGTGAATTTATACGACCTTGTCCTCTCTCTGCGCCTGCCTCCTATACTGAGTGTGACCTTCTCTATTGATATATTGTAATTTGTAAGGACATTTATTGCCAAGATATATATATTCAGACAGAGAAGCACCCATTAATAAGGGTAAGTAAGGAAATATTCTGTGGTATTTCGTCGCCAGAGAGACTGATAATTTTATCAGTAAGTTAAGTCATGTACTAAATGTGTAAATATATTTTAATATTCTACCTTCCTATTGGATATAAAGAACTAAATGGTGGCCCCGTTGCCGGCAATGCTATTTTTAGAAATTATCTCCTAATAAGGCGTTTTCATTAAACTAATTATGGAAAATCTGTTGTTGTCTAATTGAAGCTCTATATCTATTTGTGATTTTACCGCACTCAAATATATATGGTCCCATGGCTTTTCTTGGTGAATTTGGGGTTTTTTCACGATACCTGACGATTTCGCAGAAAATTTTCCCTAATTTTGAGCAACATAAAAAAAATATTTTCGGCATTTCATACTATACATTTTAGGACAAATTTGTGCTTGCATGAAACTTCATTCATAATGCTTTCCAGGAGAAAAAATTATAAAAGATATAACAACCAATCACAGAGAGCCATCTATTTTTATCTCTATGTCATGTTCCCTTCATAAAATGGCTGCGCCCATGTAATTTTATTTGGTACATTGTAACCTATACGGTAATAAACAATTTTTGAAATTTGATTTTTTTTGCCGCATTAGTTACTTGAACATGGCTTGACTTCATTCTACTATGCAAAATATTTCATTGTTAACTGTATAATACACAGGAATTAATTTCTGGAGCCTACCCCTGTTTAAAAATTGGTAAGAAATTACACTGATTTTTATAGACATTACGGTACTGTTTGTTGCAGGTGTAATATTTTGCCTCTTTGTTAGTATTGCCTTTTCGAAGTAATCATGTGCTTCTGATATTGATCAACAGAAAATCTAATTTGAGTGACACTGTACTGAAAAACAAATAAAAAATTCGGACCAGTTCAATATGAAATAAATTCACTATTTTGAAACGGACTATAGCTTTATAAATCGGATACATGTGCACATTTTAGCTTCTTTTCGTAAAAAACATCTTCTGGTGGTCTATATTAGCTATACAAGTAGTATGGTAAATGTTTTGAATGATGCGAAATCGTTAAGCGTATGCAAATACCCTTGGAGCCGTTTTTACCAAAAAAGGGGGAGGGTTAAATCCGAAGATTTCTGTGTCATGTGATGTGACAAGATCAAACAAGTATCGCCAAAAGTTAGGCCTATGTATGGCTATCAAGCTTGTAAGACAAATTTTGGATAAAAACAGAAAAGACACACCAAGGCGATGAAATCCTGTACCTACCCGTATTTTGAAAGCAAATAAGAAACAGACTATAGCATGAAAACGGAATTATTCACACAAATCACAACACTAGTAAAGCGTTTTTGATGTCTAAATATTTCTGTAAATACAATTTTTGACATATTTTGAGACCATTATAGGATATAAAGAACTAAATGGTGGCCCCGTTGCCGGCAATGCTATTTTTAGAAATTATCTCCTAATAAGGCGTTTTCATTAAACTAATTATGGAAAATCTGTTGTTGTCTAATTGAAGCTCTATATCTATTTGTGATTTTACCGCACTCAAATATATATGGTCCCATGGCTTTTCTTGGTGAATTTGGGGTTTTTTCACGATACCTGACGATTTCGCAGAAAATTTTCCCTAATTTTGAGCAACATAAAAAAAATATTTTCGGCATTTCATATTATACATTTTAGGACAAATTTGTGCTTGCATGAAACTTCATTCATAATGCTTTCCAGGAGAAAAAATTATAAAAGATATAACAACCAATCACAGAGAGCCATCTATTTTTGGAAAGTTTGCTATAGCTTGCTATTGCCTACTTTCCATAGCCATCGGCCTCAAACTTATGGTGACAGATTATCGCCATTTATTCTGATCCGAGATAATTAAGTACTAGTACTAGTGTTAGAATTCTGATTCTTGGAAGGTTCTTTTAAAATTTTGAGTAACAACCGTCATTTGACTGAAAAGATTACAGCTTAAATAAAAAAGAATTGAACGTTCACCGACGATTCAGATGAATTTAACTTCATTTTGAAAATGAGTATCTCAAACACTACTTTGCGGATCTGCCATACGCTGAAGAGAAAATCACAAGAAATCTACGCCAGATTGCGTCAGTTTCATTCATGAAATTTCATGAATGAACATTTTCCGCTCTACTTTTACCTGTTTACTATGTACATGTACGTACGTAAACGTGGTAAAAGCCCGAGAGTATCGAAAAAATCGGGAATGACTGATTAAAATGCGAGAACAAGTTGACATTTTGACCAAGCCGTCGGATAATGATAATGGTTTTTTTTTTATAACAAAACACAGGTGATAGAATATAAAATACTCGATAATTATATGTCTAATGTCTCAGTAATGGACGAGTACAGGTAAATACGGTACCGGCTTTCATAAAAAAAAATATTTTAAAATGCATTGTTTTTGTTTAAACATCGATTGAAAGGTTTTGATGCCAAAAATCATTTGAAAACTTTTAGTTCCGTTATTTAAATACATTCCAATATGGATATAAGGGCCTTCACTTGTTCAGCAGGCTCAAGTGAATCAAACTGACAGCAGAAAAACATTGACCCAACGTCAATTCTTCTTTATTCTTCTTCCAATAATTTACATCATACCACCTCTGGTGTATTATCGCAAATACGTATCATATAGCATCCATAGTAAAAGCAACCGAGTCAGCATCTACTTCTTAGAATAACATAGCTCAGGGTATGAAGACAAGTGCTGTAGAAATGATTAAGGTTCATGAAATTATGATGATGTGTACCCTTTGGTTTAAATGGCTACATTTCACCTCAAAATTTATATAGATTACAGACAAACATGTGCATATCATGCCCTATTTAAATAGAAATTCAATTGCTTTGTCATCCAAACATAGAGGCAATGATTATCATGATATATCAAACGAATGGCTTACAACAAAAATTCTATGAATACAGCGTATATAAACTTTTTATTCCTGTGGTCATACAATTCAACCAAAAAAACTTACCGGTACGTGTTAATTTACTAAAAACAAATATGAAGGACCTAAACCAATAGAAAAATACTAATTCACAGGCTCTTGAAGTTGACATGGCATAGGTACTTAAAGAAATTAACAGAGCTGTCTGCATGTATATTTCATTATTTTAGATCTACAGTTTAAGGTTGCAATCATGAGAAAATATCAAAACTTTTTATGATAAACATAAAAAAGTGATTTTTGATAATTACTGACGAGACTATGGTTTAGTTTAAAACATCAAAGCTGTGATGAAATACATATTTGAAATAATACACATCTATAACCTTTTTTGGAATAATACACAGCTACAGTTGCAAACTTTCCAGAGGTGCTATCCAGCACTTTGATTATCTCTATGTCATGTTCCCTTCATAAAATGGCTGCGCCCATGTAATTTTATTTGGTACATTGTAACCTATTCAGGCTATTGTCATGATTGTGGATATGTGTTTTGAAATAAGTTGACATTCATGGGTGACATAACGTGACGGTACCCAAATTGCACCTATTTTGACAGTTTTTTCAACTACGTTTTTTATGATCAAGACAAACATTTCCATGTTGTGTTTATTTTGTAGCCGTATCCTTCTTTATTATATAGGTACACCAATTAGATTTTCAAATGCATATGGAATCATAGAAAAATTGGTCTGAACTAACCTCCAAACCATCAATGAATCTGTAATGAGCAGTACCCAAATTGCATCCATGCCTAAATTTGCATTTGAATAACAGAGCTTTTGTTTATTATTTTTTCAAATATTTTGAACAATTGGATATTTATCCATGCTTACTCTTCTTTTTTTTAAGAAATGAATACTTGAAACATGTTGTATTTGGTAATTTTAAAAAGATGACGTTTTGATGACGTCGCATGGCGATGTTTCAGTACATTTTGCTTTTTCAGTAAACACTTCATCTGTTGATAAATACTGTAAATGTTTTGTGTATATCTAAATATATTTACCTATGTTGAAAGAGGTGCATACTATCAGATCATACAAATACAACATGTTTAGTCTCTAGGAAATCTTGTAAGATTTCCACAACTATTTTTGCTAAATAGGTGCAATTTGGGTACCGTTACGTTAGGCAGTTGAGTTTTTATTGGAAATATAGCATAGTTTTCATTTAAATGAATTCCATTTTTGCTACATAAATGTTAGTTTTTTATATATTTTATTTCCAACACAATTTAATATTTTTATTAATAAACTATGACACCCAATAGAGAAATTAACTTGCCAGTGCTGTTTGCACCTTTAGCAGCAAACTACTTGACTAGTACATGTATATATATTGATTGGCATTATTAGTGAACATTTTTAACATCTTATACTGTATCGTCATTTATACATGTAGGGACAATCTGGACTAGTAGGTGAAAAGTTTTTGGCGCATACTGTAGTAATACATGTATATAACTACAGTACTTACTTTTTGGTAAATCTTTTTTGAGGATAAGGTCCTACTCAATGCTAGGCAGTTATCATTCAGCATGTCAGTGTTCATTTGTTTTGGGATCTGTTTGTGTGTGCCTAAGGAATACATGGAATACAAAATATGATTTATCATTCATTTTGTATATAGTTGCTTTTTTTGCATGTTTCTTAAGTTTCTATAACTGTTAAACCTCAACTAAGCACTGACATATATATTTAAGGAAGCATTTGTTTAGATGAATAGTTTTTGAACTTTTAAATGCAACTTGAATACCTTGCATATTCCCTGTTTTTTTAACCTATATATTGATGCTATTAAAGTGTTTCTTCTAAACTACAAGATTAAATTACAGTGTCTAAGTCTTGACTTCGAAGTCAAACCACATAGATGCAGGTGAACATTATATATAAGGAAGGCATACAATTTAAGTAAGAGCACACATACATGTATTTTATCTTTTCACTAATTCTATTTACGTTGTACAAATTAGTTAAATATACTTTATTATTTAAATGTAAATGCACTTACATTAATAAGTTTTACCCTTGTTAATCTGTACATCCGTCAATTGGTACATTGTATGTCCCAAAATTGGTTTCCGATCTCTAACTTTAGTTTGCCTCAACAGAATGTTAAATGATACTTATATACATAACCCTTAATATTACAATTTAACACAGATCATGTTTGAATTTTGGTGGCACCACTGTTACTACTCTCATGACTCTTGAGTGATCCCATTTACAAATCAGAAATTGCTGAGTTTCTGCTTTCTATGTTTAGTTTGCCTTAACTATTTATGTTATGAAATTTTACACTATGCTTAATAATACATGTACATGTACAATGCTCAGATATTGTTTGAATTTTGGTGGCGTCACATTTACTGTTATACAGTTACTTGTATGCCCTTAAAAAAATGGAAAAATTGCTTGATTTTTTTGTTTCCATTCACTTACTTTAGTTTGCCTCTACCAAATGTTATGATACTTATACACAATGGTCAGATCAAGTACACTTTTTGTGTAACATTGCTTTTCCCATTATACCTTTATAATGTTTTATGCAGTGGGTGTCTTGTGTGTCCTTTAGAAACATTCTCCATTTTAAGGCACTTATATTTTTTTTCAGTTTTCATGCAAGGATTTAACAATGTTCAAAACCTGTATTGCATACTGTATGCATCTGTTATTTGCTTTGAAAATGATTGCTTTCTAAATTCATTTGTGTGCAACATGTAAAACACTGCAGTTTGTGATTTCAGCTTTACATGTAGGTAACTCTTCATTCTATAATTATCGTGTAAATATATGTATTGGCTGTTGCTTTTCTGAATTAATTTCTTGTAAACAAACCTTGACACATACAATGTATCAGTTTTAAAAAATTAATTTGATTTTTCAGTTCAACCATGCCAGTTTTCCCACAAAACCTTTCTCCTGAACAGGAAGATGAGCTTCGAAAGATTGCCAATGCCATTGTTGCCCCTGGTAAAGGAATTTTAGCTGCTGATGAATCTACAGGTACACATTATAATTAATGGAAATACAGTCAAATATGTATGTTAAGGACACCCTTCGTGAGAAAACTGACCTTACAAGCATGACAAGACAGGTGACATTTAAAATTAGGTTTAAAAAGTATAAGTATCACTTTTCTACATGTATGTTGGCAAGATCAAGACAAAATTTTAGCACCTTCACCTTGACAAGACGGCTATTAAACAGCTTAAACTAGGTTACCTATAAAGCAGGTGCAACTTTACTCATAAAAAGCTTCATTAATACCGACATGAAAAACTCTGTTTCCTATGTTGGTTCAGTTTAGCTTGTTTTGGACTGATTAATGCATAAACCATGTCAGAAAAGATACATGAATCAGAAAAAAATACATGATAGTGAAACTTTTAAGTTGAACATTGATTTCATCAGTTTTGATTGTATTTTAGGTTCTATTGGTAAGAGATTTGCACCAATAAATGTTGAGAACACTGAGGAGAACAGAAGACGTTACAGAGAACTCCTGTTCACATGTGACAAATCATTGGCACAAAACATCAGTGGTGTCATCATGTTCCACGAAACATTCTACCAGAAAAACAAAGCTGGTGTGCCATTCCCCAAACTTCTCCAGGATCAGGGTATAATTCCAGGCATCAAAGTAGACAAGGGAGTTGTGCCATTGGCTGGAACAGATAATGAATGTACTACACAGGGTAGGTATACATTTCAAATAGAGAAGGGATACAAAGGAAAATTTAAAAAGTTCTTATGTCCAGATGAATTGACAACACTATTACTGGCAAAAAAAAATAAAAATATAAAAGATAAACAAGTTCATGAGACACTTTTTTGATGACTCAAAGACATTAGACAGAGAAACACAATCTTATAAAAAAACTGGGGTGATCACAGAAGCTGTGGTAGAGTAAGCAGAACCTGCTCCACTGGTGGTTCTCTTGTGTTTGGTTGAAAACAAATGTTGCTGATGTAACTGAAAGGAAACATACATTTCAAATTTTTTGGTTATATTGAAGATATTAAACATTGATGGCTGATTTCAAGAAATTTTAATATGTTTTGCAAAAGACTGATACAAGTATAACTGTTATTTTTTTTTATCTGTATTAGACGTTTGATAATGAAAATAGTGCATAAAAAAGTTCTAAAATATACTTATTCACAAACAACGGTGTAAGTAGACTAGTTATTTGTACTTCACTTAAGGAATGACTGTAATATTTCTCTGTCTATGAGTATGAAGAAATAATATAAAAAATTTGGTGCACACTGAATAACGTGCGTAGCAGATTATTTACAGTGTGCACCAAATTTTTTATGTTATTTTGAATAGACAAAAAAAATATTACAGTCATTTCTTATAATTTAATTCTAAATTCCATTTTAAACTGTAGAAAAACGTTATAAATTATAGCATTATAATTACTTTTCCTTGTAAATTATAGGTCTTGATGGTCTCTCAGAGAGATGTGCACAGTACAAGAAAGACGGTGCTCAGTTTGCTAAATGGCGATGCGTTCTAAAAATCCAACAATATACTCCCTCATATCAAGCCATGTTAGAAAATGCCAATGTTTTGGCTAGATATGCCAGCATTTGTCAACAGGTAAGCAGTAAATGAATTTGTAAAAGGTCTTCATATCTTCTTATTTTAAATCACAATCGAGACTATTAAAAAATATAATACATAGATAGATGTACACAAATTAGAAACTCCTGTCTTAATAGTATTTTGAACGATGTCTAAGATGTCAATATTAAATATATTGTGATGGTTGCTTTTTATCTAGGAGTATAAATTGTTGTATCTACATGTATTATTCAAGTTTGCTAACAATAAAACACCATAATGCATTAGAGTTACTTCCCCTTGACTCCATACCAATTTGGGTTTTTTTACTGTCCAGTAGCTTATTGAATAAAGTTTTAAATTCATACTTATAGTAATTACTGTTGAAGAAATGTTTGGATGGTCTTTTTTCAGAATGGACTTGTTCCCATTGTAGAACCAGAAGTATTACCAGATGGAGAACATGATCTAGCAACAGCACAAAAAGTCACAGAACAGGTATTAAAACAGTCTTCATGTTTCATCACTTTAAAGTCAACCATGTTTCTTCAGATTTTCATGTAGGAAAGAAAGATTATATATTTTGTAAATATGGGTAGATGAGAAAATTTAAGTGGGTATTGCATTTCATGTTTTTTTTTTATTTTGGCTTAAGATTACCAAGTTTTTATGGTTTTCAATAAACATATAAAGGAAATTGGTTTTCCTAGTGTTTAGGGAAAGGGGTCCAGGGCCAATGCAATTGGGGACAAAACTTTGTGACATTTTGGATTCAAGATATTTATATTAGTTCATTTATACAGATGGCACACAGCAACCTGAAACAACACTTGTTTATTCTATTTTAGGTGTTAGCATTTACATACAAAGCTTTAGCAGATCATCATGTTTTCCTGGAAGGAACTTTACTCAAACCTAACATGGTTACTGCTGGAATGAGCTGTTCTAAGAGAAACTCTGCTGATGAAAATGCCAGAGCCACCGTATTGGCTCTAAGTAGGACTGTCCCACCAGCAGTTCCAGGTATGTATATATGTCCTTAAAGAAACTCAACTTGGGGACATGCCAGACGCATAAGTAATGAGTGAAAACAAGATGTTCATTTTAAAAATAAAAACGAAAAGGAAAGCTTAACAAGAAATAAATTTGTTACCATTACGTTATTTGTACTGTACAGAAATTTACACCAGTGTTGAAAATGCAGACACCCCTCAGCTGCCCCTGAGTGCATACATTTTCTTTGATTATACCAAGGCAAGTTTTAGTATTTTAAGAATTTTATATATATATTTTTCAGGTGTAACCTTTTTATCTGGAGGTCAGTCTGAAGATGATGCCTCAGTTAATTTGAATGCCATCAATACCTGTGAAGGAAAGAAACCATGGTCTCTTACATTCTCTTTTGGAAGAGCTCTACAAGCTTCTGTACTGAAAGCCTGGCAAGGAAAGGAGGAAAATATAAAAACTGCACAGACAGAACTCATGAACAGAGCTAAGGTAATTAGAAGACTTTATTGTGGCCTGGTTCAAAACAAAATAATCTTCATGATAAATGGAAGACCTCTTATTGAAGCATAACACTTCTTTATGTTCAATTTTCTAGATTTTGATCACTACATTTGAGAGAGAGAAATTACTGCCATTGAGCCTTTTAGCATTGTTTATATCCTATAACATTCTCATTAATTAAAAATTCATAATTGGGCATGATGCATAAACCTAGTACAGATCTATTCTTCAAATATCATTATTTTATTGTGAAAGTAATATTAAAAATTGGAGTTATCTTTCTTTTTCTTAAATTTTTGCTTAAACTACTTCCGATACTGAAATCAGTGCAATGTTTAATTTTATGCTCCTACTGCAAAATACATGCTTTCTTTACTGTACATTGCTTACAAGCACTTTGAATAATAATGCACAGAAACATGCAAAGTTCATCCTCCTTTAAAATTGGGAACACTGTGTCTAAGTGCACTTGACGCCAATCTTAATTGACTAGGATTGTAACTTTCCTACCAAAGGTTGGTAGTTTGCTCAAGGATCACCAGCTTCCTTCACTAATAAAAACTGATAGCCAAGAGATAGCAAAGTAGTGTTGAAAGTGGCTTTAAACATCAATCAATTAATCAATCCTTTTAATGTATATTTTATTAATTTCAGGTTTATATAGGCTGTAGCTCTATTGATTTTAATGAATTTATTTCAATGTATATTTCAGGCAAATGGTTTGGCAGCTTTAGGACAATTTAAGGGTGACATCAAGAGTTCTGCAGCCGATCAATCATTGTTTGTTGCCCAACATGCCTACTAAATTTAGATCAACCAGCAAAGTCGTCAGATTTAGCATAATACTTGGCTTTGATATTTTACTGCTTTTTTACCAAAGAACAACATTTTGATAAAGAACTTGATTGGTTATAACAAAACTGGTTTCCTTACATCACTACCTGATTTGATATAGAAAAACTGTTTCCTTCACATCAATGTTGTTATCATAGAATCTCAGTTACATGAGCATTTACCTTAGCTTTTCTTTATATAGATATTTATTGTACAGTTTTTACATTGTAAGTTTTAACTCTTTATTGATGATTATTTATCATTGAGATTGTACATGTAATCCTCTTTAAATTATATACTTATCAATGTTCTGTAATGTAAAAGTACATGTTGAAAAAACTATGTTGTAAGAATGGAGTATAAATCGTTTGTTAGTGAGACATTTTTGATATTTTGATTTATTGTTTTGATTTGAAAGCAAAAGAGAACTAAAGGCATTATTCCAAATGTGTGATTGTGTTAAAGTTTTTGTTCTTCACAACCAGAATGATTTGATTTTGTTGTTATTTTTACTTTAAAGAAGATTTCAGAACCAATTATCTCTGCTGATACATTTGAACTATTCTGGTGAACAAAGCTGTTTTTTTCGCCTTTCAGATTCTTTTTTTGGCTAGAGATTATTTTATTACAACATGGTTTATTTTTATTTCATATTTTTTGGTGCATACAGCTTTTTATTGTTAGAAGTGCTTACTTATTTATTTTTTCTGTGATATAATTTAACCATTTATTTCATCCCTCAATTGATGTATGTAATATTTTTGGTTATGTTGACAACTTTATATTGATGGAAAGTTATGAAATCTTTAGATGCAGATAAAATGAAATAAAATTAAGCATCCTTATGTCTTTATTTTTATTAATGCACAATGTTTGGTTTTGATTTGGTGCCCCAAATGATAAATTGGTTATTGATTTGGGGATGTACGACAGGCTAGCAACTGCCAAAATCTTTTCAAGATATATGTTGTCTTCTATGACTTAATGAAAATCAAGGTCAGTTTTGCGTTGTAACTTTACAGGAGCAAATTATTTTTTTTTTGTTATATGCATTTGAGTTGTTTCCCTTTTTATGTCATTTATTTTGAGTTATTTTATATACATGTATGTATTTCACCAAAAAGTGAATTCTTGGGGTACTTTGATATGCTGATTCTAACAATGCATTTTTGATATTGGATAAGATTAGGTAAATGTCAAAATTCAAATTTTTCAGTTCGTTGACCACATATTTTCATGGTGTAGACCTATGATGTGCCAACTATTCAATCACAATCCAAATTCACAGCTGTTTAAATCTTGTGTCCTTGCATCCTCAACTGTTCAGGGTTCAACCTCTACTGGAAAATCCAGGTTGATGTCACTCTAACAAACTCTTGTTTTGTCTTATTATTTTAATTTATATTTAGGATCAATTGTCATTCACATTTTATTTCACATCTTTTAAAAAGGCCAGTGTTTGTAATTGACATCAATTTTGTTCATCATCAGCGTTCTTTATCTTGCATAAACAGAGCAAAGATTCCAAGTAAAATGAACACTATCAAATGCTTACCTTCACATATCAAAACCATTTCTAATTATCAGGTTCTCTTCATTTTACTGGGATTTCCTCACAATACATGTATATACTAAAAAAATCATGATCTTCTGAACAACACACATTTGAAAGTCTCAATATCCTG